>NC_045445.1:90879710-90916491 GCF_002776525.5 Piliocolobus tephrosceles
GGAATACTATGCAGCCATAAAAAAGGATGAGTTTGCGTCCTTTGTAGAGACATGGATGCAGCTGGAAACCATCATTCTTAGCAAATTATCACAAGAAGAGAAAACCAAACACCGCATGTTCTCACTCATAGGTGGGAACTGAACAATGAGCTCACTTGGACTCGGGAAGGGGAACATCACACACTGGGGCCTATCATGGGGAGGGGGGAGGGGAGAGGGATTGCATTGGGGAGTTATACCTGATATAAATGATGAATTGATGGGTGCTGACGAGTTGATGGGTGCAGCACACCAACATGGCACATGTATACATATGTAACCTGCACGTTATGCACATGTACCCTAGAACTTAAAGTATAATAAAAAAAAAATAGCTTCTCTCTAGTTTTTAATCTGGGGATGTTTGGTTTTCCCCTTTAGGGCTCAATGGGCTCTCAAATGTCCCTTTCCAGATTCTACAAAAAGAGTGTTTCCATCATGCTGAATCAAAAGAAAGGTTTAACCCTGTGAGAGGAATCCACACATCACAAAGCAGCTTCACATATAGCTTCTTTCTAGTTTTTATATGGGGATATACTGTTTTTCCCCGTAGACCTCAATGGGCTCCAAAATGTCACTTTGCAGATTCTACAAAAAGAATGTTTCCAACCTGCTGAATCAAAAGAAATTTAACTCGGTGAGATGAACCCACACATTAAAAAGCCATTTCACAGATAGCTTCTTTCTAGTATTTATCTGGAGATATTTGGTTTTTCTCCTAGGCCCAAATTTGCTCCCAAATGTCTCTTTGTAGATGCTATGAAAATAGTATTTCCAACCTGCTGAATGAAAAGTAATGTTTCACTCTGTGAAATGCATCCACATATCACATAGCAATTTCACAGGTAGCTTCTTTCTAGTTTTTACATGGGGATATTCAGTTTTTCCCTATAGGCCTTAATTTACTCCCAAATGTCTCTTCGCAGATTCTACAAAAAGAGTGCTTTTAACCTGCTGAAAAAAAAAGAAAGGTGTACCTCTGTGAGATGAATACAGACATCACAAAGCAGTTTTGCAGATAGATTCTTTCTAGTTTTTATCTGCAGATATTCTATTTTCCCCATAGGCCTCAGTGGGCTCCAACATGTCCCTTTGCAGATACGCCAAAAAGAGTGTATCCAACCTGCTGAATCAACAGAAATATTTAACCCTGTACAATGAATTCACGCATCACAAAGCAGTTTCACAGGTAGTTTCTTTGTAGTTTTATCTGTGGATATTCTGTTTTTCCCCATAGGCCTCAATTGGTTCCCAAATTTCCCTTCATAAATTCTAGAAAAAAAAGTGTTTCCAACATGCTGAATCAAAAGACATGTCTAACTCTGTGAGATGAATGCATACATCATAAAGCCATTTCACAGATAGCTTTTTTCTAGTTTTTATCAAAGGTTATTAAGTTTTTCCCCATAGACCTCAATGGGCTCCCAAATGTCCCTTCACTCATTCTACAAAAAAGTGTTTCAAATCTGCCGAATCAAAAGAAAGGGTTAACTCTGTGAGATGAATTGACACATCACAAAGCAGTTTCTCAGTAAGCTTCCTTCTAGTTTTCATCTAGTGGTGTTGTGTTTTGCCCATACACCTGAGTGGGCTCCAAATTGTCCTTTTGCGGTTCCTACCAAAAGAATGTTTCCTACATGCAGAATCAAAATAAAGTTTTAAAGTCTGTGCAATGAATCCACACATCACAAAGCAGTTTCACAGGTAGCCTCTGTCTAGTTTTTATCTAGGGATATTCAGTTTTTCCCCATAGAATTCAATGGGTTTCCAATGTTATTTCATAGATTCTAGAAAAAAAAAAAAGTGTTTCCAACCTGCTGAATCAAAAGCAACGTTTAATTCTGTGAGATGAATCCACACATCACAAAGCAGTTTCACAGATAGATTCTTTTAGGTTCTTTTCTGCTAATATTTGTTTTTTCCCCATAGGCCTCAAAGTGCTCCTATATGTCCCTTTGCAGACTCTACACAAAGAGTGTTTCCAAAATGCTGAATCTAAAGAAAGATGAACACACACATCAAAAAGCAATTTCACATATAGCTTCTTTCTAGTTTTTGTCTGGGGATAGTTGGTTTTTTCTCATAGGCCTCAATAGGCTCCTAAATGTCCCTTTGCAGATTCTCAAAAAAGATTGTTTCCAACCTGCTGAATTGAAAAAAAGTTTTAACTCTGTCAGCGGAATCCACACACCATGAAACAGTTTCTCAGGTAGCTTCTTTCTACATTTTTTATGGGAATATTTGTTTTATCCTATCGGCCAAAGTGGTCTCCTAAATGTCCCTTTGTGGATTCTCCAACAAAAGTGTTTCCAAATTACTGAATCAAAAAAAAAGTTTAACTCTCTGATACGAATCCACACATCACAAAGCAGTTTCACAGATAGCTTCTTTCTAGTTTTTCTCTGAGAATATTTGGATTTTCCCCATAGGCCTCAATGGGCTTCAAAATGTCGCTTCGTAGATGCTTCAAAGAGATTGTTCCAACCTGCTGAATCAAAAGAATGGTTTAACTCTGTGAGATGAATCCACACATTACATCAGTTTCACACATAGCTTCCTTAGATTTTCTATATTGGGATATTTGACTTTTCCCTGTAGGCCTCAATGGGCTCCCAAATATTCCTTTGCAGATTCTCTAAAAAGAGCTTCTCAAGCTGTTGAATCAAAAGAAAGGTTTAACTCTGTGAGATAAACCCACACATCACATAGTAGTTTCACAAATAGCTGCTTTCTAGTTTTTATCTGGGGATATTCTGTTTTTCTCCAGAGACCTCACTGGGCACGCAAATGTCCATTCCAAGAATCTCCAAAAAGAGTGTTTCCAACTTGCTGAATCAAATTAAAAATGTAACTCTGTGAGATGAATTGACAAAGCATAAAGCAGATTCACAGGTAGCTTCTTTTTAGTTTTCACAGGTGGATATTTGGCTTTTCCCCATAGACCTCAACTGATTCTCAAATGTCCCTTCAGAGATCTAGAACAAAAAGTTTTTTCAACATACTGAATCAAAAGACAGGTTTATCTCTGAGATAAATCCACACGTTACCAAGCCGTTTCACAGATAGCTTGTTTCTAGTTTTTCTCTGGGGATATTACTTTTTTCCCCATAGGTCTCAATAGGCTCCCAAATATCCTTTTGCAGATTTTAGAAAAAGAGTGTTTCCAGCCTGCTGCATCAAAAGAAAGGTTTAACTCTGGGAGATGAATCCACACATCACAAAGCAGCTTCTCTGATAGCTTCTTTCTAGTTTTTATCTGGTGATACTCAATTTTTCCCATAGGCCTCAAAGGGCTTTCAAAAGTACTTTCAGAGATTCTACAAAAAGAGTGTTTCCAACCTGCTGCATCAAAAGGAAGATTTAAGTCTGTGAAAGAAATCCACTCATCATAAATCAGTTTCACAGATAGCCTCTTTCTCATTTTTATATGGGGATAGTCAGTTTTTCCCCATAGGCCACAATGGGTTCAAAAATGTCACTTTGTAGATTCCAGAAAAAGAGTGTTTCCAACGTGTTGAATCAAAAGAAACTATTTTCTCTGTAAGAGACATCTACACATCACAAAGCAGTTTCACAGACAGCTTCTTTATAGTTTTTAACTGGAGATATTCCTTTTTTCCCCATTGGCATCAATTGTCTCCCAAAAGTCCCTCTGCAGATTCTAGAAAAACTGTTTCCAGTGTGCTGAATGTAAAGAAAGATATAACTCTGTGAGATGAATTCACACATCACAAAGAAGTTTCACAGACAGCATCTTTCTAGTTTTTATCTGAGGATTTTTTTTCACCATAGGCCTTGATGTACTCCCAAATATCCCTTCATAGATTCTACAAAAACAGTGTTTCCAAAGTGATGAATGAAAAGAAATATCTAACTCGGAGAGGTGAATGCACACATCACAAAATGGTTTCTGAGAGAGCTTCCTTCATGTTTTTATCCTGGGGTATATGAATTTTCAAAATTGTCTCAAAGATCTCTACATTGTCCATTTGCAGAATGGATAAAAACAGTGTTTCCAAACTACATCAAAAGAAATGTTGAACTCTGTGAGATGAATGCACACATCAAAAAGTAGTTTCACAGAAAACTTCTTTCTAGTTTTTACCTGAAGATATTTTCTTTTCCACCAAAGGCTTCAATGTGCTCCCAAATATCCCTTTGCAGGTTCTCCAAAAACAGTGTTTCCAAAATGCAGAATGAAAAGAAAACTTTAACGAGATGAATGGACACATCACAAAGTGGGCCCTCAGATAGCTTTCCTCTAGTTTTTATTCTGGTATATTCACTTTTTCACCATGGGCCTCAATGAGCTCCAAAATATACAAAACAGTATTTCCAAATTGCTGAATCAAAAGAAAGGTTTAACTCTGTGAGCTGAATGCACACATCACAAAGTAGTTTCTCAGAAAACTTATTTCTAGTATTTAGCTGAAGATATTTTCTTTTTCACCATAGGCCTCAATGCATTCCCAAACATCCTTTTGCAGATTCTACAAAAACAGTGTTTCCAAACTACTGAAGGAAAAGTAAAGTTTAACTCAGAGAGATGAATGCACACATCACAAAGCCACTCCTCAGATACCTTCCTTCTAGGTTTTATTCTGGGATATTCACTTTGTTTTGATTGGCCTCAATGAGGTCCCAAATGTCCATTCACAGAATGGGCAAAACAGTATTTCCAAACGGCTGAATCAACAGAAAGGTTTAACTCTGTGAGATGAATGCACACATCACAAAGCACTTTTCACATAGCTTCTTTCTGTTTTTATCTGAAGAAATATTTTTTTCCACCATAGGCCTCCCTGCACTCCCATATCCCTTTGCAGTTTCTACAAAAAGAGGGATTAGAACCTGCTAAATGAAAAGTAAGGTTTAACTTGGTGAGATGAATGCATTCATCACAAAGCAGTTCCTCAGATACCTTCCTTCTAGTTTTTATCAAGGGATACTCGTTTTTTCACATTTGGCCTCAATGAGCTCCCAAATATCCATTCGCAGAATGGACAAATGCAGTGTTTCCAAACAGCAGAATCAAAAGAAAGGTTTAACTTTGTGAGATGAATGCACACATCATGAAGCATTTTCTCATTAAGCTTCTTTATAGTTTTCATGTGAGGATATTTTCTTTTTTACCATAAACCTAAATGCACTCCCAAACACACTTTGCAGATTTTACAAAAACAGTGTTTCCAAAATGCTGAATGTAAAGAAACGTTTAACTCTGCAAGATGAATGCCCACATCACAAAGAGGTTTCTCTGATAGCTTCCACGTAGATTTTTTGCTGGAACATTCACTTTTTCGCCATTGGCCTCAATGAGCTCTCAAATGTCTGTTTGCAGAATGGACAAAAACTGTTGCTCCAAACTGCTGAATCAAAAGCAATGTTTAACTCTGTGAGATGAATGCAGAAATTGAAAAGCAATTTTTCAGAAAACTTTCTAGCTTTTATGTGAAGATATTTTGTTTTTCACCATAGGTCTCAATCAACTCCCAAATATCCCTACACAGAATCTACAGAAACAGAGTTTCCTAACTGCTGAATGAAAATAGTGGTTTATCTCTGTGAGATAAATGCACACTTTCCAAAGTAGTTTCTCAGATAGCTTTCTTCTAGTTTGTGTCATGGGATATTCCCTTCTTCCCCATAGGTCTCAATGAGCTCTCAAATGTCTATTCACAGAATGGACAAAAACAGTGTTTCCAAGCTGCTAAATTGCAAGAAAGTTTTAACTCCATGAGAGGAATGCACACATCACAAAGCAGTTTCTCAGAAAACTTCTTATTAGTTTTTATCTGAGATATTTTCTTTTTCACCATAGGACTCAATGTGATCCCAAATATGCATTTGCAGATTCTACAAAAACAGTGTGTCCAAACTGCTGGATGAAAAGAAATGTTTCACTCTGTGGGATGAATCCACACATCACCACGTAGATTCACAGATAGCTTCTTTGTAGTTTTTATTTTGGGATATTCAGTATTTCCCAATTGGCCTTATTGGACTCCCAAATGTTTCTTCACATTTTCTATAAAAAAGTGCTTCCAACCTGCTGAATCAAAAGAGAGGTTTAACTTGGTGAGACGAATCCACCCATCACCAATCAGTTTCACAGATAGATTCCTTCTAGTTTTTATCCTGGGATAATCCCTTTTTCCCCATAGACCTTAATTGACTCAAAAATGTCCCTTTGCATATTTTCCAAAAAGAATGTTTCCAACCTGGTGAGTCCCAAGAAAGTTTTAACTTTGTGAGATTAATCCACACATCACCAAGCAGTTTCACAGATAGCTTCTTTCTACTATTTACCTGGAGTTATTCGGTTTTGCCCCATGGGCCTCAATAGGCTCCAAAATGGCCCTTTGCAGATTATACAAAAATGATTTTTCCAACCTGCTGAATCAAAAGAAAGTTTTAACACTTTGATATGGATCCACACATCACAGAGCAGTTTCATCGATATCTTCTTTCTAGTTTTTAACTGGGGATTTTCTGTTTTCCCCATAGGCCTCAATGGGCCCCCAATAGTCCCTTTGCAGATGTTGCAGAAAAGGTGTCTCCAATTCACTGAATCAAAGAAATGTTTAACTCTGTGAGATGAATCCACCCATCACCAAGCAATTTCACACATAGTTTCTTATTAGTTTTTATCTGGAGATATTCATTTTTTACCCTTGACCTAAATGGACTCCCAAATGTCCATTCAGAGATGCCACAAAAAGTGTGTTTCCAAGCTGGTGAATCCAAAGAAAGTTTTAACTCCATGACATGAATCCACACATCACAAAGCAGTTTAACACATAGCTTCTTTCTAGTTTTATCTGGGGATATTAGTTTTTTTCAACATAGTCCTCAATGGGATCACAATTGTTTTTTTGTAGATTCTATGAAAAGATTTTACACCCTGCTGAACCAAAAGAAAGGCTTAACACTGCATGCTGTATCCACACATCTTAAAGCAGTTTCACAGATCTCTTCTTTTTAGTTTTTATGTGGGGATATTAGTTTTTTTTTTCCAGTAGACCTCAATGGGATCCCAAATATTTCTTCGCAGATTCTGCAAAAAGAGTGCTTTTAACTTATTGAATCAAAAGAAATGTTTAACTCTGTGAGATGATTCCACACATTAGCAAGCAGCTTCACAGATGGCTTCTTTCTATTTTTTATGTGGGGATATTCAGTTTTTCCCTATAGGCCTCAAAGGACTCCCATACACTCTTTTGCAGGTTCTACAAAAAGAAAACAATGGGCTTGCAAATGTGCCTTTGTACATTCTACAAAAAGAGTGTTTCCAAATTGGTGAATCAAAAGAAAGGTTTAACTCTGTGAAATGCATCCACACATCACAAAGCAGTTTCACAGATAGCTTCCTTCTACTTTTTATCTGGGTACATTCAATTTTTCCCCATAGGCTTCAATGGGCTTGAAAAGTCCATTCGCAGATTCTACAAAAAGAGTGTTCTGAACCTGCTGTATCCGAACTTTCTGAGATGACTCTACATATAACCAAACCATTTCACAGATTGCTTCTTTCTCATTTTTATCTGCAGATATTCAGATTTTCTCCATAATACTCAATGGACTCTGAAAAGTCTTTCCACAGATTCTACAAAAAGAGTGTTTCCAACCTGCTGAACCAAAAAAAGGTTTAACTCTGTGAGATGAATCCGCAAACCACTAAGCAGTTTCACAGATATCTTCTTTCTAGTTTTTATCTGGGGATATTAACTCCTTCTTCATTAGTCTCAAAGTACTCCCTAATGTCCCTTTGCAGAATTTACAAAAAGAGTGTTTCCAACCTGCTGAATCCAAAGAAAGGTTTAACTCTGTGACATGAATCCACGTATCACCAAGCAGTTTCTGAGATAGCTTCTTTCTAGTTTCTAACTGGGGATTTTCTGGTTTTCCTCCTAGGCCGCAATGGACACCAAAATGTCCCTTTGCACATTCTACAAAGAAAGTGCTTCCAATCTGCCGAATCAAAACAAAGGTTTAACCCTCTGAGATGAATCTACACATCAACAAGCAGCTTAACAGATTGAATCTTACTAGTTTTATCGGGAAAATTTTGTTATTTCCCATAGACCTCCAAGGACTCCTGAATATCCCTTCACACATTTTACAAAAACAGTGTTTCCAACCTGCTCAATCAAAACAAAGTTTTAATTCCATGAGGTGAATCCACTCATCTGAAAGCAGTTTCACAGATACCTTCTTTCTAGTTTGTATGTTGGAATATTCTGTTTTTCCTCTTAGGCCTCAGTGGTATCCAAAATGTGCTTTTGCAGCTTCTCCAAAAAGAGTGTTTCCAACCTGCTAAATCAAAAGAAAGGTGTATTTCTGTGTGATGAATCTACACATCACCAAGAATTTTCACAAATAGCTTCCTTCCAGGTTTTATCTGGGGATATTCATTTTTTTCTTCAGGCCTCAATGGGTTCCCAAGTGTCCCTTGGCAGATTCTACAAAAAGAATTTTCTAGCCAGTTTAATCAAAAGAAAGGTTTAACTCTGTGAGATGAATTCAAGCATCCCAAGTAGTTTCCCAGATAGCTTCTTTCAGGTTTGTAAGTGGGGATTTTGGTTTTTTCCCCTAGGTCTCAATAAACTCCAATATGCCCCTTTGGAGATTCTACAAAAAGAGTGTTTCCAACCTGCTGAATTAAAATGAAGGTTTAACTCTGCGAGATTAATCCACATATCACCAAGCAGTTTCACAGTTAGGTTATTCCTACTTTCTATCTGGAGATATTTGCTTTCTTCCCTTAGGTGTCAAAGGGCTCCGAAAAGTCCCTTCATAGATTTTGTGAAAAGAGTGTTTTCAATCTGCTTAGTCTAGAGGAAGTTGCAACTCTGTGAGATGAATCCACACATCACCAAGCAGACGAGAGATCGTATCTTTATAGTATGTACCTGAGGATTTTCTGTTTTTAACCCTAGGCCTCAATAGACCTCCAAATGTCTCTTTGCAGATTATACAAAAACAGACTTTCCAACTTGCTGAATAAAAAAGAAAGGTTTAATTCTTGAGATGAATCTACACATCACTAATCAGTTTCACAGATTGTTTCTTTCTAGTTTTAATCTGGGAATGTTCGGTTTTTCCCCACAGGCCTCAATGGGCTTTGAAAAATTTGTCCTCAGATTCTACAAAAAGAGTGTTTCCAACCTGCTGAATCAAAAGAAAGGTTTACCTTGCGAGATGAATCTTCACATCACCAAGCGATTTCACAGATAGATTATTTCTAGTTTTATCTGTGAATATTCAGTTTTTCCCTGTAGGCTTTAATGGGCTCCAAAATGTCCCTTTGCAGATTCTACAAAAGAAGTCTCAACTGAATCAAAACAAAGGTTTAACTCTGTGATATGAATCTACCCATCACCAAGGAGTGTCATGGATACCTTCTTTTTAGTTTGTAACTGAGGATATTCTGTTTATACTACTTGGCCTCAATGGACAACCAAATGTCCCTTCACAGATTCTGCAAAATGCTGAATCAAAATGAAAGTTTAACTCTGTTAGATGAGTGCACACATCACCAAGCAGTTTCACAGATAGTTTCTTTATGTATTTTATCTGAGGATATTCCTTTATTCCACATAGGCCACAAGGGGCTCCCAAATGTCCTTTCACAGATTCTACAAAAAGAGTGTTTCCAACCTGCTGAATCAAAAGAAAGGTTTAACTCTGTGAGATGAATTGACATATCATGAAGCAGTTTCACAGATATCTTCTTTCTAGTTTCTATCTGTGGATGTTGTTTTCCTCATAGGCCCCAATGGGTTCCCAAATGTCCCTTCACAGATTTTGCAAAAAGACGGTTCCCAATCTGCTGAATCAGAAGGAAGATTTATGTCTGTGAGATGAATCTACTCATTTCAAAGCAGTTTCACAGATAGCTTCTTTCTAGTTTTTATCTGGTGATACTAGGATTTTCTCTGTAAGTCTCATTGGACTCCCAAATCTCTTTTCACAGATTCTACAAAATAGTAGCTCCAATCTGCTGAATCAAAAGAAAGGTTTAACTCTATGAGTTGAATCCACACACACAAACCAGCTTAACAGATAACTTCAATCTAGTTTTTATCTGGGTATATTCGGTGTTCCCCATATGCTTCAATGAAGTCCCCAATGTCCCTTTATACATTTTACAAAAAGAATGTTTCCAAACTGTTGAATCCAAATAAGTTTTATCACCATTCAGATGAATCCACACATCACCAAACAGTTTCACAGGTAGTCTCTTTCGAGTTTTCATCCTGGGATATTTGGTTTTTCCCCTTAGGCCTCAATGGGCTCCCAAATGTCCCTTCACAGCGTCTACAAAAAGAGTGTTTCCAACCTTCTGAATCAAAAGAAAGGTTTAACTCTTTGACATGGATCCACAAATCACCAAGTATTTTCAAAGATAGATTCTTTCTAGTTTTTATCTGTGGGTATTCTGTTTTTCCCCACAGGCCTCAATGGGCTGCCAAAGGTTTATTCGCAGATTTTTGATAAAGAGTATCTTCAATCTACTAAAAAAAGAAAGGTTTAACTCTGGGATATGAGTCCACACATCACCAAACCATTTCCCATATAACTTCTTACTAATTTTTGTCTGGAGACATTCAGTTTTTCCCATTGGTCTTAGTGGGCTCCCAAATGTCCATTTACAGATTCCACAAAAAGAGTGTTTACAACCTGCTGAATCAAAGGAAAGGTTTAACTCTGAGATGAATCCACACATCACCAAGCCGTTTCATAGATAGCTTCTTTCTAGTTTTTATCTGAAGATATTTGGTTTTTGTTCATAGGCTTAAATGGGCTCCCAAATGTCCCTTCACATATTCTAAAAAGAAAAGAGTGTCTCCTACCTACTGAATCAAGAGAAAAATTTAACTCTTTGAGATGAATCCAGACATCACCAAGCAGTTTCTCGATAGTTTCATTCTAGTTTTTTTTCTGTGAATATTCATTTCTCCCCTTGTTCCTCAATGGGCTTTCAAATTTCCCTTCTCAAATTCTACAAAAACAGTGGATGCAACCTGCTGAATCACAAGAAAGGTTTAACTCTGAGGTGAATCCACACATCACCAAGAAGTTTCACAGATGGCTTCTTTCCAGTTTTTATCTGAAGATATTTGTTATTTTTTAAATAGGCATTCTAGGGTCCCTAAATGTCCCTTTGCAGATTCTACAAAAAGAATGTTTGCCACGTGCTAAATCAAAAGAAAGGTTTAACTCTGTAAGAGGAATCCAGACATCACCAAGCTGTTTCACAGGTAGCTTCTTTCTAGTTTTTATCTTTGGATATTAGGTTTCACCCCCTAGATTTCAATCGGCTCCCAAATATCCCTTCACAGATTCTACAAAAAATTGTTTTCAATCTGCTGAATCAAAAGAAAGGTTTAATTCTGTGAGATGAATTCACACATCACCAAGCAGTTTCACTGATAGCTTATTTCTAGTTTATATCTAGGGATATTCAGTTTTACCCCACAGGCTTCAATGGACTCACAAATGTCCCTTTGCAGATATCTCAAAAAAAGTGTTTCCAACATGCTGAATCAAAAGACAACTTTGTCTCTTTTAGATGGATCCAGACATCAATAAGAATTTTCACAGATATCTTCTTTCTAGTGTTTAATCTGGGGGTATCCAGTTTTTCCCCACAGGCCTTGATGGGCTCCCAAATGCCCCCTCACAGATTCCACAAAAAGAGTGTTTCCAATCTGCTGAATGAAAAGAAAGGTTTACCTCTCAGAGTTAACTCCACACATCATCAAGCAGTTAAACAGGTAGCTTTTCTTTAGTATTTATCTGGGGATATTCCATTTTTTTCCATTAGGTCTCATTGTGTCCAAATGTTCCTTCACAGCTAGAAAAAGACTTTTTTAGACTGCTAAATGAAAAGAAACATTTAACTCTGTGAGATTAATCTGCACATTGCATGCAGTTTCACAGATAACTTTTTCCTTCATTTTATCTGGGGATATTCAGTTTTTCCCCATAGGCGTCAAAGGGCTCCCAAATGTCCCTTTACACATTCTACAAAAAGAGTGATTCCAACCTGCTGATTCAAAAGAAAGGTTTAACTCTGTGAGAAGAATCCACACAATACCAAGCAGTTTTCCAGATAACTTCTTTCTAGTTTTTATCTGGGAATGTTCAATTTTTTCCAATAGGCCTTAATGGGTTCCCAAATGTTCCTTTGCAGGTTGTATGAAAAGATAGGTTTCAACCTGCTGAATCAAAATAAAAATTTAACTGTGGGAGATGAATCCACCCATTATCAAGCAGTTTCACAGATGGCTACTCTCTGGTTTTTATCTGGGGATATTCACTTTTTCCCCATATTCCTCAATGGGCTCCCAAATGTCCCTTCACAGACTCTGCAAATACACACAACACAAAGCAGTTTCACAGATAGCTTCTTTCTACATTTTTCTGGGGATATTCAGTTTTTCTCCATAGGCCTCAATGGGCACCCAAATATCCTTTTAGCTGATTCTACAAAAAGAGAGTTTCCAACTTGTGGAATGAAAAGAAAGATTTAACTCTGTGAGATAAATCCACATATCACCAAGCAGTTTCACAGATAGCTTCTTTCCATCTTGTATCTGGGGATATTCTTTTTTCCCCATAGGTCATCATGGGCTCCCAAATGTCCCATTGCAAATTCTACAAAGAGTATTTTCAACCTGATGAATCACAAAAAGGTTTTATTCTGTGAGATGAATCCACACATCACAAATCAGTTTCACAGATAGCTTCTTTCTACTTTTCATGTGGGAATATTGGGTTTTTCCCCATACGTCTCCATGGGCTCCCAAGTCCCTTTGCAGTTTCTACAAAATGAGGGATTCAAATCTGTTGAATCAAAAGAAAAGTTTAAGTCCGTTAGATGAATCCACACATCTCAAAGCCATTTCACGGATTGCTTTTTTCTAGTATTTATCTGGGCATATTCCATATTTCCCCATAGGCCTCAATGGGCTTCCAAATGCCTGTACACAGCTTCTACAAATAAAGTTGTTACAACCTGCTGAATCAAAAAAGAGATTTAACTCTGTGAGATGAATCCACACATCAGCAAGCGGTTTCTCAAATGGATTCTTTCTAGTTTTTATCTGAAGTCATTTCATTTTCCCAAGAGGGTCAATGGGTTCTTAAGTGTCCCTTCACAGATTCTATAAAAAAAAAGTGATTCCAACCTGCTGAATGAAAAGAAAGGTTTAATGCTGTGAGATGATTTCACAAATGACCAAGCAGTTTCACAGATAGCTTCTTTCTATTTTTTATCTGAAAATATTCAGTTTTTCCCATAGAACACAAGGGGATTTCAAATGTTTCTTCATAGATAATATAAAAGAAGTGTTTCCTACCTGGTGAATAAAAAAAAAAGTTTGCCTCAGGGAGATGAATCCACACATCCCCAAACAGCTTCACAGAAGCTTCCTTCTAGCTTTTATCTGGGAATATTTACTTTTCCCCAAAGGCCTTAATGGGCTCCCAAATGTCCCTCTGCAGATTCGACAAAAAGAGTCTTTCACACCTGGTGAATACAAATAAAGGGTTAACTCTGTGAAATGAATCCACACATTCCCAAGCAGTTTCACAGATAGCTTCTTTCTAGTTTTTATCTGGGGATATTCTGTTTTTCCTTATAAACCTCAGTGTGCTCCCAAATGTCCCTTTTCAGATTCTACAACAAAAGTATTCCAACCTGCTGAATGAAAAGAAAGGTTTAACTCTGTGAGGTGAATCCACACATCACAAACCAGTTTCACAGATAGCTTTTATCTAATTTTTATCTTGGGATATTCTGTTTTTCCCCACAGACTTCAATAAGCTCCCAAATGACCCTATGCAAATTCCACAAAAAGAGTGTTTTTAACCTGCTGAATAAAAGGAAAAGTTTAACACTGTGAGTTGAATCTCCACATCTTAAAGCAGTTTCACAGATAGATTCTTTCTAGTTTTTACCTGGAAATATTAGGTTTTTCCCCACAGGCCTCAATGCAAACCCAAATGTTCCTTCACAGATTCTACAAAAAAGTGCTTCCAACCTGCTGAATCAAAAGTAAGGTTTATCTCTGTGAGATGAACTCACACATAACCATGCAGTTTCACAGATAACTTCTTTATATTTTCTATCTGAGGATATTCAGATTTCCCCTTAGGACTCAATAGGTTGTTAAATGTCCCTTCACAGATTTTTTCAAAAGAGTATTTCCAATCTTCTAAGTCAATAGAAAGGTTGTTTCCATAGGCGTCAGTTGACTCCCAAATGTCGCTACACAGATTCTACAAATGTAGTGTTTCCAATCTGCTGAATAAAAAGAAGGTTTACCTCTGTGAGTTGAATTGACATATCACCAACCAGTTTCACAGATAGGTCCTTCCTAGTTTTTCTACAAAGGCCTCAATGAGCTCCCAAATGTACCCTCTCAGATTCTAACAAAAAAGTGATTCCAATCTGCTGAATCAAAAAGAAAGGTTCATTGCTGTGAGATCAATCCAGAAATCACAAAGCAGTTACACAGATAACTTTCTAGTTTTTCTGTGAAGATATTCCTTTTTTTCCCCCATATGCCTCAATGGGCTCCAAAACGTACCTTTTTGGATTCTACAAAAAGAGTGTTTCCAACCTGCTGAATCAAAAGAAAGGTTTATCTCTGTGAAATGAATCCACACATCACAAAGCAGTTTCACAGATAGCTTCTTTTTAGTTTTTATCTTGTGATATTTGGTTTTTCTTCATAGGCCTCAGTAGGCTCCAAAATATCCCATTGCAGAAACTACAAAAAGAGTGTTGCCAACCTCCTGAGTCAACAGAAAGGTTTATGTATGTGAGATGGATCCATACATCACAAGGCAGTTTCACAGACAGCTTCTTTCTGGTTTTTATCTGGAGATCCCTGGGTTTTCCCTGTAGGCCTCAATGGACTACTAAATATCCCTTCACCAATACTTCAAAAACAGTGTTCACAACTTGTTGAATTAAAAGAAAGGTTTACCTCAATTAGATGAATCCACACTTCACCACACAATTTCACTGATAGCTTCTTTGTAGTTTTTATCTGGGAATTTTTGATTTTTTCCCATAGGCCTCAATGGGATCCCATATCTCCTTTAGCAGATTCTAAAATAAAGAGTGTTTCCAACGTGCTGAATCAAAAAAAAAAGCTGTAACTCTGTGAGATGAATCCAAAAATCACAAAGCAGTTTAACAGGGAACTTTTTTCTAGCTTTCATGGGGGATAATTGGCTTTACCCTGTAGGCCTCAGTGAGCTCCTAAATGTTCCATCACAGATGCTACAAAAAGAGTGATTCTAATAGGGTGAATCAAAAGAAAAGTTTAGCTCTGTGAGATGAATCCACTCATCATCACGCAGTTTCACAGATAGCTTCTTTCTAGTTCTTATATAGGGATATAGAGTTTTTCCCCATAGGCTTCAATGGGCTCCCAAATGTCCCTTCAAAGATTCAACAAAAAGAATGTTTCCAACCTGTTGAATCAAAAGACAGGATTACCTATGTGATTTGAATCCAGATATCACCAAGCAATTTCAAATATAGCTTCTTTCAAGTTTTTATACTGGGATATTCTTTTCTCTCCTTAGGCCTCAATAAGTTCTGAAATGCCCCTTCACAAAATCTGCAAAAAGCATGTGTCTCCAACCTGCTGAAGCAAAAGAAAGGCTTAACTCTGTGGGATACATCCACACATCATGAAGCAGTTTCATAGATAGCTTCTTTCCAGTTTTTATCTGTGGATATTTACTTTTAATCCATATGCAACAGTGGGCTCCAAAATGTCCCTTCACAGGATCTACAAAAAGAGTGTTTCCATCCTTCTGAATTGAAATAAAAGTTTATCTCAGTGAGATGAATCTACACAATACCAAGCGGTTTCACAGATAGCTTATTTCTAGTTTTTATATGGGTGTATTCTGTATTACCCCATAGGCCTCAATGGGCTCCAAATATCCCTTCACAGAATCTACGAAAAGAGTGTTTCTAACCTGCTGAATCAATAGAAAGTTTAACTCCATGAGATGAATCCACCCATCACCAAGCATTTTCATCCATTGCTTCTTTCTAATTTTTATCTGAGAACATTTGTTTTTTCCAATAGGCCTCAATGGACTTCAAAACATCCATTCGCAGATTCTACAAAGAATGATTCCAACCTGCTGAATAAAACAGAAGCTTTATCTCTGTGAAATGAATCCATACATCACAAAACACTTTCCCAGATAACTTCTTTCTAGTTTTTATCTGGGGATATTCAGCTTTACCACATAGAACTCAATGGGCTCTCAACTTTCCCTTCACATATTTCACAAAAAGAGTGTTTCCAATATACTGAACCAAAAGAAAGGTTTAACACTGTGAGATGAATCCACACAACCAGAAGCAGTTTCATAGATAGCTTCTTTCAAGTTTTTATCTGAAGATATTCAGTTTTTCGTTGTAGGCCTCAATGGACTCCCAAATGGCCCTTCACAGATTCTACAAAAAGAGTGTTTCCAACCTGCTGAATCCAAAGAACGTTTTAACTCTATGAGATTGGTCCACACATTACGAAGCAGTTTTCACAGATAGTTTCCTTCTAGTTTTTATCTGGGGATATTAAATTTTTCTCCATAAGCCTTGATGGACTCCAAAATATCTTTTCACAGATACTACAAAAACATGTGTCCAATCAGCTGAATCAAAAGAGAGGTTTGTCTCTGTGAGATGAAACTACACATCAAC
The DNA here is from genome assembly GCF_002776525.5 of Piliocolobus tephrosceles. NCBI lineage: Eukaryota > Metazoa > Chordata > Mammalia > Primates > Cercopithecidae > Piliocolobus > Piliocolobus tephrosceles. The sequence goes on from NC_045445.1 coordinate 90,896,497, forward strand.
AAACAGTTTCACAGAAATATTTTTTCTAGTATTAATTTGGAAATATTCAGTAGAGATGGTTTTTCACCGTGTTAGCCAGGATGGTCTTGATCTGCAGACCTCGTGATCTGCCCTCTCCTAGGCCTCCCAAATGGCTGGGATTATAGTCATGAGCCACCATGCCAAGCCAGGATATTCTGTTTTCTTCCATGGGTATCAATTGGCTCAAAATGTCCCTTCACAGATTCTACAAACAGAATGTTTCCAACCTTCTGAATGAAAAGAAAGGTTAAACTCTATGAGATGAATCCACACATCACAACGCAGTTTCACAGATAGCTTCTTTCTGGTTCTTATCTAAGGATATAGGACTTTTCCACATAGGCCTCAGTGGGCTCACAAATGTCCCTTTGAAGATTCTACAAAAAGAATGTTTCCGGCCAGGCGTGGTGGCTCAAGCCTGTAATCCCAGCACTTTGGGAGGCCGAGATGGGCAGATCACGAGGTCAGGAGATCGAGACTATCCTGGCTAACCCAGTGAAACCCCATCTCTACTAAAAAATACAAATACTAGCTGGGTAAGGTGGCGGGCGCCTGTAGTCCCAGCTACTCACAAGGTTGAGGCAGGAGAATGGCCTAAACCCGGGAGACGGAGCTTGCAGTGAGCTGAGATCTGGCCACTGCACTCCAGCCTGGGCGACAGAGTGAGACTCTGTCTCAAAAAAAAAAAAAAAAAAGAATGTTTCCAACTGCTGAATCAAAAGAAAGGATTAACTATGTGAGATGAATCCAGATATCAATAAGCAATTTAAAATATAGTTTCCTTCAAGTTTATATCTTTCAAGTTTATATATATTCATTTCTCCCCTTAAGCCTCAATAAGCTCCAAAATGCCCCTTCACAAATTCTACAAAAATTGTGTCTCCAACCTGATGAACCAAAAAAAACTTTTAACTCTGTGAGTTGAATCAACACACCACCAAGTAGTTTCACTGGTAGCTTCTTCCTAGTTTTTATCTGCAGATATTCTTTATTCCTCATAGGCCTCAATGGGCTCCCAAGTGTCTCTTCTCAGATTCTATGAAAAGAATGTTTTTAACCCGCTGAATCAAAAGAAAGTGTTACTCTGTGAGTTGAATCAACACATCACCAAGCTGTTTCACAGATAGCTTCTTCCCAGTTATTATCTGGGGATATTCCCTTTTACTGCATAGGCCTCAATGGGCTCCCGAATGTCCTCTCACAGATTCTACAAAAGTAGTTCTTTAAAGCTGCTGAATCAACAGAAAGTTTTAGCTCTGTGAGATGAATGGACACATCACCAAGCTGTTTCACAGATAGCTTCATTCTAGTTTTTATCTGGGGATAGTCTGTTTTTCCCTTCATCCTCAATGGGCTTCAAAAATATCCCTTTTGCATGTTCTACAAGAAGAGTATTTAGAATCTTCTTAATCAAAACAAAGTTTAAATTCAGTGAGTGGAATGTACACATCACCAAGTAGATTCACATATAGCTTCTTTCTAGTTTTTATTTGGGGATACTCAGTTTTTACTCATAGAACTCAAAGGACTCACAAATGTCCCTTCACAGATTCCACAAAAAGAGTACTTTCAACCTTCTGAATCAAAAGAAATGTTTAACTCTGTGAGATGAAGCATTTTCATCTATTTTTCTTGTTTTTATTTGGAGATATTTGGTTTTTCCCATTGACCTCAATGTGCTCCCAAATGTTCGTTGGCAGATTCTGCAAGAAGAGTGTTTTAACCTACTGAATCAAAAGAAGGGTTTACTTTTGTGAGATCAATCCACATATCACAAAGAAGTTTCACAGATAGCTGGTTTGTAGATTCTATCTGGAAATATTCAGTTTTTCCCCAATGGCCTCAATGGTTTCCCAAATGTCCCTTTGCAGATACTACAAAATGAGTGTGTCTACATTGCTGAATCAAAAGAAAGGTTTAACTCTGTGTAATGAATCCACACAACACAAAGCAGTTTCACATATACCTTCTTACTGTTTTTTATGTGGAAATATTCCATTTTCCCCATGTGCCTGAAAAGTTGCTCAATTGTCCCTTCACAGTTTCTAAAAAACAGGGCTTTCAACCCTGTTGAATCAAAAGAGAGGTTTAACTCTGTCAGATGAATCCACACATCACAAGCACTTTCACAGATAGCTTTTGTCTAGTTTTTATGTAAGGATATTCTGTGTTTTCTCTTTGGCCCCAAAGGGCTCCCAAATGTCCCTTTGCAGATTCTACAAAAAGAATATTTCCAACCTGCTGAGACAATAAAATATTTTAACTATATGAAATGAATCCACACATCAGGCAGTTTAACAGATAGTTTTTTTCTAGTTTTTATTTGGGGATATTCGGTTTTTCCCCATATGCTTCAATGTGCTCTCAAATGTCACTTGGCAGAATTGGCAAAGGAGTGCTTTTAACCTGCTGAATCAAAAGAAAGGTTTACCTCTGTGAGATGAATCCACACATCACAAAGCAGTTTCACAGAAAGCTTCTTCCTAGTTTTTATCTGGGGATATTCTGTTTTTTTCCCATATGCCTCAATGCGATCCCAAATGTTTCGTTGCAGATTCTACAAAAAGAGTGTTTCCAACTTGTTGAATCGGAAGAAAGGATTACCTGTGTCACATGAATCCAAACATAACCAAGGAGTTTCACAGATAGCTTCTTTGTAGTTTTTATCTGGGGATATTCACTTTTTCCCATAGGACTCAAAGGGCTCTCAAATATTCCTTTGCAAATTCTACAAAAAGAGTGCTTTCAACCTGTTGAATCAAAAGAAAATTTAAGACAGTGAGATGAATTCGCACATCACCAGGCATTTTCACAGCTAGTTTCTTTCCAGTTTTTATCTGAGGATATTTGGCTTTTTTCCATAGGCCTCAATGAGCTCCCATTTGTCCCTTTGCAGATTCTACAAAAAGAGTGTTTCCAACCTGATGAATCAAAAGAAAGGTTCGACTCTGGGGGATGAATCCACACATCAACAAGAAATTACGCTAATAGGTTCTTTCTAGTATTTGACAGGGGCTATTCCGTTTTTCCCAAATAGGCCTCAAGGGGATTTGAAAAGACCCTTCACAGATTCTACACAAACAGTGTTTACAACCTGCTAAATTAAAAGAAATGTTTTACTATAGGAGATGAATCCACACATCACCAGGCTGTTTCACAGATACCTTCTTTCTAGTTTTTATCTGGGGATATTTGGTTTTTCTCCATAGGCCTCTATGATTTCTCAAACGTCCATTTGCAGATTCCATAAAAAGAGTATTTTCAACCTGATGAATCAAAAGAAAAGTGAAACTCTCTGAGATTTATCCATACATCACCAAGCAGCTTCACAGATATCTTCTTCCTAGTTTTTATATTGTAATATTAGGTTTTTCCCCATAGATACCATAGGGCTCCAAAATGTCCTTTCACGGATTCTCAAAAAGAGTATTTTCAATCTTCTAAATCATAAGAAAAATTTAATTCATTTAATTCTGTGGAATGAATCCAGCCATTGCAGAGCAGTTTCACAGATAGCTTCTTTCTAGTTTCTATCTGGGGATATTTGGTTTTGCCTAATAGGCCTCAAAGGGCTTCCAAATGTTCCTTTGCCAATTCTCCAAAAAGAGCGTTTTCAACCTACTGAATCAAAAGTAACTTTTAACGTTGTGAGATAAGTCCAGACATCACAAAGCAGATTCACAATTAGCTTGTTTTTTCTTTTTATCTGGAGATATTCAATTTTTCCCCATGGACCTCATTGGTCTCCCAAATGTTCCTTTGCAGATACTACAAACAGACGATTTCCAACATGGTGAATCAAAAGTAATGCTTAACTTTGTGAAATGAATCCATACATCACCAAACAGTTTCACAGATACCTTTTGTTTTAGTTTGTATCTGAAGATATTGGTTTTTATTTTCTGTAGGACTCAATCGACTCCCTCATATCCCTTTGCAGATTCTAATAAATAGAGTGTTTACAACCTACTGCATCAAAAGAAAGGTTTAACTCTGTCAGATTAATCCGTACATCACCAGGCAGTTTCATAGATAGCATCTTTTTAGTTTTTATCTGGGTGTACTAGTTTTTTCTTCATAAACCCCAAAGGGCTCTCAAATGTCCCTTTGCAGATTCTGCATAAAGAGTGTTTCCAACCACATTAATCAAAAGCAAGTTTAACTCTGTGAGATGAATTGACACATAACCAGGCATTTTCACAGAAAGCTTCTTTTTAATTTTCATATGGGGATATTCTGTTTTGCCTCATAAGCATTGATGGGCTTTGAAATGACCCTTCGCAGATTCCACAAAAAGAGTGTTTCCAATCTGCTGAATCAAAAGAAAGGTTTAACTCTGTGAGATGAATCCACACGTCACCAAGCATTTTCATCCATTGCTTCCTTCTCATTTTTATCTGAGTATATTTGGTTTTTTCCTGTAGGCCTCAGTGTCCCTTCACAGATTCTACAAAATCAGTGTTTCTAACCTCCTGAACAAAACAAAAGCTTTAACTCTGTGAGTTGAATCTACACATCACCAAGAAGTTTCACAGATAGCTTCTTTCTAGTATTTATCTGGCGATATTTGGGTTTTCTTTATAGGCCTTAATGGGCTCCCAAATGTCCCAACACAGATTCTACAAAAACAGTGTTTACAACCTCCTGAATCCAAATAAAAATTTCACTCTGTGAGATAAATTTACACATCATCAAGGAATTTCACAAATAGCTTCTTTCTAGTTTTTTTCTAAGGATATTCTGGGTTTTCTTTATGGGTCCCTGTGAGCTTCCAAATGTTCCTTCACATATTCTACAAAATGAGTGATTACAACCACTTGAATCAAAAGAAAGCTTTAACTCTGTCTGATGAATTGACCCATCACCAAACAGTTTCACAGATAGCTTCTTTCTGGTTTTTATATGGGGAATTTGGGTTTTTCCTCACAGGCCTCAATGGGATCCCTAATGTCCCTCCATAAAATCTACAAAAAGATGGGTTCCAATCATCTGAATGCAAACAAAGTTTTATCTTTGTCAGATTAATCCACATATAACCAAGCAGTTTTGTCAAGAGCTTCTTTCCACTTTTTATGTAGGGGTATTTATTTTTTCTCCACAGGCCTCAAAAAGCTCCCAAATATCCCTTTGCAGATTCTGCAAAAAGAGTATTCCCAATCTGCTGAATCAAAAGAAAGTTTTAACTCTGTGAGATGATTCCAGACATCACAAAGCAGTTTCACAGATAGCTTCTTTCTTGTTTTTATCTGGAAATATTCAGTTTTTCCATGTTGGTCTCAATGGGCTACAAAATGACCCTTCACAGTTTCTACAAAAACAGTGTTTCCAATCTGTTGGATCCCAATAGACGTTTAACCCTGTAATGTGAATCTCCACATTACAAAGCAGTTTTATAGATTGCTTCTTTGTAGTGTTTAACTGGGGATATTCCTTTTTTCCCCATAGACCTCAATGGGCTCCCAAATATCCTGTCATAGATTCTACAGAAAGAGTGTTTCCAACCTGTTGAATCAAAAGAAAGTTATAATTCTGTGAGAAGAATCCACACATCACAAGCAGTTTGATAGATAGCTTCATTCCAGTGTTTATCTGGGGATATTTGGTTCTTCCCCATAGGCCTTAATGGGTTCAAAAATGTCCCTTTGTAGATTCTTCAAAAAGCGTTTTTCCAACAGCTGAATCAAAAGAAAGGTTTAAATCTGTGAGACTGGTCCACACATTATGAAGCAGTTTCATATATAGCTTCTTTCTAGTTTTTATCTGGGGATATTGCGTTTTTCTCCCTGGGCCTTTATGGGTTCCCAAATGTCTTTTGACAGATTCTACAAAAACGTGACTCCAAGCAGCTGAATCAAAAGAAAGCTTCATCTCTGTGAAATGAAGCTGCACTTCAACAAACAGTTACCCAGATAGTTTTTTTCCAGTTTAAATCTGAGGATATTCAGTTTTTATGCCCAGGGCTCAAGGGCTCACAAATGTCCCTTCACAGATTCTACAAAAACAGTGTTTCCAATCTACTGAATCAAAGGAAGGGTTTAAGTTTGTGAGATGAATCCACAAGTCACAAAGCAATTTCACAGATAGCTTTTTATCCAGTTGTTTTCTGTGGATATTCACATTTTTCCCATAGGCCTTAAGGGGCTCCCAAATTTCTTTTTACACATTCTACAAAAAGAGAATAAAAAACAAATTTAACCCTGTGAGATGAACACACATATCACAAAGCAGTTTCACCGGCAGCTTCTTTCTAGTTTTTATCTGGGGATATTTGTTTTTCCCGATAGGCCTCAATGGGCTCTAACATGTCCCTTAGCAGGTTCTACAAAGAGATGGTTTCCAACCAGCAAAATCAAATGAAAAGTTTAAACTTGTGAGATGAATCCACACATCACAAAGCAGTTTTAAAGATAACTTCTTTCTAGTTTTTATCTGGTAATGTTTGTTTTTTTCTCCTTCAGCCTCAAAGGGCTCTGAAATGTCCCTTCACAGATTCAAAAAAAAAAAAAAAAAAAAAAAAAAAAAATGCGTTCCACCTGGTGAATCAAAAGAGAGGTTTAACTCTGTCAGATGAATCCACACATGACAAAGCAGTTTCACCAATAGCTTCTTTCTAGTTTTTATGTGGGGATATTTGTTTTTACCCCATTGGCCCCAAAGGTCTGACAAAAGTCCCCTTGCAGATTCTACAACAAGTGTTTCCAACAAGCTGAATTAAATGAAAGATGTCACTCTGTGAGATGAATTTTCACATCACAATGCAGTTTCACAGATAGCTTCTTTCTCGTTTTTGTCTGGGAATATACAGTTTTTCTCCATAGGCTACAATGGGCTCCTTAAAATCACTTTTCAGACCCTACAGCTGAATCAAATGAAAGGCATCACTCTGTGAGATGAATTTTCACATCACAAGGCAGTTCCACAGATAGTTTCTATCTAGTTTTCATCTGGGGATATTCGGTTTTTCCCCATAGGCTACATTGGGCTCCCTAATGTCCCTTTGCAGATTCTACAAAAAGAGTGTTTCCAACCTGCTGAGTTAAAAAAAGTTTTAACTCTATGAAACAAATCCACACATCACCAAGCCGTTTCACAGATAGCTTCATTCGAGTTTTTATCTAGGGATATTTTGTTTTTCCTCATAGGCCTCAACATGCTTGCAAATGTCACCTGGTAGATCCTGCAAAGGAGTGATTTTAACCTGCTGAATCAAAAGAAAAGTTTACCTCTGTGAGATGAATTCACACATCACAAAGCAGTTTCACATATCGATTCTTCCTAGCTTTCATCTGGGGATATTCTGTTTCTCCCCATATGCCTCAGTGCCATCCCAAATACTAAATAATCTATTAAAACAGGGAAGGGTCCGAGTAGCCATGGAAAACATGGCCACTCTATTCAGGGCAGTGCAAAAATACGGTCCTTGGTTTCCTGAAAAAGGAACCATATATGTAAAAGTATTGGATCTTGTTGTAGCATTCCAGGAGCTGGTCTCAAAAGGGAGTTATGTTCCCGTCACTGTTTGGGGTGCTTGGGCCTTGGTGTGTGCCATCCTAATACCTCCTCAACCTTCCTCTCACACATGTCCTTTTTTATCTGATCAGCCTCTCCCTTCAGCTACTCCTCCTACACCTGATAATGTTGAAAATTCAATGTCTAACTTTGGAGACTTTGGATTACGGTCACCCCCTGATGATCTTATTTCTTTTCATGAAGAGCCAGTACTTGCAGCTCCTGTGGCCCCAACTCACACAGCCCAGGACCATATGTGTGCTAATTCTTCTCTTTTCAAACCTCTGGAGTCACCTAATGGCTCCAGGACCAAACTGCAATTTACCTATAATTCTTCAGGCCCTCTCCCTTCCACTTCAGCCCCTCACCCTCCTGTCATTTCAGTTCCTCAACCAGTCACTTTGTCATCCACTCAGCCTGCTTCTTTGTACCCTTCACTTACACGTGAACACCAGTAATCACCAGTATACTTATGTTCCTTCTGCTCCCCCAATCCCCCTTTCTCACACTCTCATTCTGTTCTGAACCCCTCACCCTCAGTTTCCCTTATCTATGCATGCTTTTACTGTCACTTCTATGCCAACTCCATCTCAGATGCCTACTCTTGAAACTTCAATGTAACACTTATTATGCCAAAACAAAGAAACAAGTGGATTAGATGCATGGACTTATCCAGTCGTGTTAGAACTACCTAACTTCCAAGGGGTGCCAATGAGTCTTTATGTACCTCTTAATCTTACCTTTTTAAAATAATTTAAGGATACTTGTACTCAGTATGGTCCTACTTCCCCTTATTTTAAAATGGTGTCACAAACTTTTTGTGCAGAGGTCACTTTACTTCCTTTAGACTGGGACCTTTTTGCAAAAGCTCTTCTGACCCCATGTCAGCATTTACAATTTCTTACTTGGTGATCAGAAGAGGCTCATTTGCAGGCTCAACTAAGTTGGACTAATGGCATTCTAGTTACTCAGGCTTAGCTCACAGGCTCCGATAGTTTCTGATACTTATGCCCAATTAAACTTTGATGCTGTTACCACGGAAAAAGCAACAAAGGTGTGTATGAGAGCTTGGGATAAATTATGCACTCCAGGCCAAGCTACTGTTTCTTTTACCACTGTTAAACAAGGTCACTCTGAATTATACCCTGATTTTTTAGCTAATTTACAAGATGCTGTTGAAAATTCTGTTTCTGATGAGCATGCTCAAGGTATTCTACTTCATATGTTAGCTTTTGAAAATGTGAACCATGAGTGTAAAATGGCCATGCGTTCTGTCCAATGACAAAGTTTACCTGATCAGGAGGTGTTGCCTGCATATATCAAAGCTGTGAAGGCATTGGATCAGACAGCCACAAAGCTATTGTGTGGGCACAGGCCATGAAGGACACCAACCAAACAGGTTCCACTAATTCTTTTCTTGAAGTCTGCTATAATTGCAACCAACTTGGTCATTCTCAAAAAAATTGCACTGTTAAAACCTTAAAAGCGGCCAAGCTGGCTCAACAAACATGGCCAAATGCTGCTGCTACTGTTTTCCCACATTGTTGCAAGAGTAAACATTGGGCAAGTAATTGCTGCTTTAAGTATGATATAGATGGAAACCCCCTGCCACAACACCAGGGAAATTGGGAGCGGGGCCGGTCCCAGGCCCCAAAATCAAAAGGAACACTTCAGACTTAGACCAATGTTGCATTTCCTCTTCAGGCAGTCCACATGCAAACCCCAGCAGAAACAAACTTACCTACAGTCAACCCAAAGGGGTCCCAGCCTCTCCTTCTGTCTCAGTACAATGCTTGTCCACTTCCATGGTAGGGGGCGAGGCAGTTGATCTCTGTAGTACTATTCCTCAATATTTACTACCTAACTTTTGACCTTTAATTGTCCCCATGAGGGTCACTGGCCCTTTACCTCAAGGTTTGGTGGGTCTGGTGTTAGGTAGGGCACCCACCTCTGCTAAAGGTATCATCATTCATACTGGTATCATTAATTCTGACTCCGTTGATGAGATTAAATTAATCATGTCTGCCAAGGTTTCTGTTTCCATTCTGGCCAGTGAGTCAATTGCTCAATTGCTTTTACTACCTAATATCTTCTTTTAAAACAAAGGAGATAAGACATGTGGCCCTGGGATGGGCACTGCTGGTGAAAAGGTCGCTTATTGGATTAATGTAATTTCTAAACAATGGCCCACCTGCACCATACACATTCAAGGGAAAAAATTTGAAGGCCTAGTAGATACTGGTGCTGATGTTTCTGTTATTTCCTCTAGTTTATGGTCTTCGTCCTGGCTTAAACATCCTGCTAACATGGTACTAGTAAGTGTTGGAAAAGCCAAGGAAGTTTATGAGAGCACATTTATCTTGCCTTGCACTGGCCTTGATGGTCAAAAGGGTACAATTCAGCCCTACATCACGCCAATTCCCATTAATCTTTGGGGTAGAGATTTGCTGGCACAATGGGGGGCTGAAATTAATATTCCACATAACTCTTTTTTTTTGAATAAAAGGTAACATAAAATTTATTATATTTATGCATCAATAAATATATTTACCATAGATGATACAATATTAACAAAAAATAGTTTTAGCTACAATTTGGTAAAGCTGAATTCAAATGTTCTTTTTTTTTATTATACTTTAAGTTCTAGGGTACATGTGCATAACATGCAGGTTTGTTACATATGTATACATGTGCCATGTTGGTGTGCTGCACCCATCAACTCGTCAGTACCCATCAATTCATCATTTATATCAGGTATAACTCCCAATGCAATCCCTCCCCACCCCCATGATAGGCCCCATTGTGTGATGTTCCCCTTCCCGAGTCCAAGTGAGCTCATTGTTCAGTTCCCACCAATGAGTGAGAACATGCGGTGTTTGGTTTTCTCTTCTTGTGATAGTTTGCTGAGAATGATGGTTTCCAGCTGCATCCATGTCCCTACAAAGGACGCAAACTCATCGTTTTTTATGGCTGCATAGTATTCCATGGTGTATATGTGCCACATTTTCTTAATCCAGTCCGTCACAGATGGACATTTGGGTTGATTCCAAGTCTTTGCTATTGTGAATAGTGCTGCAATAAATATACGTGTGCATCCACATAACTCTTATAATGCTCCCGGTCAGCATATGATGGAAAACATGGGGTTTGTTCCTGTGCTCCGTCTCGTCCAAAACATGAAGGGATTACTAAACCCCTCCCAGTTACTATAAAAGAAAATGGGGCTGGTTTATGTTATCCTTTTTAGTGGCAGCTGCTGCCACGCCTCCTGATCCTATCCCTTTACATTGGAAATCTGACACAACTGTGTGGATTCAGCAGCGGCTGCTTTCTAAAGAAAAACTGGAGGCTTTAACTCAATTGGTTTCTGAACAGTTACAACTTGGAAATGTGGAACCCTATCCTTCCTCCTAGAATTCTCCTGTGTTTCTAGTAAAAAGGAAATCAGGCAAGTGGCAGATGGTAACTGATTTAAGGGCCATTAATGCTGTAATTAAACCTATGGGAGCTGTCCAAACTGGCATGCCTGCCCCTGCCTTAATGCCTAAAAATTGGCCTCTCACATTTATTGATCTTAAAGATTTTTTTTCATATTGCTTTACATAAATTGGATTGTGAAAAACGTGATTTTACTGTACCATCTATCAATAATCAGGAGCCTGCAGTTCGTTATCAATGGAAAGTACTTCCTCAGGGAATGCTGAATAGCCCTACACTCTGTTAGCTTAATGTTGGACAAGTGCTCTCACCATTTCAAATCCAATTTCCCCAAGCCTATATTCTTCATTATATTGATGATATTTTAATTGCTCTCCCCACTGATAAATAATTAGTATACTGTTATCAACTTTTCAGGTGCCATGTTACAGAAGCTGGATTACACAACGCTCAGGACAGAATTCAACAGACCAATCCTGTTCAATATTTAGGAATGGTGGTCAATAAACAATGCATTCAACCACAAAAAGTTCAAAATAGGAGAGATTCCTTAAAAATTTTAAATGACTCCCAAAAACTTTTGGGTAAAATGAATTATTTAAGACCTACTTTAGATATTCTGACCTATTCGCTGTCTTACTTGTTTTCTATGCTGTGGGGAGATTCCAATCTCTGCAGTCCCAGGACTTTTATCCCTGAGACTTTACTAGAGCAGGAATTCGTAGAGGAAAGAATCCAGACCTCCAGTTATCTCGAGTACAGCCATTTCAGCCTTTCCAGCTTCTGGTTTTTGCTTCATTATACTCCCCCATTGTACTAATAGTTCAACATAATTATTTAGTAGAGTGGTGTTTTCTTCCTCATTCTGTGTCAAAAACTCTGTCGGTTTTTCTGGACCAAGTAGCCATAATAATTGGCCAGGCTTGGTGTAGAATACTTTAAATTTCTGGATTTGATCCGAATTTATTTGCAGTTCCTTTAAATCGGCTCAAAGTTCAGGCTGCCTTTCAACATTCAGTACTGTGGCAAATTCACTTGGCTGATTTTATTGGCATTATTGAAAATCATTATCCAAAAACCAAATTGTTTGATTTTACGAAAAAGACATCTTGGATGGTCCCTCGATTAACCAAAGATCAGCTCATTCTTGAGGCCATTACAGTGTCCACTGATGGCTCCAGTAATGACAATGCTGGCTATGTAGGTCCTACAGACAAGCTTATTTCTACCTCTTATACTTCTGCTCAAAAGGCAGAGTTAATTGCTGTTATTACTGCCTTACAGGATTTCTCCAAACCTTTAAATATTGTCTCTGATTCTGCTTATGTTGACAACCTGCTGAATCAAAAAGAAGGTTTAACTCTGTGAGTTGAATACACGCATCACCAAGCAGTTTCACAGAAAGCTTATTTCAAGTTTTTATTTGGGGATATTGGGTGTTACCCTATAGGCTTGAGATATTTGGGGGTAAATTGAGCCCTCTGGGGAAAAAACAAATATCCCCAGATAAAAACTAGGAAGAAGCTGTTTGTGAAACTGCTATGTGATATCTGGATTCATTTCACAGAGTTAAACATTCCTTTTCATTCAGCAGGTTGTAAATACTGTTTCATAGCATCTACAAAGAGACGTATGGGAGCAAATTTAGACCTATTGGGAAAAATCAAATATCTCCAGATAACTACTAGAAAGAAGCTATCTGTGAATTGGCTTTTTAATATGTGGATTCATCTCACCAAGTTAATTTTTTTTTCTCATTCAGTAGGATTGGAAACAGTCTTTGTGTAGAATCTGCAAAGGTACGCTTTGGAGCCCATTGAGGTCTATGGGGAAAAACAGAATATACCCTGATAAAAACGAGAAAGAGACGATCTGTGAAACTGATTTTTGATGTGTGGATTCACTTACAGGGTTAATCCTCTCTTTTGATTCAGCAGGATGGACACACTCTTCTTGTAGAATCTGGAAAGGGACATTTGGAAACCCATTGAGCCCTAAGGGGAAAACCAAATATCAGCAGATTAAAAACTAGAAACAGGCTATCTTTGAAACGGCTTGGTAATGTGTGGATTCATCTCACTGAGCTAAACATTCCTTTTGTTTCAACAAGTTGGAGACTGTCTCTTTGTAGAATCTGCAAAGGGATATTGGAAATCCCATTGAGGCCTATGAAGAGAAAAGAATATCCTAAGATGAAAAGTCTAAAGAAGGTATCTGTGAAGCTTCTTTGTGATGTGTGGATTCCTCTAACAGAGTTAAATGTATTGTTTGATAGAGCTGGTTGGAAACACCCTTTTTGTGGAATCTGCAAAGGGACATTTGGGATCCCATATGGGTATATGGAAAAAAACTGAATATCCCCAGGTAAAAATAATATACCTGTGAAAATGCTTTATGATGTGTATATTCATTGCACAGAATTAAACCTCAGTTTTCATTCAGCCGGTTGGAAACTCTTTTCATAGAATCTGTGCAGGGACATTTTCAATCCCATTGAGTCCTGTGGGGAAAAACCAAATATCCCCAGATTAAAACCAAAAAGAAGCTATCTGTGAAAATGCCTTGTGTTGTGATTCATCTCAGAGAGTTAAAACTTTCTTTTGATTCCTCAGTTTGGAAACACTCTTTTTGTAGAATCTGTGAAGGGACATTTGGGAGCCTGTTGAGGCTTATGAGCAAAAAGTGAATATCCCTAGATAAAAACTAGAAAGAAACTATCCGTGAAACTGCTTTGCAATGTGTGGATACATATCACAGAGTTAAAACTTTCTTAAATTCAGCAGTCTGGAAACATTCTTTTTGTAGAATCTGTGAAGGGTAATTGGGAGCCCATTGAGTCCTTTGGAGAAAACAGAATATCCCAATATAAGAACTAGAAAGAAACTGTTTTTGAAACTGATTTATGATGTGTGGATTCATCTGACAGTTAATGTTTCTTTTGATTAACCAGTTTGATAACACCTTTTTGTAGAATCTGAGAAGGGACATTCGAGGGTCCATAGATGCCTATCAGGAAAAAACAAATATCCCCAGATAAAAACTAGAAAGAAGCTATCTGTGAAATGCTTTGTCATGTGTGGATTCATCTCACACAGTTAAAACTTTCTTTTGATTTTTCAATTTGGAAACACTCTTTTTGGAGAACTGGCAAAGGGACATTTTGGAGCCCATTGTGGCCTATGGGGAAAATCAGAATCTCCCCAGATAATAACTAGAAAGAAGCTATCTGTGAAACTGCTTGGTGATGTGTGGAATCATCTCAGAGTTAAGTCTTTGTTATCATTCAGCAAGTTGGAAACACTCTCTTGTAAAATTAATGAAAGAACATTTTGGATCCCATGAGGCCTATGGGGAAAAACTGAATATCTCCAGATGAAAACTAGAAAGAAGTTATCTGTGAAACTGTTTGGTAAAGTGTAAATTAATCTCAGATGGTTAAAGCTTTCTTTTGATTCAACAGGTTGGAAATACTCTTTTTGTAGAACCTGTGAAGGGACATTTGATATTGCTTTGAGGCATGTGAGAAAAAACCAACATTCCCACATAAAAACTAGAAATAAGCTATCTGTTAAACTGATTTGTGATGTGTGGGTTCACCTCACAGAGCTAAAGCTTTCATTTGATTCAGCTGGTTGGAAACACTTTTTGTACAGAATATGGGAAGGGACCTTTGAAAACCCATTGGTGTCTATGGGAAAAAGCTGAATAGCCCTGGATAAAAAGTAGAAAGAAGCTATCTGTGAAACTGCTTTGTGATGTGTGGATTCATCTCACAGACTTAAACATCTCTTTTGATTCACCAGGTTGGAAACACTTTGTTCGTAGAATCTGTGAAGGGACACTTGAGAGCCTATTGAAGCCTATGGGGTAAAATGGCATACTCCCAGATAAAAACTAGGAAAAAGGTGTCTGTGAAACTGCTGTTTGTTGTGTGCATTAATTGTACAGTGTTGAGCCTATCCTTTGATGCAGCACATTGGAAATTCTCTTTTTGTAGAATCTGCAAAGAGACATTTCAGAGTCCTTTGAGGCCTATGGGGAAAAATCAAATATCTCCAGATAAAAACTAGAAAGAAGCTATCTGTAAAACTGCTTTGTGATGTGTGGATTCACCTCACCGATTTAACCCTTTCTTTTTGTTCAGCATGTTGGAACCATTCTTTTTGTGGAATCTGCAAAGGGACATTTGGGAGTTCATTGAAGCCATTGGAGAAAAACTGAATATCCCCAGATACAAACTGGAAAGAAGCTTTCTGTGAAACTGCTTTTTGATGCACTGATTTATATCACAGAGTTAAACCTTCCTTTGGTTCATCAGGTTGGAAAAACTCTTTTTGAAGAATCTGCAAAGGGACATTTGGGACCCCATTGAAGCCTATGAGTAAAACCCAATATCGCCAGCAAAAAACTGGAAAGAAGCTATGTGTGAAACTGCTTTGTGATGTGTGGATAATCTCACAGAGTTAAAGTTTCTTTTTGATTCAGAAGGTTGGAAAAACTCTTTTTGTAGAATCAGTAAAATGACATTTGGGAGTCCCTTGAGGCCTATGCAAAAAAACCAAATATCCCTAGATAAAAACTAGAAAGAAGTTATCTGTGAAACTGCTTTGTGATCTGTGGATTCATCTCACAGAGTTAAATATTTCTTTAGATTCACCAGGTTAGAAATACTTTTTTTGTAGAATCTGTGATGGGACTTTTGGGAGCCCATTTGTGCCTATGGGGAAAAACCAAATATCTCCAAATAAAAACTAGAAAGAAGATATCTGTGAAACTACTTTGTGATGTGTGATCTCATCTCACAGAGTTAAAACATTTTTTTGGTTCACAGGGTGGAAACACTCTTTTTGTAGAATCTGTGAAGGGACATTTCAAAGCCCTTTGAGGCCTATGGGGAAAAAACTGAATATCTCCTGATAAAAACTAGAAAGAAGCTAACTGTGAAACTGTTTTGTGCTGTGTGGATTCATCTCAGAGAATTAAACCTTTATTTTGTTTCAGCAGTTGGAAAACACTCTTTTTGTAGAATCTGTGAAGTGATATTTGGGAGCCCAGTGAGGCATATGAGGAAAAACCGGATATCCCTAGATAAAAACTAGAAAGAAGCTATCTGTGAAACTGCTTTGCGATGTGTGAATTTATCTCACAGAGTTAAACATTTCTTTTGATTCACCATGTTGGAAACACTCTTTTTGTGGAACTGTGAAGGGGCATTTTAGAGCGCACTGAGACATATAAAGAAAAACTGAATTTCCCCAGATAAAAACTAGAAAGAAACTATCTGTGAAACTGATTTATGATGTGTGAATTCATCTGAAAGAGTTAACCTTTGTGTTGATTCATCAGGTTGAAAAAACTTTTTGTCATATCTGCAAAGGGACATTTGGGAGCCCATTGATGCCTATGGGGAAAAACCGAATATCCCCAGACAAAAATGAGAAAGAAGCGATCTGTGAAAATGCATTGTGATGTGTGGCTTTATCTCACAGAGTTAAGCCTCTGTTTTGTTTAGGCAGATGGAAACACTCTTTTTGTAGAATCTGGAAAGGGACATTTAGGAGCCTATTGAGCCATAAAGGGAAAAAACAAATATCCCCAGATAAAAACTAGAAAGAAGCTATCTGTGAAACAGCTTGGTGATGTGTGGATTCGTCTCACAGAGTAAAATGTTTCTTTTGATTCAACCAGTTAGAGACTGCCTCGGAGTCTCGTTCTTTCGTGCAAGCTGCAGCTGGAGATCAGTAGGGCTACCTTGGTTCACTGCAAGCTCTGCCTCCTGGGTTCATGCCATTCTCTTGCCTCAGCCTCCTGGGTAGCTGGGACTACAGGTGCCCATCACTGTGCCTGACTAATTTGTTGTGTTTTTAGTAGAGATGGGGTTTCATCATGTTAGCCAGGTTGGTCTCAATCTCCTAAACTTCTGATCTGCCCAACTAGGCCTCCCAAAGTGCTGGGATTACAGGCTTGAGCCAATTCATCTGGTCGAGACTGTTCCTTTTTGCAATATGCAAATGGACATTGGAAATTCCATTGAGGCCTATGAAGAGAAAGCTAATATCCTAAGATGAAAATTCTAAAGAAACTATCTGTGAGACTGCTTTGTGATGTGTGGATTCATCTCACAGAGTTAAACCTTTCTTTTGATTCAAGAGCATGGAAACATTCCTTTTGTAGAATCTGAAGGGCAATATGGAGCCCATTGAAGCCCTTGGAGAAAAACAGAATATCCCCAAATAAAAACCAGAAAGAAACTATCTATGAAACTGCTTTGTGACATGTGGATTCATCTGACAGAATTAAATCTTTCTTTAGACTCAGAAGGTTTAAAATACTTTTTTTAGAATCTGCAAAGGTACATTTGGGAGGTGACTGATGCCTATGGGGAAAAACTGAATATCCCCATATAAAAACTAGAAAGAAGCTATCTGTGAAACTGCTTTGGGATGTGTGGATACATCTCTCAGAGATGAATGAAACCTTTATTTGATTCAGCAAGTTGAAAAAACTTTTTTTTTTTCTAGTATCTACAAAGGGACATTTGAGAGTACATTGAGGTCTATGGGGAATAAAGGAATATCCCCAGATAAAAACTAGAAAGAAGCTGTCTTTGAAACTGCTCTGTGATGTGTGAATTCATCTCTCAGTGTTAAAATTTTCTTTTGATTCAGCAGTTGTGAAACACTCTTTTTTAGAATCTGTGAAGGGACATTTGGGAGCCCACTGAGGCCTCTAGGGATAAACCGAGTATCCTAGGTAAGAAACAGAATGAAGGCATTTGTGAAACTGCTTGCTGATGGTTGGACTCATCTCACATAGGTAAAAGTCTATGATATGGATACGCACATCACAAAGCTGTTTCTTAGATAGATTCCTTCTATATTTTATCCTAAGATATTCCCTTTTTCGCATTTGGTCTCAATGAACTCCCAAATATCCCTTTACAGTTTCTACAAAAGCAGTATTTCCAAACTGCTGAATGAAAAGAAAGTTTTAACTCTGAGAGATTAAGGCACACATCACAAAACGGTTTATCAGATAGCTTCCTTCTAGTTTCTATGGTGGGATATTCGATTTTTTGCCATCGACCTCAATTAGTTCCCACATGTGGACAAAAACAGTGTTTCCAAACTGTTGAATGAAAAGAAATGTGTAACTTTGTGAGAGGAATGCACACATCACAAAGCGGTTTCTCAGAAGGCTTCTTTCTAGTTTTTATCTGAAGATATTTTCTTTTTCACCATAGGACTAAATGCACTCTAAAATATCCTTTTGCAGACTCACAAAAACAGTGTATCTAAACTGCTGAATGAAAAGAAAGATTTCACTCTGTGACATGAATGCTCACATCACAAAGAAGTTTCTCAGGTAGTTTTCTTGTAGTTTTTATCCTAGTATATTCACTTTTATGCCTTTGGCCTCAATGAGGTCCCAAATATTCCTTCTCAGATTCTACAGAAAGTATTTCCAAACTGCTGAGTGAAAAGAAAGTTTTAAATCTGTGAGATGATTGCACCCATCACAAAATGGTTTCTTAGATAGCTTCTTTTTAGGTTTTATCATGGGATATTCAATTTTCCAGCATTCACCTCAATGAGCTCTCAAATGTCCATTTGCAGAATGGACAAAAACAATGCTTCTAAACTGCTGAATCAAAAGAAAGCTTTAACTCTGTGAGATTAATGCACAAATCACAATACAGGTGTTCAGAAAATTTCTTTGTAGTTTATATCTACAGATACTTTCTTTTTCACCATAGGCCTCAATGCACTCCCAAATATCCCTTCGCAGATTCTATGAAAACAGTGTTTCCAAACTGTTGAATGAGAAGAAATGTTTAACTCTGTGAGTTGAATGAACACTTCACAAAGTAGTTTCTCAGGTAACTTCCTTCTAGTTTTTATCCTGGGATAATTCCTTTTTCGCCAGTGGCCTCAAAGTGCACCCAAATGTCAATTTGCAGAACGAACAAAAGCAATGTTTCCAAACAAGTGAATGAAAGGAAAGGTTTACGTCTGTGAGATTAATGCACCCATTAATAAGTGTTTTCTCAGAAAGCTTCTTTCTAGTTTTTATCTGAAGATATTTTCTTTCTCACCATAGGCTTCAATGTGTTCCTAAATATCAATTGACATATCTACAAAAACATTGTTTCCAAACTGCTGAATGAGAAGAAAGATTTCACTCTGTGAGATGAATGCACATGTCACAAGGCGGTTTCTCAGAAAATTTCCTTCTACTTTTTATCCTGGGATATTCCGTTTTTCCCCATTGGCATCAATGAATTCCCTTATGTCCATTCGTAAATTGGACAAAAACAGAGGGTTGATACTGCTTATTCAAATGAAAGGTTTATCTCTGTGAGATGAATGCACATATCACAAAGCAGTTGCTCAGAAAGCTTCTTTGTAGTTTATTCTGAAGACATTTTCTTTTTCACCATAGGCCTCAATGTGCTCCCAAATATCCCTTAGCAGATTCTAAAAAAAAAAAGTCTTCCCAAACTGCTGAATGAAAGGAAAAGTTTAACTTTTTGAGATAAATACACACATCAAAAAGTGGTTTCTCAGATAGCTTCCTTCTAGTTTTTATGTTGGGAAATTAGATTTTTTGGCCATTGGCCTCAAAGAACTATCAAATATCCTTTCACAGAATGGACAAAAAATAGTGTTTTCAAACTGCTGAATCAAAAGTAAGGTTTAACTCTGTGAGATGAATGCACACATCACAAAACAGTTTCTCAGATAGCTTACTTCTAGTTTTTTATACTGGGATATTCGATTTTTCACCATTGGCATCAATGAGGTGCCAAATGTCCATTCACGGATTCTACAAGAACAGTGTTTCCAAACTGCTGACTGAAAATGATGGTTTAATTCTGTGAGATGAATGCACACATCACAAAGTGGTTTCTCAGACTGCTTCCTCATAGTTTTTATGATGAGATATTCACTTTTCTGCCATTGGTCACAATGAGTTCCCAAATGTCCATTCGCAGAATGGACAAAAACGGTGTTTCCAAACTGCTGA
>NC_045445.1:90916501-90923492 GCF_002776525.5 Piliocolobus tephrosceles
ACACATCACAAAGCATTTTCTCAGAGAGCTTCTTTCTAGTTTTTATCTGGTGATATTCTGATTTTACCTATAGGCCTCAATGGGTTCCAAAATGTTTCTTCTCATTCTGCAAAAAGTGTCTCCCACCTGCTGAAACAAAAGCAAAGCTAACTGTATGAGATCATTCCACGCATCCCCAAGTGGTTTCACAAATAGATTCTTTCCAGTTTTTCTTTGGGGATATTTAGTTTTACCCCATAGACCACAATGTGCTCCCAAATATCCCTTTGTAGATTCTACAAAAAGAGTGTTTCCAACCTGCTGAATCAAGACAAATTTTTAACTCAGTGAATTGCATCCACATATCACCAAGCCGTTTCACAGATTGCTCCTTTCTACTTTTTATGTGAAGATATTTGTTTTTTTCTCACAAACCTCAATGAACTCAGAAAAGTATTTTCACAGATTCTACAAAAAGAGTATTTCAAATGAACTAAATTAAAAGAATGGTGTTTCTCTGTGAGATGAATCTGAACACCACAAATCAGATTCACAGGTAGCTTTTTACTCTTTTTTATCTGGGGACATTTGGTTTTTCTCCATAGGCCTTAATGGGCTCGCAAATCTCCCTTTGCACATTCTATCAAAAAAAGATTTCCAACCTACTGAATAAAATAAAGCTTTTATGTCTGTGAAATGAATGCACACATCACCAAGAAGTTTCAGAGATAGATTATTTCTAGTTTTTAATCTGAAGATATTCTGTATATTTTATAGGTCTCAAAGGGCTTGCAAATATCCCTTCACAGATTATACAAAACAAGTGTTTCCAATCTGCTGGATCAAAATAAATTTTCAACTCTGTGGGATGGATCCAAATATCTCCAAACAGTTTCACAGATAGCTTCATTCTAGTTTTTATCTGGGAATATTCAGTTCTTCCCCTTATTCCTCAATGGGCCTTCAAATGTCCCCTCACAGATTCTACAAAAAGTGTGCAGTCTGGTGAATGAAAATAAAGGTTTAAGTCTGTGAGATGAATGCACACATCAATAAGCAGTTTCACAGATATCTTCATTCTTGTTTTTAATCTGGGGATATTAAATATTTACTCCTAGGCCTCAATGGGATCCCAAATATCCCTTTGCAGATTTGACAAAAATAGTGTTTGCAATCTGATGAATCAGTAGAAAGGTTTAACTCTGTGAGATGAATGTACACATCGCAAAGCATTTTCACAGATAGCTGCTTTCTAGTTTTAATCTGGAGATTTTCTGGTTTTCATCCTTAGCCACAATGGATTCCCAAATGTCCCTTCTCAGATTCTACAAAAAGAGTCTTTCCGACTTACTGAATAAAAAAGAAAAATTTAACTCTTGAGATGAATCTACACATCACAAAGCAGTTTCACAGATTGTTTCTTTCTAGTTTTAATCTGGGAATGTTCAGTTTTTCCCCATAGACTTCAATGGGCTTTGCAAAGTTTGTTCACAGATTCTACAAAAATAGTGTTTCTAACCTGATGAATCAAAAGAAAAGTTTACCTCTGTGAGATGAATCTTCACATCACCATGCAGTTTCGCAGATTGCTTGTTTCTAGTTTTATCTGGGAATATTTGTTTTATCCCCATAGGCCTTAATGGGCTCCAAAATATCCCTTTGCAGATTCTACAAAAGAAGGCTTCTCAACCTACTGAATCAAAACAAAAGCTTAACTCTGTGAAATGAATCTACACACCACCAAGCAGTGTCACAGATACTTTTTTCTAGTTTGTAACTGAGGATATTCTGTTTTTACCACTTGGCCCCAATGGACTCCCAAAAGTCCCTTCACATATTCTGCAAAAAGAATGTTCCCAAACTGCTGAATCAAAAGAAAGGTTTAACTCTATTACATGAATGCACACATCACCAAGCAGTTTCACAAATAGCTTCCTTCTGGTTTTTATCTGGGGATATTCAGTTTTTCCACATAGGCCAGAATGGGCTCCCAAATGTCCTTTTGCAGATTCTACAAAAAGAGTGTTTCCAACCCACTGAATCAAAAGAAAAGTTTAACTATGTGAGATGAATTGACATATCACCAAGCAATTTCACAGTTAGATTCTTTGTAGTGCTTATCTGTGGGTATTCAATGTGTTCCCATAGGTGTCAATGGGCTCCTAAAGATCCCTTCACAGATTTTTCAAAAAGAGTTACCCCAACCTAGTGAAAAAAGAAAGCTTTAACTCTTTGCAATAAATCCACATATCACCAAGCAATTTCACAGATAACTTCTTACCAGTTTTTATCTAGAGATATTCATTTTTGCACACTAGCCTCCATGGACTCTGAAATGTCCATTTGCAGATTCTACAAAAACAGTGTTTCCAAACTGCCAAATGAAAGGAATATTTAACTCTGTAAGATGAATCCACAAATCACCAAGCAGTTTCACAGATGGCTTCTTTCTATTTTTTATATGGAGATATATGGCTTTTGCCCATAGGCCTCAACAGTCTCTCAAATGTCCCTCTGCAGATTCTACAAAATAGTCTCCAACCTGCTGAATCAAAGGAAATGTTTAACTCTGTGAGATGAATCCACACCTCACCAAGCAGTTTCACAGATACCTTCTTTCTAGTTTTTATCTGGAGAGATACGCTTTTTCTTCATAGACCTCAATGGACTTTGAAATCCATTTGCAGATTCTAAAAAGTGTTTTGAACTTGCTGAGTCAAAAGAAAGATTGAACTCTGTGAGATGAATTCACATGTCACAAGGTGAAACTGCTTTGTGAAACCACAGATAGCTTCTTCCTAATTTTTATCTGAGGATATTCCGTTTTATTTCCATAGGTCTCATTGGGATCCCAAGTGTGCATTCACATATTCTAAAAAACCGTGTGTCCAACCTGCTGAATCAAAAGAAAGTTTGAACTCTGTAAGATGAATTCACATATCATCAAACAGTTTCACAGTTAGCTTATTTCTAGTTTTTATCTGGTGATATTTGGATATCACCAGATAAAAGCCCCTAGGCCTCAATGGGCTCCCAAATGTTTCTTCAAATATTCTACAAAAAGAGTGTCTTCCACATGCTGAATCAAAGAAATGTTTAACTCTGTGAGATGAATCCACACATCCCCAAGCAGTTTCACAAATAGCTTCTATCTAGTTTTTATCTGGAAATATTTGGTTTTACCCCATAGGCCTCAATGGGTTCCCAAATATCCCTTTGTAGATTACACAAAAAGAGAGTTTCCAACCTGCTAAATCAAAATAAACTTTTACCTCTGTTAGGTGAATCTACATATCATCATGCCATTTCACTTACTGCTTTTTTATAGTTTTTATCTAACGTAATTTGGCTTCTTCCCATCAGCCTCAATGGGCTCTGAAATGTCTTTTCACAGATTCTACAAAAAGAGTGTTTCAAATCTGTGGAGTCAAAAGAAAGGTGTTTCTTTGTGAGATGAATCCACACATCACAAAGCAGTTTCACAGTTAGCTTCTTTCTGGCTTTTATCTGATTCTAGTATTTATCTGAAGATATTCTGTTTTTTCTTTATAGGCCTCAAAGGGCTTCCAAATGTCCCTTCACATATTCCACAAAAGGAGTGTTTCCAACCTGCTGTATCAAAAGAAAGTTTTATCTCTGTGACAAGAATCCAAATATCTCCAAGTGGTTTCACAGATAGTTTCATTCTTGTTTTATCTGGGAATATTCATTTTTTCCCCTTATTCCTCAAGGGGCTTTCAAATGTCACTTCACAGACTCAACAAAAAGAGGGTCTCCAAGCTGCTGAATTGAAAGAAAGGTTTAAATCTGTGAGATGAATGCATACATCACCAAGCAGTTTCACAGATAGTTTATTTCTAGTTTTTATCTGGGGATATTCAATTTTTCCTCATAGGCCTCAATGGACTTCCAAATGTCCCTTTGCAGATTCTACAAAAATGATGTCTGCAACCTGAGGAATCAGCAGAAAGGTATAATGCTGTGAGATGAATCCATACATCACAAAGTACTTTCACAGATAGCTGCTTTCTAGTTATTATCTGGAGATTTTTTGTTTTTCTTTCTAGACCACAATGGACTTCCAAATGTCCCTTTGAAGACACTACAAAAACAGTGTTTCCAACCTGCTGAATCTCAAGACAGTTTTAACTCTGTGAGATGAATCCACATATTACAAAGCAGTTCCACAGATTACTTCATTCTAGTTTTCATCCGGATATATTCGGATGTTTCCCATAAGCTTCAATAGCTCCAAAATGTTTTTCCACAGATTCTACAAAAAGAGTGTTTCCAATCTGCTGAATCAAGAGAAAGGTGTTACTCTGTGAGATGAATCCACACATCACAAAGTAGTTTCACAGATATCTTATTTATAGCTTCTATCTGTGGATATTGTTTTCTGCATAGACCCCAACAGGTTCCCAAATGTCCTTTGCAGATTCTACAAAAGACAGTTCCCAACCTGCCGAATCAGAAGAAAGGTTTATGTCTGTGAGATGAATCCACTCATTTCAAAGTAGTTTCACAGATAGCTTGTTTCTAGTTTTTATCTACAGATATTAGGATTTTTCTCCATAAGCCTCATTGGACTCCCAAATGTCTTTTCATAGATTCTACAAAAAAAAAAAAAAGGAACTCCAACTTGTTGAATCAAAAGAAAGGTTTATCTCTGTGAGGTGAATCCACACATCACAAAGCAGTTTCATAGGGAATGTCTGTCTAGATTTTACCTGGAGATATTCACTTTTTCACCATAGGTCTCAATGTGCTCCAAAATGTTCCTTTGCAGATTGTACAAAAACACTGATACAAAACTGCTGAATCAAAAGAAAGGTGAAACTCTGTGAGATGAATGCACACATCACAAAGTAATTTCTCAGATAACTTCTTTCTAGCTCTTATCTGGGGATATTCGCTTTTTCACCATTGACCTCCATGGGTTCCCAAATGTCCCTTTGCAGGTTCTACAAAAACAGTGTTTAGAAACTGCTGAATAAAAAGAAAGGTTTAACTCTGTGAGATGAATCGACATATCACAAAGAAATTTCACAGATTGTTTCATTCTAGTTTTTATCTGGGGATATTCCCTTCTTTATCATAGGCTTAAATGAGTTCCCAAATGTCTATTTGCAGATTTTTGAAAAAAAAGTGTTTCCAAAAGGCTGAATCAAAAGAAACGTTTAAATCTGTGAGATGAATGCACACATCACAAAGCAGTTTTTCAGAAAGTTTCTTTCTAGTTTTTATCTGGGGATATTTGCTTTTTTACCATAGGCCTAAAGGCACTCTTAAACGTCCTTTAGCAGATTCTACAAAACCAGTGTTTACAAACTGCTGAATCAACAGAAACAGTTAGCTCTGAGATGAATGCCCACTTCATAAATCAGTTTCTGAGATACATTCTCTTAAGTTTTTATCTGACAATATTTGCTTTTTCACCATAGGCCTCAATGTACTCCCAAATGTCTGTTTGAAGATTCTACAAAAACAGTGTTTCCAAATTGCTGAATCAAAAGAAATGTTTACCTCTGTGAGATGAATGCACACAGGACAAAGCAGTCTCTCAGATAGCTTCTTTCTAGTTTTTATCTAGAGATATTCACTCTTCCTGCCATAAACCTCAATGGGCTCCTAAATATTCCTCCTCAGATTTTACAAAAACAGTGTTCCCAACCTGCTGCATCAAAAGAAAAGTTTAACTCTGTGAGATGAATCCATGCATCACAAAGCAGTGTCACAGAGAGCTTCTTTCTACTTTTTATTTGGGATATTCACTACCATAGGCCCCAATGAGTTCTCACATGTCCCTTTGCAGTTTCTAGAAAAACAGTGTTTCCAAACTGCTGAATCAACAGAAAAGTTTAACTTTGTGAGATGAATGCACACATCACAAAGCAGTTTCACAGGGAGTTTCTTTTTAATTTTTATCTGGGGATATTCATTTCTTTATTATAGGTCTCAATGACCTCCCAAATATCCTTTTGTATATTCTACAAAAAGAGTGTTTCCAAACTGCTGAATCAAAAGAAAAGTTTAACTCTGTGAGATGAATCCACAAATCACAAAGCAGTTTCTCAGATTCTTTCTAGTTTTCATCTGGGGATATTTGCTTTTTCACCATTGACCTCAATTAGCTTCCAAATGTCCTTTCCTAGATTCTACAAAAAGGGTGTTTCCAAACCACAGAATCAAAAGAAAAGTTTAACACTGTGAGATGAATCCACACATCACAAAGTGGTTTCACAGAGAACCTCTTTCTAGTTTTTATCTGAGGATATTTGCTTCTTTACCATGCACCTCAATGGGCTTCCAAACATCCCTTCATAGATTCTACAAAAGCAGTTTTTACAAACTGTTGAATTAAAAGAAAGACTTAAATCTGTGATATGAATGCATACATCACAAAGTAGTTTCTCACATAGCTTCTTTCCAGTTATTATCTAGGGATACTTGCTTTTTCACCATAGGCCTCAATGCTCTCCCAAATGTCCTTTTGCAGATTCTTCAAAAACAGTGTTTCCAAACTGCGGAATCAAAAGAAAGGTTTAGGTGGGGGCAGAGCAAGATGGCCGAATAGGAACAGCTTCAGTCTCCATCTCCCAGCGCGAGCGACACAGAAGACCGGTGATTTCTGCATTTTCAACTGAGGTACTGGGGTCATCTCACTCGGGAGTGCCAGACAATCGGTGCTGGTCAGCTGCTGCAGCCCGACCAGCGAGAGCTGAAGCAGGGCGAGGCATCGCCTCACCTGGGAAGCGTGAGGGGGAATGGAGTCGCTTTTCCTAGCCAGGGGAACTGAGACACACAACACCTGGAAAATCGGGTAACTCCCACCCCAATACTGTGCTGTAACACTGGCATACTGGAGATTATATCCCACACTTGGCCGGGAGGGTCCCACGCCCACGGAGCCTCCCTCCTTGCTAACACAGCAGTCTGCGGCAATCTAACCGCAAGGCAGCAGCGAGGCTGGGGGAGGGGCGCCCGCCATCGCTGAGGCTTAAGTAGGTAA
>NC_045445.1:90938492-90963037 GCF_002776525.5 Piliocolobus tephrosceles
ATGTACCCTAGAACTTAAAGTATAATAAAAAAAAAAATAAAAAAAAAAAAAAAAAAAAAAAAAGTGTTTCCAAACTCTTGAATTGAAAGGCAGGTTAAACTCTGTGAGATGAATGCACACCTCAAAAAGCCGTCTCAGATCAATTCATATTTGTATTTATCTGGGTATATTTGCTTTTTCCCCATTGACCACAATGAGCTCCCAAATGTCACTTCGCAGATTCTACAAAAAAAGGGTTTCAAAACTGCTGAATCAAAAGAAAGGTTTATCCCTGTGAGATGAATCCACACATCACCAAGTAGTGTCACAGAGAGCTTCTTTCTTGTGTTTATCTGGGATAATCCCTTCTTTACCATAGGCCTCTATGTGCTCCCAAATGTCCTTTCACTGATTCTACAAAGACAGTGTTTACAAGTGGCTGAATGAAAAGAAAGTTTTAACTCTGTAAGATGAATGCACACATCACAAAGCAGTTTCTCAGACAGCTTCTTTCAAATTTTTATCTGACGATATTTTCTTTTCCAACATAGACCTCAATGCACTTACAGATGTTTTTTCACAGATTCAGCAAAAACAGTATTTCCAAACTGGTGAATCAAAAGGTAAGCTTACGTCTGTGAGATGAATGCACACTTCAGAAGGCAGTTTTTCAGATGGTTTCTTTCAAGTATTTATCTGACAATATTTGCTTTTTTGCAATAGGCCTCAACGCACTCCCAAATGCCCTTTTGCAGATTCTACAAAAAGAGTGTTTCCAAACTTCTGAATGAAAAGAAAGGCTTAATTCTGTGAGATGGATGCACACATCACAAAGCAGTTTCTCAGATAGCTTCTTTCAAGTTTTATCTGACAATAGTTGCTTATTCATTATAGGCCTTGATGCGCTTCCAAGTGTCCTTTTGCAGGTTCTGCAAAAGCAGTGTTTCCAAACTTCTAAAAACTAGAAAGAAGCTACCTGTGAAACTGATTTGTGATGTGTGCATTCATCTCACAGAGTTAAACTGTTGTTTTGATTAAGCATTTGGAAACACTCTTCTTGTACAATCTACGAATAGATATTTGAGAGCCCATTGAGGACTATGGTGAAAAACCGAATATCCCAAGATAAATACAAGAAATAAGCTATCTGTGAAAGTGCTTTGTTATGTGTGGATTAATCTCACAGAGGTAAAACATTCTTTTTATACAGCACGTTTAAAACACTGTTTTTGTAGAATCTGCAAAGGGATATTTGAGAGCCAATTGAGGCCTACTGTGAAAAACAAATATTCCCAGATAAAAACCAAGAGGAAGCTGTCCTTGAAACTGTTTTGTGATGTGTGTATTCATCTCATAGAGTTAAATCTTTTTCTTGATTTTGCAGCTTGGAAAAACTTTTCTTGTAGAATCTGCATAGGGTTATTTGGAGCCCATTGTGGCCTATAGTGAAAAAGAGAATATCCCCAGATAAAAACTAGAAAGAAACTCACTGTTTTGAAACTGCTTTGTGATGTGTGGATTCATGTGAATGTGTTAACCCTTTCTTTTGATTCAGCAGATTGAAAACACTCTTCTTTTAAAATCTGCAAACGGACGTTAGAGGCCTATGGTGAAAAATCAAATATTCCCAGACAAAAGCTAGAAAGAAACCATCTATGAAATTGCTTTGTGATGTGTGGATTCATCTCACAGAGTTAAACCTTTCTTTTGATTCAGCAGGTTGGAAACACTCTTCTCATGGAATCTGGGAAGGGACATTTGGGAGCCCATAGAGGCCTACTATGAAAAAAACCAAATAACCCCTATTAAAACTAAAAAGAAGCTATATGTGAAACTGCTTTGTGATATGTGGATTTATTTCAATGTGTAAAATCTTTCTTTTGTTTCAACAAGTTGGAACTTGTAGAATCTGCTAAGAGATATTTGTGAGCCCATTGTGGCCTATGGTGAAAAGCAGAATATCCCCAGATAAAAACTAGAAAGAAGCAATCTGTGAAACTGTTTTCTGATGTATGGATTCACCTTGCAGAGTTAAACTTTTCTTTTGAGTCAGCAGGTTGGAAAAACTCGTTTTGTAGAATGTGCAATGGGACATTTAGCAGCCCATTCAGGCTTATGGTGAAAATCAGAATATGCTCGATAAAAACTAGAAAGAAGCTGTCTGTGAAACTACTTTGTGATGTGTGGATTCATCTCAATATGTTAAACGTTTTTTTCTTTCAGCAGGTTGGAAACACTCTTCTTGTGGAATCTGTGAAGGGACATTTGGGAGCCCATTGAGGCCTGTAAGGAAAACCAAACATCTTCAGATAAAAACTAAAAAGAAGCTATCTGTGAAGCTGCTTTTTCATATTTGAATTGTCCTCACAAAGTTAAGCCATTCTTTTGATCCAGCGAGTTGGAAACACTTTTTGTGTAGTATCTATGAATGTACATTTAGGAGCCTAATGAAGCCTATGGTGATAAACTGAACAACCTCAGATAAAAACGAGTAAGAAGCTATCTGTGAAACTCCTTTGTAATGTGTGCATTCATCTCACAGTGTTAAACCTTTCTTTTGTTTCATCAGGTTAGAAACACTCTTCTTGTAGAAACTTTGAAGGGAAATTTGGTTGACCGTTGAGGCCTATGGTGAAAAACCGAATATACCGAGATAAAAAGCAGGAAGAAACTATTGTGAAACTAACTGTGATGTGTGAATTCATATCACAGATTTAAACCTTTCTTTTGATTCAGCAGGTTGGAAACACGTTTCTTGCAGAATCTGTGAAGGGACATTTTGAAGCCCGCTGAAGCCTCTATATAAAAAACAGAATATCCACAGATAAAAACCAAGAAAGTTTCTGTGAAACAGCTTTGTGATATGTGGGTTCATCTCACAGAGTTCAAACGTTCTCTCGATTCATCAGGTTGGAAAAACTCTTCATGCAGAATCTGCAAAGGGACATTTGGGAGCCCACTGATGCCTGTGGTGAAAAGAAGAACATCCCAAGCTGAAAACTAGAAAGAAGCTATCTGTGAAATGGCTTTGTGATCTGCGGATTCGTTTCACACAATTGAACTTTCCTTTTGATTCAGCAGGCTGGAAATACTCTTCTTGTAGGATCTGCTAAGAGACATTAAGTCCATTAAGTCCTATGGTGAAAAACAGAATATCCACAGATAAAAACTAGAAAGAAGCTATCTTTGAAACTGCTTTCTGATGTGTGGATTCATCACACATAGTGAAACCTTTCTTTTGAATCAGTAGGTGGGAACCACTTGTTTTTTAGACTGTGCAAAGGGACATTTGGGAGCCCGTTGAGGCCTATGGTGAAAAACAGAATATGATCAGATAAAAACTAGAAAGAAACTATCTGTGAAGCATCTCTGAAATGTGTGGATTCTTCTCAATGTGTTAAACCTTTCTGTGGCTTTAGCAAATTGGAAAAACTTTTCTTATAGAATCTGTGAAGGGATATTTGGGATCCCATTGAGGCCTAGGTTGAAAAAACGAATATCCCCACATAAAAACTAGAAAGAAGTTATCTGTGAGATTGCTATGCTATGTGTGGATTCATCTCACAGAGTTAAACCACTATTTTGATTCAGCAGATTGGAAACACTCTTTTTGTACTATCTGCAAAGGGACTTTTGGCAGCCCATTGAGACCTACTATGAAAATCCGAATATCCCCAGATAAAAGCTAAGAAGATGCTACTTGTGAAACTGCTTTTGAATTGTGGATTCATCAAACAGAGTTAAATCTTTTTTATGATTCAGCAGGTTGGAAACACTCTTCTTGTAGTGTCTGTGAGGGGACTTTTGGGAACCCATTAAAGCCTACTATGAAAAACAGATTATCCCCAGGTAAACACTAGAAAGAAGTTATCTGTGAAACTGCTTTGTGATATGTGGATTCATCTTACACAATTGAAATTTAATTTTGATTCAGCATGTTGGAAACACTCTTGTAGTAACTGCGATTGAACATTTGTGATCCTATGGTGGCCTATGGTGAAATACTGAATATCCTCAGAACAAAACTAGAAAGAAGCCATCTGTGAAACAACTTTGTGATATGTGGATCCATATCACAGTGTTAAACCTTTGATTTTTTTCAGCTTGTTGGAAACACACTTTTTGTAGAATCTGTGATGGGATATTTTGTATGTCCATGAATTCTTCTTTTCTCAGCACGTGTTTCTCACTAGAAGAAAATGCTGTTACCTTTAAGCTTTGTCAAATTTACATGAAAATACTTGTATGAGGACTGTGACGTTATGTTAAAAAAAAAAAAGGTGTTAAGTCACAAAATGCGGTAATAAATATTTCATTTTTGATTTAAAAAAAAAACAGATTATCCTCAGATAACAAATAAAAAACAAACTGCCTAGATATCTGTTTTTCTGATGCATGGATTCAACTCAAAGAGTTAAACCTTTCTTTTGATTCCGCAGGTTGGAAACATTCTTCTTATAGTATCTGCAAATAGACATTTGGGAGCCCATTGAGGCCTGTGGTGAAAAATCAAATTCCTCAGATAAAAACTAGAAAGAAGCTATTTGTGAAACTGCTTTGTGATATGTGGATTCATCTCAATGTGTTACCTTTCTTTTGTTTGAGTAGGTTGGAAATACTCCTCTTGTAGTAACTGCCAAGGGACATTTGGGAGCATACTGGGGTTTATGATGAAAAACTGAATATCCTTAGATAAAAATTTAAAAAGAAGCTACCTGTGAAACTAATTTCCAATGTGTGGATTCATCTCACAAATTTAAACCTTTCTTTTTATTCACCTGGTTGGAAACAGTCTTCTTGTAGTATCTTCAAATGGATGTTTGGGAGCCTATTGAGGCTTATGGTGAAAACCAAATATCTTCAGATAGAAACCAGAAAGAAACTATCTATGAAACTGCTCTGTGATGCATGGATTCATCTCAATGTATTAAACCTTTCTTTTGTTTCAGTAGGTTGGAAACACACTGCTTGTAGTATCTGCAAAAAAATATTTGGGAGCCCATTGAGGCCTATGGTATAAAACTGCGTTTTCCCAGTTAAAAGGTAAGAAGATGCTGTCTGTGAAACTGCTTTTGAATTGTGGATTCATCTCACAGAGTTAAGCCTTTTTTATGATTCAGCAGGATGGAAATGCTGTTTTTGTAGAATCTGCAAAAGAATATTTGGGAGCCCATTGAGGCCTATGTTGAAATCTGAATATCCCCAGATAAAGACAAGAAAGAAGCTCCCTGTGAAGCTGCTTTCTTATGTGTGGATTCATGGTATGGAGCTAAACCTTTCTTTCATTCAGCAGGTTAGAAACACTCTTCTTGTAGTATCTGCAAAAGGACATTTGGGAACCTTTTCAGGCCTATGGTGAAAAACCAAATATCTTCAGATTAAAACTAGAAAGAAGTTATTTTTGAAACTGCTTAGTGATATGTGGAGTCATCTCAATGTGTTAAACTTTTCTTTTGTTTCAGCAGGTTGGATACACTCTTCTTGTAGAATATGCGAAGGGACCTTTGGAAGCCCCAATGTGAGCATAACAGCATCTTCTTATTTTTTATCTGGAAATATATAGTTTTTCACCATAGGCCTCAATGGACTCCCAAATGTCCTCCTGCAGATACTACAAGAAGTGTGTTTCCAAACCCTCTGAAACAAAAGAAAGGTTTAATACATTGAGATGAATCCACACATCACAAAGCCCTAAACCTTTCATTTCATTTAGCAGGTTAGAAACACTCTTCTTGTAGTAACTGCAAAAGGACATTTGGGAGCCTATTCAGGCCTATGGTGAAAAACCAAGTATCTTCAGATAAAAACTAGAAAGAAGCTATTTGTGAAACTGCTTTGTGATGTGTGGATTCACCTCACAGGGTTAAACCTTTGAATTATTTCAGCTGATTGGAAACACACTTCTTATAGAAACTGTGAAGGAATATGTGGGAGCCCATTGAGGACTATGGTGAAAAACAGACTATCCTCAGATAAAAAATATAAACAAGTTATCTGTGAATCTGCTTTCTGATGTGTGGATTTATCTCACAGAGATAAAACCTTTCTTTTGATTCAGCAGGTCAGAAACATGTTTTTTGTAGTATCTGTGAAGGGCTATTTTGGAGCCCATTGAGGCCTATGGTGAAAAATCAAATATCCCCAGATAAAAAAACTAGAAAGAATCTATCTGTGAAACTTCTTTCAGATGTGTGGATTCATCTCACAGAGTTAAACCTTTCTTGTGATTCAGCAGGTTGGAAACATTCTTCTTATATCATCTTCAAATAGACATTTTAGAGCCTATTGAGGCCTATGGGGAAAAACTGAATATCCTCAGATAAAAACTAGAAAGAAGCTATCTATGAAGCTGCTTTGTGATATGTGGATTCATCTCACAGAGTTAAATCTTTCTTTTGATTCAACAGGTTGGAAACACTCTTCTTGAAGTATCTGCAAAAGAACGTTAGGGAGCCAATTGAGCCCTACAATGAAAACGCGAATATCCTCAGATAAAAGCTAGACAGAAGCTATCTGTGAAACTGCTTTGTGATGTGTGGGTTCATCTCAATGTGTTAAACCTATCTTTTTTTCAATAGGTTGGAAACAATCTTCTTGTAGTATCTGTGAGGGGACATTTGGGAGGCCATTGGGCTCTAAGGTGAAAAACTGAATATCTCCAGATTAAAAAAAATACAAAAAAACTATCTGTGAGGCTTCTTTGTGATGGGTGGATTCATCTAATCCAGTTAAATCTTTATTTTGATTCAGCAAATTGGAAAAACTCTTCCTGTAGAATCTGTGAAGGATATTTGAAAGCCCATTAAGGCCTATGGTGGAAAACTGAAGATTCCCAGATAAAAACTAGAAGGAAGCTGTCTGTGAAAAGGATGTTTTGATGTGTGGATTCATCTCACAGAGTTAAACATCTAGTTTTATTCAGCAGGTTGGAAACACTCTTCTTGTAGAATCTGCGAAGGGACATTTGGGAGCCCACTGAGGTCTACGGTGAAAAAATGAATGTCCACTGATGAAAAGTAGAAAGAAGGTATCTGTGAAATTGCTTTGTGATGTGTGGATTTGTTTCATAAAGTAATTTTTTTTGTATTCAGCAGGTTGGAAACACCTTTTTGTAGAATCTGCAAAGACATATATGGGAGCCCATTGAGGCCTATGGTGAAAAACCAATTATCCCATAATAAAAACTAGAAAGAAGCTATCTGTGAAAAGGCTTTCTGATGTGTGGATTAATCTCACAGAGATGAACCTTTCTTTTGATTCAGCAAGTTAAAAACCCTCTTCTTGTAGAATCTGTGACAGGATGTTTGAGAGCCCATTGAAGCCTATGGTGGAAAACTGAATATTCCCAAATAAAAACTAAAAAGAAGCTATCTGTGAAACTGCTTTTTAATGTGAGGATTCGTCTGGCCCAGTTAAATTGTTCTTTTGATTCAGTATTTTGGAAACACTCTTCTTGTAGTATCTGCAAAAGGACATCTGAAACCTCATTGAGGGCTATGGTGAAAAACCAAATACCCCAAGAGAAAAACTAGAAAGAAGCTATCTGTGAATCTGCTTTCTGAGGTTTGGATTCTTCTCAAAGAGTTAAAGCTTTCTTTTGATTCAGCAGGTTGGAAACAATCTTTTTGTAGAATATGCAAAGGAACATTTGGGAGCCCATTGAGGCCTACAGTGAAAAAACCAAATATTCCCAGAAAAAAAAAAAAAAAAAAACTAGAAAGAAGCTATCCGTGAAACTCATTTCTAATGTGTGGACTCATCTAACTCAGTTAAAGCTTTTTATTCAGCAGATTGGAAACACTCTTCTCACAGAAAATGTGTGAGGACATTTGGGAGTCCATTGAGGCCTATAGTGAAAAACTGAATATCCTTAGATAAAAAATACAAACAAGCTATCTGTTCATGTTTTCTGATGCATGGATGTATCTCAAAGATTAAATCTTTCTTTAGATTCACCTGCTTGAAAACACTCTTCTTGTTGTATCTGTGAATGGACATTTGGGAGCCTATTGAGGCCTCTGGTGAAAAACGGAATATCTTCAGATAAAAATTAGAAGCTATCTGTGAAATTGCTTTGTGATATGTGGATTCATCTCACAATGTTAAGCTTTTCTTTCCTTTCAGCAGGTTGGAACAATTCTTCTTGTAGTATCGGTGAAGAGACATTTGGGAGCCTATTGAGGCCTAAGGTGACAAATGTAGTAGTCCCAGATAAAAACTAGAAAAAAAGCTATGTATGAAACTTTTTTTCTGATGTGTGGGTACATCTCAAAGAGTTAAACTTTTCTTTTGATTCAGGAGGTTGTAAACAGTATTCTTGTAAATCTGCGAAGAAACATTTGAGAGCCCATTGAGGTCTATGGGGAAAAACATAATATCCTTAGGTAATAACTAGAAAGAAGCTATCTACGAAACTGCATTCTGATGTGCGGATTCATCTCACAGAGATAAACTTTCCTGTTGATTCAGCAGATTGGAAACACTCTTCTTGTAGAATCTGCAAAGGCACATTTGGGAGCATATTGTGGCCTATGGTTAAAAACTGAGTATTTCCAGATAAATATTAGAAAGAAGCTATATGGGAAGGTGCTTTCTGATGTGTGGAATCATCTCACAGAGTAAAGTTTTTCTTTTGATTTAGCAGATTGGAAACACTTTTGTTGTAGAATTTGCGAAGGGACATTTGCAGACCAATTGATGCCTATGATAAAAAAAACTAGTATTTCCAGAAAAAAAATCTAGAAAGATGCTATCTGTGAATCTCGTTTCTGATGTGTGGATTCATCCCACAGAGTTAAACCTTTTGTTTGGCTCAGCAGGTTGGAAACACTCTTTTAGTAGAATCATCGAGGAAACATGTTTAGCCCACTGAGGCCTATGGTGAAAATCCAAATATTCCCAGATAAAAATTAGAAAGAATGTCTCTGTGAAACTGCTTTCTCATGTGTGGAATCATTTCACAGAGTAAAACGTTTCTTTTGATTTAGCACGTTGGAAACACTTTTCTTGTAGAATCTGCAAAGGGTCATTTGCGAGCCAATTGGGGCCTATGGTGAAAACCCGAATATTTCTAGAAAAAAACTACAAAGAGGCTATCTGCGAATCTCCTTTCTGCTGTGTGGATTCACCTCACAGAGTTAAATCTTTTTTTTTTCTTTGATTTAGCAGTTTGGAAATACTCATCTAGTAGAATCATTAAAGAAATATGTGACCGCCCATTGAGGCCTATGGTGAAAAACAGAATGTTTCCAGGCAAAAACTAGAAAGAAGGTATCTTTGAAAATGCTTCCTCTTATTTGGATTCACCTAACCCAGCAAAATTTTCTTTTGATTCAGAAGGTTAGAAAAATTTCTTGTAGAAACTGTGAGGGGACATTTGGGAGCCTTTAGAGGCCTAAGGTGACAAACTGAATATTCCCGGAAAAAAATAAAACTAGAAAAATGTTGTATGAAACGTTTTTCTGACATGTGGGTTCATTTCAAAGAGTTAAACCTTTCTTTTGATTCATGAGGTTGTAAATACTCTTCTTGTAGAATCTGCAAAGAAACATTTGGGAGCCCATTGAGGCCTATGGTGGAAAACTGAATATCCTCAGATAAAAACTAGAAAGAAACTATCTGTGAAATTGCTTTCTGATGTTTGGATTCATCTCACAAAGATAAACCTTTCTTTTTATTCAGCAGGTTGGAAACACTCTTCTTGTATTATCTGTGAATAGACATTTTTGGGCCTATTGATGCCTATGGTAAAAAACAAAGTATCCTCAGATAAAAACTAGAAAGAAGATATCTGTGAAACTGCTTTGTGATGTATGGATTTAGCTCAATGTGTGTTAAACCCTTCTTTTGTTTCAGCAGATTGGAAACACTCTTTTTGTAGAATCTGAGAAGGGATATTTTGGAGCCCATTGAGGCCTATGGGGAAAAACATGTCACCAGATAAAAACTAAGAAGAATCTGTCTGTGAAACTGCTTTGTGATGTGTGGATTCATGTCACAAAGTTAAACCTTTTGATTTAGCATTTTGGAAACACTCTCTTTGCAGAATCTATGAAGGGACAATTGAAAGCCTATTTAAGTCTACTATGAAAAACTGAATATCCTCAGATAAAAATGAGAAAGAATCTGTCTGTGAAACTGCTTTGTCATGTACAGATTCATCACACAGAGTTGAAGCTTTCTTTTGATTCAGTGGGTGGGAAACACCGTTCTTGTAGAATCTGCAATGAGATATTTGGGAGTCCATTGCAGCCTATTGTGAAAAACCGAATATCCCCAGATAAAAACTAGAAAGTAGCTATATGTGAAACTGTTTTGTGACGTGTAGATTCATCTCACATATTTAAACCTTTCTTTTGATTCAACAGGTCAGAAATACTCTTCTTTCAGAATCTATGAAGGCACACTTGGAGCCCATTGATTCCTAGGGTGAAAAACCAAATATTCACTTCTAAAGCTTAGAAAGAACTTATCTGTGAAACCACTTTCTGATGCGTGAATTTATCTCACAGAGCTAAACCTTTCTTTAGATTCAGCAGTTTGGTAACACTCTTTTGTAGTATCTGCAAAAGGACATTTTGGAGCTTATTGGGATTTATGATGCAAAACTGAATATCCTCAAATAAACACTAGAAAGAAGATACTTGTGAAACCGCTTTTTGATGTGTAGATTCATCTCTTAGTTTTAAACCTTTCTTTTGTTTCAGCAGGTTGGAAGAACTCTTCTTTTAGCATCTGTGAAAGGACTTTGAAAGACCATTGAAGCCTGTGGTGAAAAACCAAATATCCCCAGATAAATACTAGAAAGAGGTTATCTGTGAAACTGCTTTGTGATATGTGGATTCATCTCACAGAGGTAAACCATTCCTTTGATTCAGCAGGCTGGAAACACTCCTTTTGTAGAATCTCTGAAGAAACATTTGGAAGCCCTTTGAGGCCTACTGTGGAAAACTGAATATCCCCAGGTAAAAACTAAGAGGAAGCTATCTGTGAAACTGCTTTTGTAGTGTGGATTCATCTTACAGAGTTAAACATTTCTTTTGATTCAGCAGGTTGGAAACACTCTTCTTACAGAATATGTGAAGGGACATTTGGGAGCCCACTGAGGCCTACTATGAAAATTCAAATATCCCCTGATAAAAATCTAGAAAGAATCTATTTGTGAAACTACTTTGTGATAAGTGGATTCGTCTCACAGAGTTGAACCTTTCATTTGATTCAGCATACTGGAAACACTCTTCTTGTAGAATCTGCTAAGGGACATTTGGGAGCCCATTGGGGTTAATGTGAAAATCTGAATATCCTCAGATACAAACTAGAAAGAAGCCATCTGTGAAACTGCTTTGTGAAGTATGAATTCACCCCAAAGAGTCAAACCTTTCTTTTGATTCAGAAAGTTGGAAACACTCTTCTTGTAGTATCAGTAAATGGACATTTGGGAGCCTATGGAAGCCTGTGGTGAAAAACTGAATATCCTCAGATAAAAACTAGAATAAAACTATCTGTGAAACTGCTTTCTGATGTTGAGATTCATCTGACACAGTTACACCTTTCTTTTGATTCAGCAGGTTGGAAACACTCTTCTTGTAGAATCTGCGAAGGGGCAATTGAAACCCCATTTGGTCCTACTATGAAAAACTGATTATTCCCAGATAAAAATGAGAAAGAAGCTATCTGTGAAAGTGCTTTGTGATATGTGGATTCATCACACCGAGTTGAACCTTTCTTTTGATTCATCAGGATGGAAACACTCTTCTTGTAGAATCTGCGATGGGACATTTGGGAGCCCATTGAGGCATATGGTGAAAAACTGAATATCCCCCAATAAAAACTA
The DNA here is from genome assembly GCF_002776525.5 of Piliocolobus tephrosceles. Classification (NCBI taxonomy): domain Eukaryota; kingdom Metazoa; phylum Chordata; class Mammalia; order Primates; family Cercopithecidae; genus Piliocolobus; species Piliocolobus tephrosceles. The sequence continues at coordinate 90,950,305 of NC_045445.1, forward strand.
GAAAGTAGCTATCTGTGAAACTACTTTGTGATGTGTAGATTCACCTCACAGATGTAAACCTTTCTTTTGATTCAGCAGGTTGGAAGCACTCCTCTTTTAGAATCTATGAAGACACACTTGGAGCCCATTGATTCCTATAGTGAAAAACCAAATTTCCCCAGATAAATATTAGAAAGAAGGTATCTGTGAAACTACTTTCTGATGTGTGGATTCATCTCACAGAGTTAAACCTTTTTTTTGATTCAGCAGTTTGGAAACACTCTTTTTGTAGAATCTACAAAGGGACATTTTGTAGCCTATTGAGGCCTATGGGGAAAATCTGAATATCCCCAGATAAACAACAGAAAGAAGCTACCTATGAAACCACTTTTTGATGTGTGGATTCATCTCACAATTTTAAACCTTATTTTTATTTCAGCAGGTTGGAAAGAAACACTCTTCTTGTAAGATCTGTGAAAGGACCATCAAGGCCTATGGTGAAAAACTGAATATCCCCAGATAAATACTGGAAAGAAGCTATTTGTGAAACTACTTTGTGATGTGTGGATTCATCTCCCAAAGGTAAACCATTCTTTTGATTCAGCAGGTTAGAAACACACCCTTTGTAGAATCTGAAAAGAAACATTTGGAAGCCCATTGAAGCCTATGCCTACTGTGAAAAAGTGAATGTTCCCAGATAACAAATAAGTGGAAACTATCTGTGAAACTGCTTTTGCAGCATGGATTTGTCTCACAGAGTTAAACCTTTCTTTTGATTCAGCAGGTTGGAAACTCTCTTCTTGTAGAATCTGCCAAGGGACATTTTGTAGCCCATTGGGGCTTAACATGAAAAACAAAATATCCTCAGATAAAAACTGGGAAGAAATAATCTGTGAAACTGCTTTGTGATGTTTGGATTCATCTCACAGAGTTAAACCTTTGTTTTGATTCCGCTGGTTGGAAATACTCTTCTTGTAGAATCTGCAAAGGCACATATGGGACCCCATTGAGGCCTATGGTTGTTGGGAACAGGCCCCCTAATCTGGCCATTAACTGGCCCTAAAACTGGCCATATACAAATTCTCTGCAGTACTGTGACACGCTCGTGATGACCATGATGTCCACGCTGGAATGTTGTCTGTTTGCTGGAATGAGGGCAAGGAGCACCTAGCCCACCCAGTGCAGAATACCGCTTAAAGGCATTCTTGAACCATAACCAGTATAAGTGATCTGTGCCTTAAGGACATTTTCCTGCTGCAAATAACTAGCCAGAACCCATCCCTTTATTTCAGGACATCTCTATATTTCCCATAAGGAATACTTTTAGTTAATCTATAGTATATTAGAAACAATGCTGATCACTGGCTTTCTGTCCATAAATATATGGGTAAATCTCTGTTTGAGGCTCTCATCTCTGAAGGCTGTGAGACCCCTGATTTCCCACTGTACACCCTATATTTCTATGTGTGTGTCTTTAATTCCTCTAGCACTGCTGGTTTACGGTCTTCATGACTGAGCTGGTCTTTGCAAGTGGCACCGATATGTGGGGTTCAAACCTGGGTGAAAGGGTCAACAGAATGATGATTGGAGAACATGGAACTAAGCTGGAGAACACCCAAGTACTCTTAAGCAATCCCCGTGGTGAGTAAGAAGGGGCACTCGAAAGCATCATGGCAACAATAAGACAAGTGTGGGCTCTGGTTCATTCCACCTTGGAACCTTTTCACACTGATCATGAGGAGGAAGGAGAGCATAACGAAGTAACAGAGCAGGTTTGTTGCCAGGTAAAGCTAAAACAGCAAAGAAGGAAGAGGTTCTTTCCTATCGTTCTACACCCCCTCCTAATTTTGAAGAAAAGGAGTGGCCTGACCCTCCAGATCTTTCTTTTCCAGAGGACACTTGGTGATAAATAGTTGCACCAGTGACTGTTGGAGCAGTGCTTTGAGTGACCATTCTCAGTTCTACCCAGGCAGGAATTCAGCAAGCTAGAAGAGAGGGTGATTTAGAGGCTTGGCAGTTCTCTGTTAGAATACACTCCCTAGATCAACAGGAAAATATTATAGCTACATTTGAGCCTTTTACTTTAAAAGTACTCATAGAATTGAAAAAAGCTATTAATCAATATGGACCAGGTTCTCCTTTTGTAATGGGATAGTTAAACAATGTTATGTTTCCAGATGGATGATTCCTACGGACTGGGATGGTCTTACACGAACTTGCCTAACTCCTGCTCAGTTCTTGCAATTTAAAACAGGGTTGGCAGATGAAGATTCCATTCAGGCTGCTCACAATGCACAAGCCCAACTCCAAATTAATGTAACTGCAGACCAACTTTTGGGGGTTGTCAGCTGAGCTGGTTCAGATGCACAAGTGGTCATGCAGAATGATGCCATAGAGCAGCTTAGAAGACTGTGCTTTAGAGTGTGGGGAAAAAATAATTTCAGGAGGAGAGAAATACCCTTCCTCTAGAGCTGTAAAACAGGGACAAAAAGAACAGTACACAGATTTTATAGCTTTGTTATGGGAGTCTCTTAAAGAGGTGATTGCAGATTCAGATGCTCAAGATATAATGTTGGGGTTATTAACTTTTGACAATGCTAATACTGAGTGTCAGGTTGCTCTGTGACCTATTAGAGGGAAAGCACATTTAGTTGATTATATCAAGGCCTGTGATGGTATCAGAAGCAATCTGCTTAAAGCTACTTCTTTAGCACAAGCTGTGGCAGGACTGCAAGTGAATAAGAGAAATACTCAATTTCCTGGAGCTTGTTTCAACTATGGGAAGCGTGGTCACACTTAAAAAATTGTAGAAAAAATCAGCAAGTCAGGTCGCAAGATCAGGAAAAAAAGAAAACTGCGAAGCCTGAAATATGTCCAAAATGTAAAAAAGGAAAACATTGGCTAATCAGTGTCATTCTAAGTTTGATAAAGATGGTTAATTGATTTAAGGAAAGGCCATGTGGGGCCTGTCCTGGACCCTGTTCCAAACTGGAGCATTTCTGGCTCAGGCCATTTTCTCACCCTTGTACAATGTCTGTCCCCCACCACAGCTGGTAGTGCTGCAGTAGATTTATGCTGCACAAAAGCCGTGGGACTTCTACCTGGGGAACTCCCGCAAAAGGTCCCAACAGGAGTCTGTTGACCCTTGCCAGCGGGGATGATAGGATTACATCTAGGCAGATCTAGTTGAAATTTAAAAGGGGTACAAGTACAAACAGGAGTCATTGATTCAGATTACAAAGGGGAAATTCAAATTGTTATATCTACTTCTGTTCCCTGGAAAGCAGAGCCATGAGAGTGTATAGTACAGCTCCTGATTGTGCCATATGTGGAAATGAGGAAAAGTGAAATTAAACAAACAGGAGGATTTGGAAGCACAAATAAACAAGGCAAAGCAGTATACTGGGTAAATCATATTACTGATAAACTTCCTAACTGTGAAATAAATATTCAGGGAAAGAAATGTAAAGGTTTGGTAGATATAGGAGTGGACATTTCAATCATTTCTCTACAGCACTGGCCATCTGCGTGGCCAATGCAACCCATGCAATTTAACATAGTTGGAGTTGGTAAAGCTCCTGAAGTATATCAAAGTAGTTATGCTTTGCATTGTGGAGGGCCCAATGTACTACCTGGGAATATTCAACCAATTTTAACTTCTGTAACTATAAATTTATGGGTAAGATATTTATTACAACAATGGAGAGAGAAAGTTCTAATTCCAGAGCAATTATAGAGTCCTTAAAGTCAACATGCATGAAATGGGGTATGTCACTGGTATGAGACTAGGAAAAAATTTGCAAGGTTTTAAGGAACCACTTCAAGTGGAAAGACAAAGTTCCCGCCAAGGTATAGGATATTTTTTATGGTGGCCATTGTTAAGCTCCAGAACCTATACCTTTAAAATGGTTAACAGATAAGCCAATTTGGAAAATACAAAGGCCACTAATTAAAAAGAAATGGGAGGCTTTAGAGGAATTAGTTAGTAAACTGTTAGAAAAAGGACACATTGCTCCAAAATTTTCCCATTGGAATTCTCCAGTTTTCATAATTAAGAAAAAATCAGGTAAATGGAGAATGTTAACTGATTTAAGAGTCATTAATTCAGTTATACAACCTATGGGGACATAGCCTTCTCCTGCTATGATTCCAAAAAAATGGCCTTAAATAGTCATAGATTTAAAAGACTGTTTCTTTACTATCCCCTTAGCTGAGCAAGACTGTGAAAAGGCTTGCATTTACAATTCCTGCAGTAAACAATCTGCAGTCTGCTAAGCATTTTCATTGGAAAGCGCTGTAACAAGGCATGTTAAACAGTACAACAATTTGTCAGGCATATGTAGGTCAAGCAATTGATCCTACTAGTAAAAAATTTTCACAGTGTTACATTATTGATTATATGGATGATATACTTTGTGCTAAAACCACTTGAGAAATGATTGCAATACTATGATCACTTGCAAAATTCGATTTCTCATGTTGGTTTAATTACAGCTCCTGACAAAATTCAGACTATTACTCCTTACTCCTACTTGGGGACCTTAGTAAATGACACTACCGTTCTGCCACAGAAAGTAGCCACACATAAGGATCAACTGAAAACCTTAAATGACTTTCAAAAGTTACTAGGGGATATTAATTGGATATGACCTGCTTTATGCATTCCTACCTATGCCATGAGTAATCTATTTTCTATTCTTAGAGGAGATCTTAGTCTCACTAGCCCTCAGCAATTCAAAAAAGAAGCTAAAGTTATTATCCAGTGATGCCCAACTTGCCAAATGGTGTGTTCCTCATCTTTTACTGGAGGAGTTAATCCTCGAGGATTGGAGCCCAATTCCCTTTGGCAAAAAGATGTCACACATGTTCCCTCGTTTGGGAGACTAACTTATGTTCATGTAAGTGTGGACACCTTTTCTCCCTTTGTCTCGGCTACATGCCAATCAGGAGAGTCTTCTGCCTGTGTTAAATGTCACATTTTGCAGTGTTTTGGGGATGATGGGCATTCTGGCTTCTATTAAAACAGATAATTCCCCAGGCTACACTCACTAAGCTCTAGCTACATTTTTCTCTATATGGAATATTAAACACATTGCTGGTATCCCATATAATTCTCAAGGACAAGCCGTAGTGGAAAGAATGAATCTCTCCCTGAAACAGCAGTTACAAAAACAAAAAAGGGGGAGAAATTGGGACTACGGGACACCCCATATGCAATTGAATCTAGCATTAGTAACTATAAATTTTTGAACCTGCCTAAAGGCTAGATGCTATCAGCAGCTGAACAGCCTCTACAGAAACCTTCTGCAAGGACAGAAGCAGAACAACTGGTTTGATGGAGAGATCTGAAAACAAAATTTGGGAAATAGGTAAAATAATAACTCGGGGTAGAGGTTATGCTTGTGTTTCTCCAGGACAAAATCAACAGCCAATTTGGATATCATCAAGACACCTGAAACGTTATCATGAGTCAGATATTGAGGAAGAGATTCTGAGAGGATTGCAAGGATCACCCATTTGCAGCCATGACAAGACTGACACTGAGGAGGACCCCATCTATCATGAGAAACACCCGTTGAACACAGTCACTGGCATGGAGACAGACCAAGAAGCTGTCACAGATGGTGAAAGAAAACCTGAGAAAAGTGGGAAAACCTGTCAAATTAGCAATTTATAGCTGTGATAATTTATAGCTATGATAGCAGTGATTGCCATTGCCATGCATATTCCTTCAAGAAGGGCTGACACAGAGAACAATTATACTTATTGGACATATGGATCAATCTTGGCTGGTAATAATGCCTGGATGTAATCACTCTATGACACAGTTACACATGCTTTATGATCTCAGAATTTACCATAATAAATCTGCTCCTATAATTGAGGCATACAGTCCTCAAAAACCTATTTGTAAACAGGACTGGACCTGGTTAGAAAAATGAACGTAATTGTTTGGGAAGATTGCATTGCAGAACAGGCAGAGGTGCTGTGCAATGATTCCTACGGAATCATCATTGACTGGTCCCCTAAGAGGATGTTTAGCATGAATTCCACCTCTCATCAGTGTGCCACAGCCACACTATGTTCAGCTGGTCTGAAGAAAACAGTCAGATGGTAGAAATGGTAATAAGTATGGCAAGAGTTCCTATTATCTGGAACCATGGCAGTATAGTGATACCTCAACCTCAAATGATGTGGCCTGTTGTAGGAGTTAAACATAAGGATTTGTGGAAACTATTAATGACCCTTAATAAGATCAAATTTGGGAAAGAATGAAAAAGCATCTGGGACACTCTATAAATTTGTCTTTGGATATTGCAAAATTAAAAGAACAATATTTAAAACATCCCAGTCACACCTAGCCTTAATGCCAGGATCTGGAGTGCTTGACGGAGCTGCAGACAAATTAGCAGCTAGCACCCCATTAAAATGGATAAAAACACTTGAAAGCTCTGAGATTTCAATGATGATTGTGTTATTAATCTGTGTTGTTGGTCTTTGTATAGTCTGCAGATGCAGATCCTGGATCCTGCAAGAAGTAGCTCACCATGACAAAACTGCCTATGCTTTTATCATTTTGCAAAACAAATAAGGAAGACATGTTGGGAAGAGGCCCCTAAATCTGGCCATAAACTGGCCATTTAACCAGAAATAAACAAAATCTCTACAACACGTGACATGCTTGTGATGGCCATGGCGGCCACGTTGGAAGGTTGTCAGTTCACTGGAAGGATTCCTGGCCCACCCAGGGTGGAAAAACACTTAAAGGCTTTCTTGAACCACAAACAATAGCATGAGTGATCTGTGCCTTAAAGACATGTTCAGGCTGCAGATAACTAGCCAGAGCCCATCCCCTTATTTCAGCCCATCCCTTTATTTACCATTAGGGATGCTTTCAGTGAAACTATAGTCTACAGAAACAATGCTTATCACTGGCTTACTGTCAATAAACATGTGGGTAAATCTCTGTTCAAGATTCTCAGCTCTGAATGCTATGAGAACCCTGCTTTCCCACTCCACACTCTATATTTTGGTGTGTGTGCCTTTAATTCTACTAGTGCTGCTGCTTTAGGGTCTCCACAAACAAGCTGGTCTCAGCATATGGTGAAAAAAAGAAATATCCCCAGATAAAAACTAGAAAGAAGCTACCTATAAAAACTGCTTTCTGATGCGTAATTTCATCCAGTAGAGTTAAACCTTTCTTTTGATTTACCAGGTTAGAAACACTGTTCTTGTAGAATCTGCAAAAGGGACATTTGGCAGTCCATTGAGGCCTATGGTGAAAAATCAAACAACCCCAGATAAAAATTAGAAAGAAGATATCTGTGAAACCGCTGTCTGATGTGTGGACTCATCTCACAGAATTAAACCATCCTTTTGATTCAACCAGTTAGAAACACTATTCTTGTACTATCTGCAAATGGACATTTGGGAGCCTACGGTAAAAAAACTCAATCACCTCAAATAAAAACTAGAAAGAAGCTATCTGTGAAACTGCTTTGTGATGTGTGGACTCACCTCACAGTGTTAAAACTTTGATTTGTTTCAGCAGGTTGGAAACACTCTATTGCAGAATTGAAGGGACATTTAGAGAGCCCATTGAAGTCTATGGTAAAAATCCGAATATCCCCAGATAAAAACTAGAAAGAAGCCATAGGTGAAACTGCTTTGTGATGTGTGGATTCATCTCAGCGAATCAAACCATTCTTTTGATTCATCAGGTTGGAAACACTCTTTTTGTAGAATCTGTGAAGGGACATTTGAGACCCCATTGAGGCCTATTGTGAAAAGTTGAATATCCACAGATAAAATCTAAGAAGCTATCTATGAAACTGATTTCTGATATGCAGATTCAATGCACAGAGGTAAACCTTTCTTTTGATTCACCAGGTTGGAAACTCTCTTCTTATAGAATCTGTGAAGGAACATGTGGGAGCCCATTGAGGCCTATGTTGAAAACCCAAATATTCCCAGGTGAAAACTAGAAAGAAACTATCTGTGAAACTACTTTCTGATGTCTGGATTCATCTCACAGAGTTAAATCTTTTTTTTTTCTCAGCGGATTGGAAGCATTCTTTTTGTAGAATCTGAAGGAATTGCCCAAATGAAAACTAAGAAGAAGCTATCTGTGAAACTGCTTTGTGATTTGTGGATTCATGTCACAGAGAGTTAAACCTTCTTTTTACTCAGCAGGTTGAAAACACTCTTCTTGTAGGATCTGTGAAGGGACACCTAGGAGCCCTTTGAGGCCTGTTGTGAAAAACTGAATATCCCCTGATAAAACTAGAAACAAGCTCTCTGTGAAACTGTTTTCTGATGTGTGGTTTCATCTCACAGAGTTAAACATTTCTGTTAGTTCAGTGGGTTGGAAACATGCTTCTTGTAGAATCTGCAAAGGGAAATTTGGGAGCTAATTGAGGCCTATTGTGAAAAATTGAATATCCTCAGATAAAAACTAGAAATAAGCTATATGTGGAACTACTTTGTGAAGTGTGAATTCCTCTCACAGATTTAAACCTTCGTTTTGATTTTAGTAGGTTGGAAACAATCTTCTTGTAGAATCTGCTAAGGGACATCAGGGAGCACATTGAGGCCTGTGGTGAAAAACTGGAAATACACAAACAAAAACTAGGAAGAGGCTATCTATGAAACTCCTTTGTGATGTGTGGATTCATCTCACACGGTTAAAACTCTTTTGATTCAGCAGGTTGGAAACACTCTTCTTGTAGAATCAGTGATGGGACATTTTTGTGCCCATTGAGGCCTATGGTGAAAGACCGAATATACTTAGATAAGAACTAAATAGCAGCTACCTAGGACACTGCTTTGTGGTGTGTAGATTAATCTCGCAGTGTTGAAACTTTCTTTTTATTCTGCAGGTTGGAAACACTCTTTTTGTAGAATTGGCGATGGGACATTTGGGAGCCCATTGAGGCCTACTGTGAAAAACCGAATCTCCCCAGATAAAAACTAAGAAGAAGCTATCTGTGAAACTGATTCATGAAGTGCAGACTCATCTCAGAGAGTTAAACCTTTCTTTTGATTCAGGAAGTTGGAAACACTCTTCTTGTAGTATCTGCTAATGGACATTTGGGAGCCTATTGAGGCCTATGGAGAGAAACCAAATATCCTCAGAAAAAAGTAGAATGAAGCTATCTGTGAAACTGCTTTCTGATGTGTGGATTCATTTAACCTTTATGTTGATTCAACAGGTTGAAAACACTCTTTTTATAGAATCTGTGAAGGGAGGTTTGAGAGCTCATTGGGGCCTATAATGAAAAACTGTATATGCTCAGATATAAACTAGAAAGAAGCTCTCTGTGAAACTGCTTTCTCATGTGTGGATTCATTCCACCACGTTAAAACTTCCTTTGGAGGAAGCAGGTTGGAAACACTCTTTTTGTAGAATATACAAAGGGACATTTGGGAGCCCATTGAGGCCCCCTGTGAAAAACCTAATATCCCCAAATGAAACCTAGAAAGAAGCTATCAGTGAAATTGCTTTGTGATGTGTGGATTCATCTCGCAGAGTTAAACCTTTCTTTTAATTCAGCAGGTTGGAAACACTCTTCTTATACAATCTTCAAATGGACATTAAGCCAATTAAGGCCTATAGTGAAAAACAGAATATCTTCAGTTAAAAACTAGAAAGAAGCTATCTGTTAAACTGCTTTGTGAAGTATGCTTCATCTCACAGAGTTGAACCTTTCTTTCAATTCAGCAGGTTGGAAACACTCTTCTTGTAGAATCTGTGGTGGGACATTTGGGAGCCCATTGAGGCCTATGTTGAAAAACGAAATATCCCCTAATAAAAACTAGAAAGAAGTTATATGTGAAACTGCTTTCTGATGTGTAGATTAATCTCAGAGTTAAACCTTTCTTTTGGATCAGCAGGTTGTAAACACTCTTCTTGTAGAATCTGCGAAGGGACATGCAGGAGCTTATTGAGGCCTCTGATTAAAAACCGAATATTCCCATATAAAAACTAGAAAAACACTCTCTGTGAAACTGCTTTGTGATGTATGGATTCATCTCACAAAGTTAAACTGTTGTTTTGATTCACCAGGTTGGAAACACCCTTCTTTTAGAATCTGCGAAGGGATATTTGGGAGCTCTTTGAGGGCTATGGTGAAAACTTAATATCCCCATATAAAAACTAGAAAGAAATTATCTGGAAAACTGCTTTCAGATGTTTGGATTCATCTCGCAAAATTAAACGTTTCCTTTGATTCAGCTTGTTTTGGAAAAATTGTTCCAACAGTATATGCGAGTGGACATTTGGGAGTCTATAGTGGCTTATGGTGAAAAACGGCCTATCCCCCAATAAAAACTGGAAAGAAGGTATCTGTGAAAATGCTCTGCAACGTGTGGATTGATCTCACTGAGTTAAACCTTTCCTTTGACTCAGCATGTTGGAAACACTCTTCTTCTAGAATCTATGAGGGAATATTTAAGAGCCCATTGAAGCTTATGGTAAAAAACAGAATATCCCCAGATAAAAACTAGATGGAAGTGATCTGTGAAACTACTTGTTGATATGTGGATTCATGTCACAGATTTAAATTTTTCCTTTGATTGAACACTTTGGAAACACTATTCTTGTAGTATTTATGAATGGACATTTGCAAGCCTTTTGTGCACTATGGTAAAAAAACTGAATATTCTCAGATAAAAACTAGAAAGCAGCTATCTATGAAACTGCATTGAGGCCTATTTTAAAAAACAGAACATCACCAGATATAAACTACTACGAAACTAGCTCTGAAACTGGTTTATGACGTGTGGATTCATCTCACAGAATTAAACCTTTCTTTTGGTTAAGCAGGTTGGAAACACTCTTCTTGTAGAATCTGCAAATGTACATCTGGGAGCCTATAGAGACCTATGTTGAAAAACCAAATATTCTCAGATAAAAACAAGAAAGCAGCTGTCTGTGAAACTGCTTGCTGATGTGTGGACTCATCTAACCGTGTTTCACCATTTTTTTTTTTTTTTTGACTCAACAGGTTAGAAACTATCTTCTTGTAGACTCTGCAAAGGGACATTTGAGATCTAATCGAGGTCTTCCATGAAAACTCAAATATCCCCTGGTAAAATCTAGAAATAAGCTACCTCTGAAACTGTTTTGTGATGTGTGGATTAATTTCTCAGAGTTAAACCATTCTTTTGATTCAGCAGGTTAAAAACTCTGTTTTTATAGAATCTGTGAAGGGACATTTGAGAGCCCTTTGAGGCCTACTTGAAAAACTGAAAATCCCCAAATGAAAACTGAGAAGAAGCTGTTTATGAAACTGCTTTGTGAAATGTGGATTCATCTCACATAATTGAACAATTATTTTGATTCAGCAGATTGGAAATACTTTTCTTGTAGAATCTATGGATGGACATTTTCAAGCCCATTGTTGCCTATGGTGAAAAACTGAATATCTCTGATAAATACTAGAAGGAAGCTATTTGTGAAACTGCTTTGTGATGTGTGGATGCATTACACTGAGTTGAAGGTTTCTTTTGATTCTGTAGGTTAGAAACACCCTTCTTATAGTATCCTCGCATGGGCATTTCAGAGCCCATTATGGCCTATGGTGAGAAACTGAATATCCTCAGAGAAAAAGTAGAAGTAAGTTATCTCTGAAACTGCTTTGAGATTGAACTCACAGAGTTAAACTTTTCTTTTGATTCAGCAGGTTGGAAATGTTCTTCTTATAGAATCTGCGAAGGGACATTAAGGATCCCATTGAGGCCTATTGTGAAAAACTGAATATCTCCAGATAAAAACTAGAAAGAAACTACGTGGGAAATACATTTCTGATGTGAGGATTCATCTCACAGAGCTAAACTATCCTTTTGATTCAGGAGCTTGTAAAACCTCTTTGAAGAATCTGTGAAGGTACATTTGGTAACTTACTGAAGCCTACTGCAAAAAACAGAATATCCCTAGATAAAAAAATGAGAAGAAGCTATCTGTAAAACTGCTTTGTGATGTGTGGATTCATCTAACAGAGTTAAACCTTTCTTTTGTTTCAGCATGTTGGAAACACTCTTCTTGTAGAATCTGCAAATAAAAATTTGGGAGCCCATTGAGGCCCATGGTGAAACACTGAATATCCTCAGATAAAAACTAGAAAGAAGCTACCTGTGAAACTGCTTTCTGATGTGTGAATTCATCTCAAAAAGTTAAACCTTTCTTTTTATTCAGCAGGTTGGAAGCACTGTTCTTTAAGAAACTGTGAATAAGTATTTGGGAGCCCATTAAGGCCTATGGTGAAAAATAGAATACCTTCAGAGAAAAGCTAGAAAGAAAGTCTCTGTGAAACTGCTTTCTGATATTTGGGTTCATCCCACAGATGTAAACCTTTCTTTTTATTCAGCAAGTTGGAAACACTCTTCTTTTAGTATCTATGAATTGAAACTTGGGAGCCCTTTGAGGCCTATGGTGAAAAACAAAATATCCTCGTCTAAAAACTAGAAAGAAGTTATCTGTGAAACTGCTTTCTTTTTTTTTTTTTTTTTTTTTTTTTTTTTTTTTTTTTTCAGCAGAGTTAAATTTTTATTGCTACTTGCAGTTCACACGGGGAACCAAGGAAAGACAAGACCAGGGCTTGAGCTCAGCAGTGCTATGTACGTGGCTCTGTCAGATGAATCCATTTTAGCCTTGGGTGTCTCGTTGGATGACCTCTGGAACTGTTGAAACAATTTTTTTTTTTTTTTTATTATACTTTAAGTTCTAGGGTACATGTGCATAACGTGCAGGTTA
>NC_045445.1:90978037-91009285 GCF_002776525.5 Piliocolobus tephrosceles
TTCATTCATCTATTTGGAAGCACTGTTCTTTAAATTCTAGGAATGGACATTTGGGAACTCATTAATGCCAATGATGAAAAAGGAAATATCAAATGACAAAAACTAGAAGGAGCCTATGTGTGAAACCAGCTTGTGAAGTGTGCATTCATCTCGCAGAATTAACCCTTTATTTTCGTTCAGTATTTTGAAAACACTGTTTTTGTAGAATCTGCAAATGGAAATTGGGGAACTCAATGAGGCCAATGGCAAAAAATTGAATATCCCAGAATGAAAACTAGAAGGAATCTATTTGAGAAACTGCATTGTGATGTGTGCATTCATCTCACAGAGTTAGACCTTTCTTTTGATTCTTTTGGAAAGACGGTTTTTGTTCACTCTGCGAATGGACGTATGGGAGCTCATTGAGGCCATTGGTGATAAAGGGAATATTCCAGATAAAAACCAGAAGGAAGCTATCTGAGAAACGGTTCTGTTATGTGTGCATTCATCTCACAATGTTAAATCTTTATTTCATTCATCAGTTTGGAAACACTGTTTCTGTAGAACCTGCAAATGGACACTGGGTAACTCAATGAGGTCAAGGGCAAAAAATTGAATATCCCAGAATGAAAATTGGAAGCAATCTATCTGAGAAACTGCTTTGTGATGTGTGCATTCATCTCACAGAGTTAGACTGTTCTTTTGATTCAGCATTTTGGAAACATGGTTTTTGTCCATTCTGCGAATGGACATTTGGAATTTAATTGAGGGCAATGGCAGAAAAGGAAATATCCCAGGATAAAAGCTAGAAGGAAGGCATCTGAGAAACTGCTTTGTGTTGTATGCATTAATCTTGCAGAGTTAAATCATTCTTTTCATTCAGCAGTTTGGAAACACTGTTTTTGTAGAATCTGTGATGGGATATTTGGGGGCGCATTGAGGCCTATGGTGAACAAGGAAATATCTTCAAATGAAAACTAGAAAGATTTCTAAGACACTGCTTTGTGATATATGCATTCATCTCATAGAGTTAAACTTTCCTTTGATTGGGCAGTTTTCAATCACTATTTTTGTGGAATCTGAGAACAGATTCTTTGGAGTACATAGAAGCCTATAGTGAGAAAGGAAATATCCTCAGATCAAAGCTAGAAAGAAGCTTTCCGAATAACTGCTTTGTGATGTGTGAATTCATCTCACAGAACTAAACCTTTCTTTTCATTGAGCAGTTTGTTATCACTGTTTTTGTGGAATCTGCAAAGGGATATTCAGGAGCACATTGAGGCCTATGGTAAAAAAGGAAAAATCTTCAGATGAAAACTGGAAAGAAGCTTTCTGAGAAACAGCTTTGTGATGTATGCATTCATCTCATAGAGTTATACTCTCTTTTCATTGAGCACCATGGAAGCACTGTTTCTGTAAAATCTAGAAAGATATATTTCATTACAAATTGAATCCTATAGTGAAAACGAAAATACCTCAGATAAAAACTCAGAAAAAAAGCTTTCCAAGAAACTGCTTTGTGATGTGTGAATTCATCTGAGATACAAACTGGAGAGTAACTTTCTGAGAAACTGCTTTGTGATGTGTGCATTCCTCTCACAGAGTTATACCTTTCTTTTCATTGAGCAGTGTGGAAACACTCTTTGAGTAAAATCTACTAAGGGATAATTCAGACTGCTTTAAAGCCTAAGGTGAAGACGTAATTATCTTCAGATGAAAACTAGACAGAAGCTTTCTGAGAAACTGCTTTGTGATGTGTGCATTCATCTCATAGAGTTATACCTCTCTTTTCATTGAGCAGTGTGGACACACTGTATGTGAAAATCTATGAAGCGATATTTCAGAGTGCATTGAAGCCTATGGTCAAAAATGAAATATACTCAGATAAAAACTAGAAAGAAGCTTCCCGAGAAACTGCTTGGTGATGTGCAAATACATCTGAGAGAGTTAAAGGTTTCTTCTCATTGAGCATTTTGGTAACACTGTTTTTGTGGAATCTGCAATGGGATATTTGGGAGCACTTTGAGGTCTATGGTGAAAAACGAAATATCTTCAGATAAAACTAGACAGAAACTTTCTGATAAACTGCTTTGTGATGTGTTCTTTCATCTCATAGAGTTATACCTCTCTTTTCATTGAGCAGCATGGAAACACTGTTTGTGTAAAATCTACGATGGATATTTCAGAGTGCATTGAAGCCTATGGTGAAAAACAAAATATCCTCAGATAAAAACTAGAAAGAAGCTTCCCGAGAAACTGCTTGGTGATGTGTGAATACAGCTGAGAGAGTTAAAGGTTTCTTCTCTTTGAGCAGTTTGGTAACACTATTTTTGTGGAATCTACAATGGGATATTCGGGAGCGCTTTGAGGCCTATGATGAAAAATGAAATATCTTCAGATAAAACTAAAGGGAATCTTTCTGTTAAACTGCTTTGTGATGTGTGCATTCATCTCAGAGAGTTAAACCTTTCTTTACATTGCAGTTTGGAAACTGTCTTTGACGAATCCACGAAGGGACATTTGGGGGTGAATTTGGGCCAGTGGTGAACAAGGAAATATCTTCAGATGAAAAGTAAAAATAAGCTTTCTGAGAAACTGCTTTGTGACGTGTCCATTCATCTCATAGTGTTAAACCTTTATTTTGATTGAGCAGTATGGAATTCCTGTTTTTGTGGAATCTGAAAGGGCATATTTTGGAGCACATTGAAGCCTATGGTGAAAAAGGAAATATCCTCTGATAAATACTAGAAAGATGCTTTCCACGAAACTGCTTTGTGATGTGTGCATTCCTCTCACTGAGTTATACCTTTCTTTTCACTGAGCAGTATTGAAACACAGTTTATGTAAAATGTACAGAGGTATATTTTGGAGAGCATTGAAGCCTGAAGTTGAAGATTAATTATCTTCAGATAAAAATTAGAAATAAGCTTTCTGAGAACATGCTTTGTGATCTATTCATTCATCTCCTAGAGCTAAACTTTTATTATGATTGAGCAGTTTAGAATCACTGTTTTTGTGGAATCTGAGAAGGGATATTTGGGAGCACAATGACTCATATGATGAAAAAGGAAATATCGTCAGATAGAAACTAGAAAGAAGCTTTCCGAGAAACTGCTTGGTGATGTGTGAATTCATCTCACATAGTTAAACCTTTGCTTTCATTGAACAGTTTTGTAACTCTGTTTTTATGCAATCTGCAAAGGTATATTCAGGAGTGCATTGAGGCATTAGGCAAAAAAGGAAATATATTCAGAAGTAAAGTAGAAAGAAGCCCTCTGAGACACTGGTTTGTGATGTGTGCATTCATCTCATAGAGTTATACCTTTCTTTCATTGAGCAGTGTGGAGACACTGTGCAAAATCTGCAGAGGGATATTTCGGAGCACAGTGAAGACTGTGGTGAAAAAGGAATTATTCTCAGATAAAAACTAGAAAGAAGCTTTCCAGGAAACTGCTTTGTGATGTGTGAATTAATCTGACACAGTTAAATGTTTCTACTCATTGAGCAGTTTGGAACTGCTGTTTTTGTGGAACCTGCAAAGGGACATTTGGGAGAGCATTGAGGCCTATGGTGGCAAAGGAAATATCTTGAGATAAAAACTGGAGAGAAGCTTTCTGAGAAACTACTTTGTGATCTATGCATTCCTCTCAAACGGTTATACCTTTCTGTTTATTGAGCAGTGTGGAAATACTGTTTCTTTAAAATCACAAAGTGATATTTCAGAACACATTGAAGCCTAAGGTGAAGAAGGAAGTATCTTTAGGTAAAAACTAAAAAAACCTTCCTGAGAAACTGCTTTGTGATGTGTGCATGCATCTCAAAGGGTTAAATCTAACTTTATATTGTGCAGTTTGGAAACACTGTTTTTGTGGAAAGTGCAAAGGGATATTTGGGAGAGCATTGAGGCCTATGGTGAAAAAGTAAATATCTTCAGATGAAAACTGCAAAGAAGCTTTTTGAGAAACTGCTTGGTGATGTGGGCATTCATATCACAGAGTTATACCTGTCTTTTCATTGAGCAGTGTGGAAACACTGTTTGTGTAAAATCTACAAAGGGATATTTCAGAACACATTAAAGCCTATAGTGTAAAAGGAAATATCCTCAGATAAAAACTAGAAAGAAGCTTTCTGAGAAACTCCTTTGTGTTGTGTGAATTCATATGAGAGAGTTAAAGATTTCTTCTCATTGAGAAGTTTGGTAACACTAGTTTTGTGGAATCTGCAGTGATATTCAGGAGTGCATACAGTCCTATAGTGACAAAAGAAATATATTCTGATAAAAAGAGCAGAGAAGCTTTCTGAGAAACTGCTTTGTGATGTTTTCATTCATCTCACAGAGTTAAACCCTTCTTTACATTGTGCAGTTTGGAAACTCTGTCTTTGATGAATCCACAAGGGGACATTTGGGGGCACATTAAGGCCAATGGTGAAAAAGGAAATATCTTCAGATTAAAAGTACAAAGAAGCTTTCTGAGAAACTGCTTTGTGATGTTTCCATTTATCTCATAGTGTTAAAGCTTCCTTTTGAATAAGCAGTTTGGAATCACTGTTTTTGTGGAATCTGAGAGGGGATATTTTGGAGCAAATTGAAACCTATTGTGAAAAGAGAATATCCTCAGATAAACTCCTGAAAGAAGCTTTCCAGGAAACTGCTTTGTGATGTGTGAATTCATCTCACAGGGATAAACCTCTCTTTTCATTGAGCACTTTTTTACCACTGTTTTTGTGGAATCTGCAAAGGGATATTCGGGAGTGTACTGAGGCTTATGGTGAAAAAAGAAATATCTTCAGATGAAAAAAGGAGAGTAGTTTTCTGAGAAACTCCTTTGTGATGTGTGCATTCCTCTTACAGAATTATACCCTTCTTTTCACAGAGCAGTGTGTAAACACTGTTTAAGATCTACAAAGGAATATTTCAGAGTGCTTTGAAGCCTAAGGTGAAGATGTAAGAATCTTCAGATGAAAATTAGATAGAAGCTTTCTGAGAAACTGCACTGTGACATGTGCATTCATCTCACAGTGTTAAACCTTACTTTATATTGCATAGTTTGGAAACACTGTCTTTGATGAGTCTGTGATGGTACGTTTGGGGGCGCATTTAGGTCTATGGTGAACAAGGAAATATCTTCAGATGAAAAGTTGAGAAAAGCTGAGATACTGCTTTGTGGTTTGTGCATTCATCTCACGGAGTTAAGTCTTTCTTTTGATTGAGCAGTTTAAAAACATTGTTTTTGTGGAATCTGAGAAGGGATATTTGGGAGCACATTGAAGCCTATGGTTTAAAAGGAAATATCCTCTAAAGAACACTAGAAAGAAGCTTTCTGAGAAACTGCTTTGTGATGTGTGAATTCCTCTCACAGAGTTAAACCTTTCTTTTCATTGAGCAATTTGTTAACACTGTTTTTGTGGAATCTGCAAAGGGATGTTCGGGAGTGCCTTGAGGCCTACGATAAAAAAGGAACTATCTTCAGATGAAAAGTACAAAGAACTTTTCTGAGAAACTGCTTTATGATGTGTCCATTCATCTCATAGCGTTAAACCTTTCTTTTGAATGAGCAGTTTGGAATCACTGTTTTTGTGAATTCTGAGATGGGATACTTGGGAGTGCATTGAAGCCTATGTTGAAAAAGGAAATATCCTCAGATAAAAACTAGAAAGAAGGTTTCTGAGAAACTTCTTTGTGATGTGTGAATTACTCACACAGAGTTTAACCTTTCTTTTCATTGAGCAGTTTGTTAACACTGTTCTGGTGGAATCTATAAACGGTTATTCGGGAGTGCATTGAGACCTACGGTGATAAAGGAAATATCCTCAGATAAAAACCGGAGAGATGCTTTCTGATAAACTGCTTTGTGATGTGGGCATTCATATTACAGATTTAAACATTTCTTTACATTGCGAAGTTTGGAAACTGTCCTTGACGATTTGCAAACTCACATTTGTGGGTGCATTTAGGCCTGCAGTAAACAAGGAACTATCTTCAGATGAAAAGTACAAGGAAATTTTCTGAGAAACTGCTTTGTGATGTGTAAATTCATCTCAAGGTGTTAAACCTTTCTTTTCATTGAGCAGTTTGGAATCACTGTTTTTGTGGAATCTGAGATGGGATACTTAGGAGCACATTGAAGCCTATGGTGAAAAAGAAAATATCCTCAGATAAACACTAGATACAAGATTTCTGAGAAACTGCTTTGTGATGTGTGAATTCCTCTCACAGTGTTAAAGCTTTCTTTTCATTGAGCAGTTTGTTAACACTGTTTTTGTGGAATCTGCAAATGGATATTCAGGAGCACCTTCAGGCATATGGTGATAAAGGAAATATCTTCAGATGAAAACTGGTAAGAAGCATTCTGAGAAACTTATTTGTGATGTGTGCATTCATCTTATAGAGTTATACCTCTCTTTTCATTGAGTAGCGTGAAAACACTCTTTGTGTAAAATCTACAAAGGGATATTTCAGAGCGCATGGAGCCTATGGTGGAAAAGAAATTATCCTCAGATAAAACTACAAAGACACTTTCCGAGAGACTGCTTTGTGGTGTGTGAATTCATCTGACAGAGATAAACGTTTCTTCTCATTGAGCAGTTTGGTAACACTGGTTTTGTCGAATCTGCAAAGGGATATTCAGGAGTGCATTGAGGCCAATGGTGAAAAGGGAAATAACTTCAGATGAAAACTGGAGAGTAGCTTCCTGAGAAACTGCTTTGTGATGTTTGCATTCCTCTCACAGAGTTATACCTTTGTTTTCATTGAGTGGTGTGGAAACACTGTGTAAAATCTATCAAGGGATATTTCAGAGCACTTTGAAGTCTAAGATGAAGATGAAAGTGTCTTCAGATGAAAACCAGACAGAAGTTTTCTGAGAAACTGCTTTTTGATGTGTTCATTCATCTCACAGAGTTAAATCTTCCTTTACAATGCAAGTTTCGAAACAATGTCTTTGACGAATCCACGAAGGGACATTCTGGGGCACAAGGAGGCCTATGGTGAACAAGGAAATATCTTCAGAAGAAACCCAGAAAGAAGCTTTCTGAGACACTGCTTTGTGATATGTGCATTCATCTCATTTAGTTAAACTTTCTTTTGACTAAGCACTATAGAATAACTGTTTTTGTGCAATCTGAGAAGGGATATTTGGGAGCACATTGAAGCCTACGGTTAAAAGGGAAATATCCTCAGATAAACATTGGAAAGAATCTTTCTGAGGAACTGCTTTGTGATGTGTGAATTCATCTCATGGAGTTAAACCTTTCTTTTCACTGAGCAGTTTTATAACACTGTTTTTCTGGATCTCCAAAGGGATATTCGGGAGCACATCGAGGCCTATGGTAAGAAAGGAAATATCTACAGATGAAAACTGGAAATAAGCTTTCTGAGAAACTGCTTTGTGATGTGTGCATTCATCTCCAAGAGTTATATTTTCTTTCATTGAGCAGTGTGAAAACACTGTTTCAGTAAAATCTACAAAGGAATATTTCAGAAAGCCTTGAATCCTATGGTGAAAAAGGAAATATCTTCAGATTAAAACTAGAAAGATGCGTTCTGAGAAACTGTTTTGTGATGTGTGAATTCCTCTCACAGAGTTAAACCTTTATTTTCATGGAGCAATGTGTTAGCACTGTTTTTGTGGAATCTGCTAAGGGATATTCGGGAGTGCATTGAGGCACATGGTGAAACAAGGAAATATCTTCAGATGAAAACTGGAAAGAAGTTTTCTGGTTTTCTGAGAAACTGCTTTGTGATGTGTGAATTCATCTGGGAGAGTTAAACATTTATTCTCATTGAGCAGTTTGGTAACACTGGTTTAGTGGAATCTACAAAAGGATATTTTGGAGCACATAGAGGCCTGTGATGAAAAAAGAAAATATCTTTAGATAAATACTGGAGAGAAGCTTTCTGAGAAACTGCTTTGTGATGTGTGCATTCATCTCACAGAGATAAGCCTTCCTTTACATTGTGCAGTTTGGAAACTGTCTTCAAAGATTCTGTGAATGGACATTTGTGGATGCATTGAGACCTACGGTGAACAAACAGCTATTTTCAGATGAAAATAACAAAGAAACTTTCTGAAAACCTGCTTTGTGATGTGTCCATTCATCTCATAGTGTTAAACCTTTCTTTTGTATGAGCAGTTTGGAATCACTGTTTTTGTGGAATCTGAGAGGGTATATTTGGGAGTGCATTGAAGCTTATGGTGAAAAAGGAAATATCCCCCAGATAAACACTAGAAAGGAGCTTTTCGAGAAACTGCTTTGTGATGTCTGAATTCCTCTCACAAAGTAAACGTTTCTTGCCATTGAGAAGTTTGTTAACACTGTTTTTGTGGAATATGCAAAGGGATATTGGGAGCACATTGAGGCCTGTGGTGAAAAAGAAAATATCTTCAGATGAAAGCTGGAAAGAATCTATTTGAGATACTGTTTTGTGATGCGTGCACTTGTCTCATAGAGTTATACCTCTCTTTTCATTGAGCAGCATGGAAACACCACTTCTGTAATATCTACATAGGGATATTTTGGAGCACTTTGAAGCCTATTGTTGTAAAGGAAATATCCTCAGATAAACAAAAGAAAGAAGCTTTTTAAGAAACTGATTTGTGATGTGTGAATTTCTCTCACAGAGATAAACTTTTCTTTTCATTGAGCACTTTCTTAACACTGTTTTTGTGGAATCAGCAATGGGATGTTCGGGAGTGCATTGAGGCCAATGGTGGCAAAGGAAATATCTTCAGATGAAAACTGGAGAGTAGCTTTGTGATAACCTGCTTTGTGTTGTGTGTATTTCTCTTACAGAGTTACACCTCTCTATTCATTGAGCAGTGTGGAAACTGATTGTGTAAAATCTACAAAGAGATGTTTCGGAGCACTTTGATGCCTAAGGTGAAGATCAAAGTATAATCAGATGAAAACTAGGCAGAAGATTTATGAGAAACTGCTTTGAGATGTGTGAATTAGTCTCACAGATTTAAACTGCTCTCTACAATGCCCAATTTGTAAACACTGTCTTTTATGAATCTGTGAAGGAATATTTTGGGGTGCATTGAGGTCTATGGTGAACAAGGAAATATCTTCAGATGTAAACTAGAAAGAAGCTTTCTGAGACCCTGCTTTGTGATATGTGCATTCATCTCATGGAGTGAAACCTTTCTTTTGATTGAGCAGTTTAGAGTCACTGTTTTTGTGTAATCTGAGAAGGGAGATTTGGGAGGGCATTGAAGCCTATGGCTGAAAAGGAAATATCCTCAGATAAAAACTAGAAAGAAGCTTTCCGACAAACTGCTTTGTGATGTGTGAATCCATCTGACAGAGTTAAACGTTTCTTCTCATTGAGCAGTTTGGTAACACTGTTTTTGTGACATCTCCAAAGCGATATTCAGGATCGCATTGAGTCCTATGGTGAAAAAGGAATTATCTTCAGAAGAAAACTGGAAGGAAACTTTCTGAGTAACTGCTTTGTGATGTGTGCATTCATCTCCCAGAGATATACCTGTCTTTTCATTGAGCAACGTGGAAACACTGTTTGTGTAAAATCTACAATGGGATATTTTGGAGCACATTGAAGCCTATTGTGAAAAAGGAAATATCCTCAGATTAAAAACTAGAAAGAAGCTCACCAAGAAACTGTTTTGTGATGTGTGAATTTCTCCCACGGATTTAAATCTTTCTTTTCATTGAGCAACTTTTTAAGACTGTTTTTGTGAGAACCTGCTCCTGATGTTTAACATGGGTTCTTTTCTATTTCCTAAGTGTCTCGGCTGGGTTGATAAATAAAGGGAAAGAGCACAAGAGAGAGACATTTAAAGGTGGCTGTCCAGGGGAGACGTCACATGTCGGCAGGATCCGTGATTTTCCCCAAGCTGTAAAACCAGCAAGATTTTATTAGCGATTTTCAAAAGGGGAGGGAGTGCATGAATAGGAAGTGGATCACAGATCACATCCTTTACAAGGTAATAAAATATCACAAAGCAAATGGAGGCAGGGTGAGATCACAGGACCACCAGATGAGGAGAAATTAAAATTGCTAATGAAGTTTCGGGCACACATTGTCATTGATAACTTCTTATGAGGAAACAAGGTTTGAGAGCAAGTAACTTGTCTGACCACAATTTACTAGGTGGGAATTTTCTCATCCTATTAAACCTGGGAGCACTATAGGAGACCAGGGTTTATTTCTTCCCTTCAGGTTCGACGACAAAAGACGGGATGCCTGAAAAAGGGGCAGTCTATAGGCCTACCTTCAGGGCACATTCTCTTTCTCAGGGAAGTTCCTTGCTGAGAAAAAGAATTCAGTGATATTTCTCCTATTTGCTTATGAAAGAGGAGGAATATAGCTCTGTTCCATCTGGCTCACTGGCGGCCAGTTCAATGTTACCTCTCTTGTTCCCTGAGCATCGCTGTTATCCTGTTCTTTTATAAAGATGCCCAGATTTCATATTCAAACACACATGCTCTACAAACAATGTGTGCAGTTGACACAATCACTGGGTCCTGAGGTGACATTCATCCTCCTCAGCTTACAAAGAAGATGACGTGATTAAGAGATTAAAGTAAAGGCAGGCATAGGAAATCACAAGGATATTCATTGGGGAAGTGATAAGTGTCCATGAAATCTTCACAATTTATGTTCAGAGATTACAGTAAAGATAGATGTAAGAAATTATTAAAGTATTAATTTGGGGAACTAATAAATGTCCATGACAACTTCACAATTTATGTTCTTCTGCCATGGCTTCAGTCGGTCCCTCCGTTCGGGGTCCCTGACTTCCCACAACATCTGCAAAGGGATATTCCCAAACACTTTGAGGTCTGCGGTGAAAAAGGTAATATTCTCAGATTAAAACTGGAAAGAAGCTTTCCGAGAAACTGCTTTGTGCTGTGTGAATTCATCTGACAGTGTTAAACGTTTCTTCTCATTTAGCACTTTGGTAACACTGTTTTTGTGCCATCTGCAAAGGGATATTTGGGAGTGCTTTGAGGCCTTTGGTGAAAAAGAGAATATCTTCAGAAAAAAACTGGAGAGAGGTTTCTGAGAAATTGCTTTGTGACATGTGCATTCATCTCCATCAGTTAAACCTTTCTTTACTTTGCACAGTTTGAGAACTGTCTTTGATGAATCCTCGAACAAACATCTGGTGGCACATTGAAGCCTACAGTAAACAAGGAAATATCTTCAGATGAAAAGTACAAAGAAGCTTTTGGAGAAACCGCCTTCTGATGTGTCCATTCATCTCACAGTGCTAACCCTTTTTTTTTTTTGAGTGAGCATTTTGGAATCACTGTTTTTGTGGAATCTGAGAGGGGATATTTGGGAGTGCATTCAAGCCTGTGGTGAAAAGGAAATATCCTCAGATAAACACTAGAAAGAAGCTTTCTGTGTAACTGCTTTGTGATGTGTGAATTCCTCTCACAGAGCTAAACCTTTCTTTTCATTGAGCACTTTGTTAACACTGTTTTTGTGGAATCTGCAAAGGGATATTCGGGAGTGCATGGAGGCCTAAGGTGAAAAAGGAAATATCTTCAAGTGAAAACTGGATAGAAGCTCTCTGAGAAACTGCTTTGTGATGTGTGCATACATCTCCCAGAGTTATACTGCTCTTTTCATTGAGCAGTGTGGAAACACTTTTGTGTAAAAGCTACAAAGGAATATTTTGGAGGGCATTGAAGCCTATGGTGAAAAAGGAAATATCCTCAGATAAAAACTAGAAAGAAACTTTCCAAGAGACTGCTTTGTGATGTATAAATTCATCTCACAGAGTTAAACGCTTCTTCTCATTGAGCAGTTTGGTAACACTGTTTTTGTGAAATCTGCAAAGGGATAGTCAGGAGTGCATTGAGGCCTGTGGTGAAAAAGGAAATATCTTCCGATAAAAACTGGAGGGAAGCTTTCTGAGAAACTACTTGGTGATGTGTACATTCCCCTCACAGAGCAATACTTTTCTTTTCATTGAGCAATGTGGAAACACTATTTGTGAAAATCTGCAAAGGGATATTTCGGGGTGCTTGAAGCCTAAGTTGAAGATGGATGAGTCTTCAGATGAAAACTAGCCAGATGTTTTCTGAGAAACTGCTTTGTGATGTGTTCATTCACCTCACAGTGTTAAACCTTTCTTTATAATGTGCAGTTTGGAAACACTGTCTTTGACAAATTCGCAAAGGGATATTTTGGAGCTCATTGAGGCCTACAGTGAACAACAAAACATCTTCAGATGAAAACGAGAAAGAAGGTTTCTGAGACACTGCTTTGTGATATGTGCCTTCATCTCATGGAATTAAACATTTCTTTGACTGAGCAGTTTAGAATCACTGTTGTCGTGGAATCTGAGATGAGAAATTTGGAGGTGCATTGAAGTCTATCGTTAAAAAGGAAATATCCTCAGATAAACACTAGAAAAAAGCTTTCAGAGAAACTGCTTTGTGATGTGTGAATTCATCTCACAGAGTTAAACCTTTCCTTTCATTAAGCAGTTTTGTAACTGGGATGAATGCACACATCAGCAAGTGGTTTCTCAGATAGCTTCCTTCTAGTTTTTACCTGGGATATTTCCTTTTCTGCCCTTGACCTCTATGAGACCTGAAATGTCCGTTTGCAGAATGGACAAAAAACATGTTTCCCAAATGCTGAATCAAAAGAAAGTTCTAACTCTGAGAGATGAATGAACACATCACAAAGCAGTTTCTTAGATAGATTCCTTCTAATTTTCATTCTGGGATGTTTGATTTTTTGCCATTGGCCTCAATGAGCTCCCCAATGTCCATTTGCAGATTCTACAAAAACAATGTTTCCAAACTGCTGAATGAAAATAAAGGTTTAACTCTGTGAGATGAATGAACACATCACAGAACAGTTTCTCAGTTAGCTTCCTTCTAGTTTTCATCTGGGATATTTGCTTTTTTGTCATTGGCCTCAATGAGCTCCCAAATGTCCATTCGCAGAATGGACAAAAACTGAGTTTCCAAACTGAGGTATCAAAGAAAGGTTTAACTCTGTGAGATGAATGAACACATCACAATGCTGTTTCTCAGAAAGCTTCTTTCTAATATTTATCTGAAGATATTTTACTTTTAAGGATAGGCGTCAATATGCTCCCAACTGTGCACTCCCAAATATCTATTTGCAGATTCTACAAAAATAGTGCTTCCAAACTGCAGAATGAAAAGAAAGTTTAGCTCTGTGAGCTGAATAGAAACATCACAAGGCAGTTTCTCAGATAGTTTCCTTCTTGTTTCTATCCTCAGATAGCTTCCTTCTAGTTTCTATCCTGGGATATTCAATTTTTCACTTTGTCCTCAATTAGATCCTGAATATACATTTGCACAAAGGACAAAAACGGTGTTTCCAAACTCCTGAATCAAAAGAAATATTTAACTGTGTGAGTTGAATCACAAAGCAGTTTCTCAGAAAGCTTGTATCTAGTTTTTACCTAAAACTATTTTCTTTTTCACCATTGACCTCTAAGCACTACCAAATATCCCATTGTGGATACTACAAAAAAGGTATTTCCAAACTGCTGAATGAAAACAAAGGTTTAACTCTGCGAGATGAATGCACATTTCATGAGCCCATTTCACACATAGCTTCCATCTAGTTTTTGTCGTGGGATATTCCCTTTTTCGACCTTGACCTCAATGAGCTCCCAAAAGTCCATACATAGATTGCAAACAACACTGTTTCTAAACAGTTGAATGAAAAGAAGAGTTGAACTCTGTGAGATGAATGCACACATAACAAAGTTTCTCAATGAGTTTCTTTCTGTTTGGACGAACAGAGGCAAGATGGCGCACTTCCAGGTTCTTCATCACCAACATTTTCTGCGCGCGTGAAAATGCAGCTGGCGCCCGGGAAGGTGCAGACCAACTGGGCATGCGCCAGGTGACGTCAATCCGAAGAGACCAAGATTTACCTGGTCGCACCTATGGAATGCCCCCTGACACGCCCGTGTTTTGCCTGTTGCCCTCCCACTCCTAGAAAAGCCGCTCATGGCAAGCACGCCATGCGGACTTCCTCAGACACCACCCTCCAGTCGGGACTGCATCATGAACTCCACCCGAGAGCTCCACCGGGTGACTCTCTCGGCCTCCAGCCGCATTCTTAAATAGGCTGACTGAGGTTCTAACCCAATATACCCAGTTAGATCCGGCCTCCCCCACAGAGGCCACCATTTTGACCTCTTATTTAATTTCTCAATCAGCTCCTGACATTTGTAAAAAACTTCAAAATGTAGAAGATGGTCCTCAGACACCAATACAAGACCTAGTTAAATTAGCCTTTAAGGTCTATAACTCCAGAGAGGAGACAGCTGAGGCACAGCGGCAGGCTCGCCTCAAACAGAAGGCACAGCTCCTAGCAGTGGCTTTACAGCCCAGTCATAACCCCAGATTAGAGAGCACACACCCCGCACACTCCAAGGCTACAAAAGGAGCCTGCTATAAGTGCGGCAAGGCAGGACACTATGCCAACAGGTGTCCACAAGGTCCCCGAGCCCCAACGCAGCCTTGCTATAAGTGCAAGGTGTCAGGACATTGGGCCAGCGAATGTCCTAACCCTTGTCCACCAGCAACACCCTGCCCTGCTTGCCAAAAGGAAAGACACTGGAAGTCTGATTGCCTCACCCTGATAACAGGTGTCACATCTCAACGTGACCCCCTTTCCCAGGATCCTGGGAGCTCCTTCCAGCTCTTACATCTGGATGACTATAACTGAAGGTGCCGAGACTTGGGGACCCCCATCTCCCTCGCCAAGCTGCAGGTAACTCTCCTGGTAGCAGGTAAGACAATTAATTTTTTTAATCGACAGCAGGGCTACCTATTCTGTTTTGCCATCCTTCTCTGGACCTAGCCTTCCATCCAAAATCTTTGTAGTAGGAGTAAACGGAAAGCCATCCACTCCACGAAACACTCCACTCTTTAATTGCTGCCTGGCCAACAACTACTTTTCACACTCGTTCCTCATTATACCCTCATGCCCTACCCCCTTACTAGGCCGAGACATCCTGAGCACCTTAATGGCCTCCATATCCATTCCCACCAACGCATCCACTCCCCTTCAACCCCCTCACGACCTTTTGCTCATGCTTTGTGCAGGCGCACACGCTCCTCCTATGTCGTCCCCACACCCCATCTTCCCTATTTCTGTACACCCACAAGTGTCGGATACTTCCACCCTGGTCATAGCTGCCCACCACCCACCAGTTCTTGTCGAGCTCAAAGATCCCACTTGTTTCCCAAACCGCCCCCAATTCTCTCTCTCTGACACATCTACAAGGTTTAAAGCCAATTATCACGTGACTACTTAGCCAACATATTCTTGTCCGCACACATTCTCCCTGTAACACTCCAATACTTCCAGTTAAGAAGGCAGACGGAAAGTATAGGTTAGTACAGGATCTTCGGCTAGTCAATGAGGCTATCCGTCCAATGCACCCTGTAGTTCCCAACCCTTACACCCTTCTGTCCCATATCCTCACCAATTCTACTTATTTTACTGTGCTAGACTTTAATAGCCCAATCCTTCCTTTTTGTTATTCAACTCCAAATTCATCCTGGTGTAATCATACGCAGGTGCCCAACGGAGGCCAAACAGCCCCCATTGGAGGCTATTTCTGGTGCAATAGGTCCCTTTCTAAAACCTTTAACCAAACTGTCAACCCAATCTCAATCTCTCTGTGTCCCAGTATCCTTAGTGCCCAGCCTCACCCTGTATAGCAAGGCTGAACTAGCTGTACTGACACTGCAGCTACACCCTCCTGCCAATTGCTTAAAAAATGGGCTGTTTTCCTCCCTCTAGTTATTGGAATCTCCTTAGCCTCCTCTCTGGTAGCATCTGGTCTTGGAACCGGAGCCCTTGCTTATTTACTCCAGTCAGACAAAGCTACACAAGCTCGAATACAGAAAGCCATAGAAGCTTCAGCTGAAAGTCTGGCCTCCCTGCAGTGCCAAATTACCTCAATAGCCCAAGTAGCTGCCCAAAACAGGCGAGCCCTAGACTTACTTACAGCTGAAAAAGGAGGCACTTGTCTCTTCCTTGGAGAAGAGTGCTGCTATTATGTTAATGAGTCAGGTTTAGTAGACACTAACATTCAAAACCTCAATAAAATAAATACTGAAATACAGAACCTTAATACCCCAATCTTGCCAGGACCATCCTTCTGGGTTTTGCCCATATTCCAACAAATGCTTCCATTCCTCATTCCTATACTAATACTGTGCCTTATTTTATGTTCTGCCCCCATTTTGATCAAATTCCTCCGTGCCAAGATTCAAGAAATCACTCGCATCACCTTCAACCAAATGCTTCTTTATCTGTGCGTCCAAATACCAACCATAGGCCCGGACCTTAATGACGCCCCTTAACAGCAGGAAGTAGCCAGACAGACCATGGTGCCCCTTATCACTATTATCAATAAAAGGTTGGACTTTTTGGATGAACAGAGGCAAGATGGCGCACTTCCGGGTTCTTCATCACCAACTTTTTCCACACACGTGAAAATGCAGCCAGCGCCCGGGAAGGTGCAGATCAACCGGGCATGCGCCAGGTGACGTCAATCTGAAGAGACCAAGATTTACCTGGTCGCACCTATGGAACGCCCCCCGACACGCCCGTGTCCCGCCTATTGCCCTCCCACTCCTAGAAAAGCTGCTCCCGGCGAGCACGCCACTTGGACTTCCTCATCCCCCTTCTTTCAGGACTGCATCAAGAACTCCACCGGAGAGCTCCACCGGGTGACTCTCTTGGCCTCCTTTGCCGGAGGCTGACAGACCTCACCCTCCACGCCTTCTTCCCTGAAGCTAGGTGACCAAAAATAAATTTGCAGTTTTGCTCCTAGCCTTGCCTACTCACTGGTTCTTTTGTGCTCGCTCTGGTGGTCTTAGAAAAACAAATCACTTTCTAGATTTTATATGAAGATATCTTATTTTTCACCACAGGCATATATGTGCTCTCAAATATTCCTTCGCAGATTCTATGAAAACCATGTTTTCAAACTGTTGAATCCAAACAAAAGGTTTAACTTCCTAAGTTGAATGCACACATCACAAAGCGGTTTCTCAGATAATTTCCTTCTACTTTTTATCCTGGGATATTTGATTTACCGCCATGGGCATCAATGAGTTCCAAAATGTCCATTTTCAGAATGGACAGTGACAGCATTTCCAAATTGCTGAATGAAAAGAAAGGTTTAATTCCATGAGATGACTGCACACATCACAAAGGAGATTCTCATAAAGCTTCTTTCTGGGTTTTATCTGAAGATATTTTCTTTTTCACCTTAGGCCACTATATGCTGCCACATATCACTTCACAGATTCTACCAAAACAGTGTTTCCAAACTGCTGAATGGAAAGAAAGTTTTAACTTTGTGAGATGAATGCATGCATCACAAGACAGTTTCTCCGATAGCTTCCTCCTAGGTTTTATCCTGGGATATTCCCTTTTGAGCCATTGTCCTCAATGAGATCCTCAAATGTGCATTCGCTGAAAGGACAAAAACCATGTTTCCCAAATGCTGAATCAAAAGAAAGGTCAAAATCTGTGAGACGGATTCACACATCACAAAGTAGTTTCTCAGATAGCTTCCTTTTAGTTTTCATTCTGGGATATTCGATTTTTCACCTTTTGCTTCAGTGAGCTCCCAAATCTCCATTTGCAAATTCTACAAAAACAGTGTTTCCAAACTGCTGAATGAAAAGAAAAGTTAAACCCTGTGAGCTGAATACAAACATCAGAAGGCAGTTTCTCAGATAGCTTCCTTCTAGTTTCTATCCTGGGGTAATCAGTTTTTCACCTTTGATGTAACGGAGGTTCCAAATATTCGTTTGCCCAAAGGAGAAAAACTGTGTTTCCAAACTCATGAATCAAAAGAAGCTTTAATTGTGTGAGACAAATGCACACATCACAAAGCAGTATCTCAGAAAGCACCTTTCTAGTTTTTATTTGAAGATATTTTCTTTTTCACTGTTGACCTCAAAGCATGCTAAAATATCCCTTTGCTGATACTTCAAAAACATTATTTGCAACCTTCTGAATGAAAAGAAAAGTTTAACTCTGTGAGATGAATGCATACTGCATACTTCACAAGCGGGTTTCGCACATAGCTTCCTTCTAGTTTTTCTTGTGGGATATTTGGTTTTTAGCCTTTGGCCTCAATGAACTCCCAGATATGCATTCCTAGAGTGGAAAGAACAGGGCTTCCAAAAAACTGAATGAAAAGAACAGTTGAACTCTGTGAGATGAATGCACACATCACAAAGCAGTTTCTCAATGAGCTTCTTTCTACATTTTATGTGAAGATATTTTCTTTTTCACCACAGGCCTCATTGCGCTCCCAAATATCAATTCACACATTCTACAAAAACTGTATTTCCAAACTGCTGAATCCAAAAAAAGTTTTACCTCTCTGAGATGAATGCATACATCATGAAGTGATTTCTCAGCTAACTTCCTCCTAATTTGTATCCTGGGATATTCAATTTGTCGCCATTGGCATCAATGAATTGCCTAATGTCCATTTTCAGAATGGACAGAGACAACGTTTCCAAACTGCTGCATCCAAAGAAAGGTTTAATTCTGTGAGATGAATGCACGCATCACAAAGGAGTTTCTCAGAAAGTTTCTTTCCTGGTTTTATCTGAAGATGTTTTCTTTTTCACGTTAGGCCTCAATACACTCCCACATTCCCTTCACAGATTCTACAAAAACAGTGTTTCCAAAGTGCTGAATGGAAAGGAAGTTTTAACTCTGTGAGATGAATGCATGTATCACTAAGTGGTTTCTCAGATAGCTTCCTTCCAGTTTTCATCCTGGGATATTACCTTTTCTGCCATTGGCCTAAATGAGATCTCAAATGTCCATTTGCAGAATGAATAAAATCCGTGATTCCCAAATGCTGAATAAAAGGAAGGTCTAACTATTTGAGATGAATGCACACATCACAAAGCATTTTCTCAGATTGATTCCTTCTAGTTTTCATTCTGGGATACTGAATTTTTCACCATTGGCCTCAATGAGCTCCCCAATGTCCATTTGCAGATCCTACGAAAACAGTGTTTCCAAACTGCTGAATGAAAATAAAGGTTTAACTTTGTGAGATGAATGAACACATCACAAAGTGGTTTGTCAGATAGCTTCCTTCTACTTTTGACCTGGGATATTCACTTTTTTGCCATTAGTCTCAGTGAGCTCCAATATATCCATTTGCAGGACGGACAAAAACTTTGTTTCCAAACTGCTGCATCAATAAAAGTTTTAACTCTGTGAGATGAATGCACGCATCACAATTTTTCAGATAGTTTCCTTCTAGTTTTGATCCTGGGATATTACTTTTTCTGCCATTGGCCTCAATGAGCTCTCCAATGTCCATTTGCAGATCCTACAAAGACAGTGTTTCCAAACTGATGAATAAATATAAATGTTTAACTGTGCAAGATGAACGCACACATCATAAAATGGTTTATCATGTAGCTTCCTTCTAGTTTTTACCTGGGATATTCACTTTTTCACCATTGGCTTCAATGAGCTCCCAAATGTTTACTCATAGAATGGCCAAAAACCGTGTTTCCAAACTGCTGCATCATGGAAAGGTCTATATCTGTGAGATGAATGAACACATCACAATGCTGTTTCTCAGAAAACTTCTTTCTAGTTTTTATCTGAAGGTATATTTTTTCCCACCATAGGCATCAATACACTCCCAACTGTATGCTCCCAAATATCCATTCACAGATTCTACAATTGCAGTGTTTCCAAACTGCTGAATGAAAAGAGAGTTTAACTCTGTGAGCTAAATACAAACATGACAAGGCAGGTTCTCAGATACCTTCCTTCTAGCTTCTATCCTGGGATATTCGATTTTTCACCTTTGGCCTCAATGAGATCCCAAATATCCATTTGCACAAAGGACAAAAACTATGTTTTCAAACTACTGAATGAAAAGAAAGCTTTAAGTGTTTGAGACGAATGCACTCATCACAAAGCAGTTTCTCAAAGCTTCTTGCTAGCTTTTATTTGAAGATATTGTCTTTTTCACTTTGGCCTCAGAGCACTCCCAAATATCCCTTTGCAGACTCTACAAAAACAGTATTTCTAAACTGCTGAATGAAAGGAAAGTTTAACTCTGAGAGGTGAATGCACACTTCTCAAGCTGGTTTTGCACATAGCTTCACTTTAGTTTTTGTCATGGGTTATTCGCTTCTTTGCCATTGGTCTCAATGAGCTCCCAAATGTTCATTCCTAGAATGCAAAGGACAGTGTTTCCAAACAACTGAATGAAAATAAAAGTTGAACTTTGTGAGATGAATGCACACATCACAAAGCAGTTTCTCAATGAGCTTCTTTCTAGATTTTATGTGAACATAGTTTTTGTTTCACAGTAGGCCTCAATGTGCTATCAAATATCCCTTCACAGATTCTAGAAAAACCATGTTTCCACATTGTTGAATTGAAAGGAAGTTTCAATGCTGTCAGATGAATGAATGCATCAAAAAGTCATTTCTCACATAGCTTTCTTCTAGTTTTTATCCTGGGATATTCCCTTTTCTGCCATCGTCCTCAATGAGATCCCAAATGTCCATTAAAAAAATGGACAAAATACGTGTTTCCCAAATGCTGAATCAAAAGAAAGGTCCAACCCTGTGAGATGAATGCACATATCACAAAGCAATGTCTCGGACAGATTCCTTCTAGTTTTCACTCTGGGATATTCGATTTTTCGCCATTGGCCTCAATGAGCTCCCCAATGTCCATTTGCAGATACTACAAAAACAGTGTTTCTAAACTGCTGAATGAAAATAAAGGTTTAAATCTGTGAGATGAATGTACACATTGCAAAGCAGTTTCTATGATAGCTTCCTTCTAGTTTTTACCTGGGATATTCACTTTTTCACCTTTGGCCTCAATGAGCTCCCAAATGTCTGTTCACAAAAAGGATAAAAACCATATTTCAAAAATGTCGTATCAAAATAAGTGTTTACCTCTGTGAGATGAATGCACATATCACAAAGAGGTTTCTCCAAAAGCTTCTTTCTTGTTCTAATCTGAAGATATTTTATTTTT
Source organism: Piliocolobus tephrosceles (assembly GCF_002776525.5). Taxonomy (NCBI): domain Eukaryota; kingdom Metazoa; phylum Chordata; class Mammalia; order Primates; family Cercopithecidae; genus Piliocolobus; species Piliocolobus tephrosceles. The sequence goes on from NC_045445.1 coordinate 90,999,063, forward strand.
CAATGTAGGCCTCAGAGTGCTCCTAAATATCTCTTCGCAAATTCTACAAAAACAGTGTTTCCAAACTACTGAATGAAAAGAAAAATTAATCTCTGTGAGATGAATGCACACATCAGAAATAGGTTTCCCAGATATCTCTCTTCTAATTTATATCCTGGATTTTGGCTTTTTGCTATTGGACTCAATGAGGTCCCAAAACTCCATTTGCACAAAAAGACAAAAACTGTGTTTCAAAACTCCTGAATCAAAACAAAGGTTTAACTGTGTAAGATGAAGGCACACATCAAAAAGCAGTTTCTCAGAACGCTTCTTTCTAGTTTTTATCTGAAGATATTTTCTTTTTCACCATTGGCCTCAAAGCACGCCCTAATATCCTTTTGCAGATTCTACAAAAACTGTATTTCCAAACCGCTGAAAGAAAATAAAGGTTTAACTCTGCAAGATGAATGCACACTTCACAAGCCAGTTTCACACATAGCTTCCTTCTAGTTTTTTTTTGTGGGATATTTGCTTTTTTGCCATTGACCTCAAAGAGCTCCCAAAAGTCCATTCCTAGAATGGAAAGTACAGTGTTTCCAAACAGTTCAACAAAAATAAAATTTGAACTCTGTGATATGAATGCACACATCGCAAAGCTGTTTCTCAATGAGCTTCTTTCTAGATTTTATGTGAACATATTTTCTGTTTCACCATAGCTCTCAGTGTGCTCCCAAATATCCTTTCACAGATTCTACAAAAACTGTGTTTCCAAACTGCTAAATCCGAAGGAAGGTTTAACTCTGAGATGAATGCTCACATCACAGGCAGTTTCTCAGATAACTTCCTTCTACTTTTTATCCTGGAGTATCCTATTTACCACCATGGGCATCAATGAGTTCCCAAATGTCCATTATCAGAATGGACAGAAACAGCATTTTCAAACTGCTGAATCCAAAGAAAGGTTTATGTCTCTGAGATGAATGCACACATCACAAAACAGTTTCTCAGATAACTTCCTTCTACTTTTTTTTTCTTTTTTATTATACGTTAAGTTCTAGGGTACATGTGCACAATGTGCAGGTTTGTTACATGTGTATACATGTGCTATGTTGGTATGCTGCAGCCATTAACTCGTCATTTATATTAGGTATGTCTCCTAATGCTATCCCTCTGCCCTCCCCCCACCCCACAACAGGCCCTGGTGTGTGATGTTCCCCTTCCTGTGTCCAAGTGTTCTCATTGTTCACTTCCCACCTATGAGTGAGAACATGCATTGTTTGGTTTTCTGTTCCTGCAATACTTTGTTGAGAACGATGGTTTCCTGCTTCATCAATGTCCAAACAAAGGGTATTTTTTATGGCTGCATAGAATTCTGTGGTGTATATGTGCCATATTTTCTTAATCCAGTCCATCATTGATGGACATGTGGGTTGGTTCCAAGTCTTTGCTATTGTGAATAGTGCTGCAATAAACGTACGTGTGCATGTGTCTTTACAGTAGCATGATTTATAATCCCTTGTGTATATACCCAGTAATGTGATGGCTGGGTCAAATGGTATTTCTAGTTGTAGATACTTGAGGAATTACCACACTGTCTTCCACAATGGTTGAACTAGTTTACAGTCCCTCCAACAGTGTAAACTGTTGCTATTTCTCCACTTCCTTTCTAGCACCTGTTGTTTCCTGACTTTTTAATGATCACCATTCTAACTGGTGTGAGATGGTATCTCATTGTGATTTTGATTTGCATTTCTCTGATAGTGAGTGACGAGGAGTATTTTTTCATGTGTCTGTTGGCTGTGTAAATGTCTTCTTTTGAGAAGTGTCTGTTCTTATCCTTTGCCCACTTCTTGATGGGGATTTTTTATTTTTTTCTTGTAAAATTGTTTGAGTTCTTTGTAGGTTCTGGATATTAGCACGTTGTCGGATGAGTAGATTACAAAAATGTTCTCCAATTTTGTAGGCTGCCTGTTCACTCTGATGGTAGCTTTCCTTGCTGTGTAGAAGCACGTTAGTTTAATTAGATCTCATTTGTTAATTTTGGCTTTTGTTGCCATTGTTTTTGGTGTTTTAGACATGAAGTCCTTGCCCATACCTGTGTCCTGAATGATATTCCTTAGGTTTTTTTCTAAGGTTTTTATGGGTTTAGGTCTAACGTTTAAGTCTCTAATCCGTCTTGAATTAATATTTGTATAAAGTGTAAGGAAGGGATCCATTTTCAGCTTTCTACTTATGGCTAGCTAATTTTCCCAACACCATTTATTAAATCAGGAATTCTTTCCCCAAATTTCTTGTTTTTTGTCAGATTTGTCAAAGATCAGAAGGTTGTAGATGTGTGGTATTATTTCTGAGGACTCTGTTCTGTTCCATTCGTTTATATCTCTGTTTTGGTACCAGTACCATGCTGTTTTGGTTACTGTAGCCTTGTAGTATAGTTTGAAATCAGATAGCGTGATGTCTCCAGCTTTGTCCTTTTGGCTTAGGACTGTCTTGGCAATGTGTGCTCTTTTTTGGTTCCATATGAACTTTAAAGTAGTTTTCACCAATTCTGTGAAGAAAGTCATTGGTAGCTTAATGGGGATGGCACTGAATCTATAAATTACCTTTGGCAGAATGGCCATTTTCATGATATTGATTCTTCCTATCCATGAGCATGGAATGTTCTTCCATTTGTTTGTGTCCTCTTTTATTTCATTCAGCAATGGTTTGTAGTTCTCCTTGAAGAGGTCCTTCACTTCCCTTGTAAGTTGGATCCCTAGGTATTTTATTCTCTTTGAAGCAACTGTGAATGGGAGCTCACTCATGATTTGGCTGTCTGTTTGTTATTGGTGTATAAGAATGGTAGTGACTTTTGCACATTGATTTTGTATCCTGAAACTTTGCTGAAGTTGCTTATCAGTTTAAGGAGATTTTGGGCTGAGACAATGGGGTTTTCTAAATACACAATCATGTCATCTGCAAACAGGGACAATTTGATTTTCTCTTTTCCTAATTGAATACCCTTTATTTCTTTCCCTGGGAAGAACTTCCAGCACTATGTTGAATAGGAGTGGTGAGAGAGGGCATCCCTGTCTTGTGCCAGATTTTCAAGGGAAATACTTCCAGTATTTGCAAATTCAGTATGATATTGGCTGTGGGTTTTTCATAAGTAGCTCTTATTATTTTAAGATATGTTCTATCAATACTGAGTGTATTCAGAGTTTTTATCATGAAGGGCTGTTGAATTTTGTCAAAGATTCTTTCCTGCATATATTGAGATAATCATGTGGTTTTGGTCTTTGGTTCTGTTTATATGCTGGATTACGTTTATTGATTTGTGTATGTTGAACCAGCCTTGCATCCCACGGATGAAGCCCACTTGATCATGGTAGATAAGCTTTTTGATGTGCTGCTGGATTCAGTGTGCCAGTATTTCATTGAGGACTTTTGCAACTGTGTTCATCAGGGATATTGGTCTAAAATTCTCCTTTTTTGTTGTGTCTCTGCCACGCTTTGGTATCAGGATGATGTTGGCCTCATAAAATGAGTTAGGGAGGATTCCCTCTTTTTCTATTGATTGAAATAATTTCAGAAGGAATGGTACCAGCTCTTCCTTGTACCTCTGGTAGAATTTGCCTGTGAACCCGTCTCATAATTGCCACAATTTCGGAGCCTGTTTTTGGTCTATTCAGGGATTGAAATTCTTCCTGGTTTAGCCTTGGGAGAGTGTATGTGTCCAGGAATTTATCCATTTCTTCTAGGTTTTCTAGTTTATTTGTATAGAGGTGTTTATAGTATTCTCTGATGGTAGTTTGTATTTCTGTGAGGTCGGTGGTGACATCCCATTTATCAATTTTTATTACATCTATCTGATTCTTCTCTCTTTTCTTCTTTATTAGTCTTGCTAGTGGTCTATCAATTTTGTTGATCTTTTGAAAAAACTAGCTCCAGGATTCATTGATTTTTTTCAAGTGTTTTTTTGTGTCTCTGTCCCCTTCAGTTCTGCTCTAATCTTAGTTATTTCTTGTCTTCTGCTGGCTTTTGAATGTGTTTTATTCTTGCTTCTATAGTTCTTTTAATTGTGATGTTAGGGTGTCAATTTTAGATCTTTCCTGCTTTCTCTTGTGGACTTTTAATGCTATAAATTTCTCTCTGCACACTGCTTTAAATGTATCCCAGAGATTCTGGTCTGTTGTATCTTTCTTTTCATTGGTTTCAAAGAACATCTTTATTTCTGTCTTCATTTCATTATGTACCCAGTAGTCATTCAGGAGCAGATTGTTCAGTTTCCATGTAGTTGAGCTGTTTTGATTGAGTTTCTTAGTCCTGAGTTATAGTTTGATTTCACTGTGGTCTGAGAGACAGTTTGTTATAATTTCTGTTCTTTTACATTTGCTGAGGAGTGCTTTACTTCCAACTATGTGGTCAATTTTGGAATAAGTGCGATGTGGTGCTGAGAAGAATGTATATTCTGTTGATTTGGGGTGGAGAGCTCTGTAGATGTTTATTAGGTCAGTTTGGTGCAGAGTTGAGTTCAATTCCTGGATATCCTTGTTTACTTTCTGTCTCGTTGATCTGTCTAATATTGTCAATGGGGTGTTAAAGTCTCTCATTATTATTGTATGGGAGTCTAAGTCTCTTTGTAAGTCTCTAAGGACTTGCTTTATGAATCTAGGTGCTCCTGTATTGGGTGCATTTATTTAGGATAGTTAGTTCTTCTTGTTGAATTGATCCCTTTACCATTATGTAATGGCCTTCTTTGTCTCTTTTGATCTGTGTTGCTTTAAAGTCTGTTTTATCAGAGACTAGGATTCCAACCCATGCCTTTTTTTGTTTTCTATTTGCTTGGTAGTTCTTCCTCCATCCCTTTATTTTGAGCCTATGTGTGTCTGTGCATGTGAGATGGGTCTCCTGGATAAAGCAAAATGATGGGTCTTGACTCTTTATCCAATTTGCCATTCTGTGCCTTTTAACTGGAACATTTAGCCCATTTACACTTAAGGTTAATATTGTTATGTGTGAACTTGATCCTGTCATTATGATGTCAGCTGGCTATTTTGCTCGTTAGTTGATGCAGTTCATTCCTAGCATCAATGACTTTTACATTTTGGCATGTTTTTGCAGTGGCTGGTACCGGTTGTTCCTTCCCCTGTTTAGTGCTTCCTTGAGGAGCTCTTGTAAGGCAGGACTGGTGGTGACAAAATCTCTCAGCATTTGCTTCTTTGTAAAGGATTTTATTTCTCCTTCACTTATGAATTAGTTTGGCTGGATATGAAATTCTGGTTGGAAAATTCTTTCCTTCAATAAATTTGAATATTGGTCCTCACTCTCTTCTGGCTTGTAGAGTTTCTGCTGAGAGATCCACTGTTAACCTGATGGGTTTACCTTTGTGGGTAACCCTACCTTTCTCTCTGGATGCCTTTAACATTTTTTCCTTCATTTCTACTTTGGTGGATCTGACAATTCTGAAATATCACAAGGCAGTTTCTCAGATAGATTCCTTCTAGTTTCTATACTGGGATATATGATTTTTCACCTTCATCCTCAATGAGGTCCCAAATATCCATTTGCACAAAGAACAAAACTGTGTTTCCAAACTCCTGAATCAAAAGAAAGCTTTAACTGTGTGAGACGAATGCACACACCGTGAAGCAGTTTCTTGGAAAGGTTCTTTCTAGTTTTGATCTGAAGATATTTTCTTTTTCACCATTGGCTTCAAAGCACTCCCAAATATCCCTTCACAGATCCTACAAAAACAGTGTTTCCAAACTGCTGAATGTAAAGAATGGCTTAACTCTTTGAGGGAATGCAAACTTCACAAGGTAGTTTCTCAGATAGATTCTTTCTAGTTTTTATCCTGGGATATTTGATTTTTCACCTTTGGCCTCAATGAGATCCCAAATATCCATTTGCACAAAGGACAAAGCTGTGTTTCAAAACCCCTGAATGAAAATAAAGCCTTAACTGTGTGAGAACAATGCACACATCACAAAGCATTTTCTAGAACAGCTTATTTCTAGTATTTATGTGAAGATATTTTCTTTTTCACTGTTGGCCTCAAAGCACTCCCAAATGTCCCTTTGAAGATTCTACAAAAACAGTTTTTCCAAACTGCTGAATTAGAAGAATGCTTTAACTCTGCAAGATGAATGCACACATCACAAAGCGGTTTCCCAAGTAGCTTCCTTGTAGTTGTTATAATGGGATTTTCGCTTTTTTTGCAATTGGCCTCAATGAGCTCCTAAATGTCCTTTCGCAGAATGGACAAAAACAGTTTTTCCAAACTTCTGAATCAAAGAAAGATTTAACTCTGTGAGATGAATGCTCACATCATAAAGCAGTTTCTCAGAAAGATTCTTTATAGTTTTTATCTGAAGATATTTACTTTTTCACCATAGGCCACAATGCACTCCCAAATATCCCTTCACAGATTCTACAAAACAGTTTTGCCAAACTGCTGAAAGAAAGAAATGTTTAACTCTGTGAGATGAATGCACATATCAGAAAGCCATTTCTCAGATAGCTTCCTTCTACTTTTTATCCTGGGATAGTCTCTTTTTTGCCTTTGGCCTCAAAGCCCTCTGAAATATCCCTTTGCAGAATCTACAAAAACTGTGTTTCCAAACTGCTGAATGACAGTAAGTTTGAACCCTGTGAGATGAATGCACACATCACAAAGCAGTTTCTCAGATAAATTCCTTCTCTTTTTTATACTGGGGTCTTTGATTTATCATCTTTGGTCTCAATGAACTCTCAAATGTCCTTTCACAGAATGGAAAAAAAACTGTTTCCAAACTGCTGAATCAAAAGAAAGGTTTTACTCCATGAAATGAATGCACACATCACAAAGTAGCTTCTCAGAAACTACTTTCTAGTTTTTAATCTGAACATATTGACTTTTTCACCATAGGCCTCAAAGAGCTCCCAAATATCCCTTCACAGATTCTATAAAAAGGTTTTTTCCAAACTGCTGAAAAAAAGAAAGGTTTAACTCTGCAAGATGAATGCATGCAACACAAAGCCGTTTCTCAGGTAGCTTCCTACTATTTTTCATTCTGGGATAATTCTCCTTTTTGCTTTTTGCCTCAATGAGCTTGCAAATGTCCAGTCTGCAACCGTGTTTCCAAACTGCTGAATCAAAAGAATGATTTAGCTCTGTGAGATGAATGAACACATCACAAAGCAGTTTCTCAGAAGGCTTCTTTCTACTTTTTATCTGAAAATATTTTCTTTTTCACCATAGGCCTCAATGCATTCCCAAATATCCCTTCACAGATTCTGCAGAAACAGTGTTTCTGAACTGCTGAATGAAAAGAAAGGATAAAGTCTGCGAGATGAATGCACACGTCACAGAGCAGTGTCTCAGATAGTTTCCTTCGGGTTTTTATCCTAGGGTATTCCATTTTTTGCCCTATTCCTCAATGAGCTCCCAAATGTCTATTAATGGACAAAAACAGTATTTCCTAAGTGCTGAATCAAAAGAAAAGCTTACCTCTGTGAGATGAATGCATACATAACAGCGTAGTTTCTCAAAAAGTTTCTTTTTGGTTTTTATCTGAAGATATTTTCTTTTTCACCATAGGCCTAAATTCACTCCCAAATATCCCTTCGCAGATTATACAAAAACAGTGTGTAAAAATTGATGAATGGAAAGAAAGATTTAAATCTTCATGATGAATTCACACATCTCAAAGCATTTTCTCAGATAGCTTCCTTCTTGCTTTTATCCTGGGATATTCTATTTTTCGCTTTTGGCCTCATTGAGCTCCCAATTGTCCATTTGCAGGATGCACAAAAACAGTGTTTCCAAATTGCTGAATCAAAAGAAAAGTTTAACACTGTGAGATGAATGAACACATCACAAAGCAGTTTCTCAGAAAGCTTCTTTCTATTTTTTTATCTGAAGTTATTTTCTTTTTCACTATAGACCTCAAAGCACTCCCAAATATACTTTCGCAGATTCTGAAAAAGCAGTGTTTCCAAACTGCTGAATGAAAAGAAGTGTTTAACTCTGTGATATGAATGCACACGTTACAAATCAGTTTCTCAGAGAGCTTCCTTCTAGTTTTTATCATGGGATATTCAGTTTTTTGCTATTGGTGTCAATAAGGTTCCAAATTTCCATCCACAGCATGGACAAAAACAAGGTTTCTAGACTGCTGAATCAAAAGAAAGGTTAACTCTGAGACACGAATGTACACACCGCAACTCAGTTTCTCAAAAAGTTTCTATCTAGTTTTTATCTGAATGTATTTTCTTTTTACAATAAGCCTCAAGGTGTACCTAAATATCCCTTTCCAGATTCTGCAAAGACAGTTTTTTCAAACCACTGAATGAAAAGAACGGTTTCACTCTACGAGATGAATGCAAGCATCACAAAACCATTCCTCAGATAACTTCCTTCTAGTTTCATTCTGGGATATTTGATTTTTCACCATTGGACTCAAAGAGCTCTCAAACGTCCATTTGCAGAATGGACATTAACAGTTGTTTCCAAACTGCTGAATCAAAAGAAAGGTTTAACTCTGTGAGATAAATGCACACATCACAAAGCAATTTCTCAGAAAGACTCTTTCTAGTTTTTATCTGAAGATATTTTCTTTTTCAACATAGGCCTCAATGCACTCTGAAATATCCCTTTGCATTCTACAAAAACAGTATCTCCAAACTGCCAAACGAAAGGAAGGTTGAAATCCCTGAGATGAGTGAATACATCCAAGGCAGTTTCTCAGATAGCTTCCTTCTGGTTTTTATCCTGAGAAATTTGATTTTTCACCATTGACCTCGGTGAAGTCCCAAATGTCCATTTGCAGAATGGACAATAGCTGTTTTGAAACTGCTGAATTGAAAGGTTTAACTATGTGAGATGAAGGCACACATCACAAAGCAGTTTCTCAGAAGGTTTCTTATTAGTTATCTTAAGACATTTTCTTTTTCCACATGGGCCTCATTGTTCTCCCAAATATTCCTTCACAGATTCTGCAGAAACAGCATTTCCAAACTGCTGAATGAAAAAGAAAGGATTAACTCTGTGAGATGAATGTACACATTGCAATGAATTTTTTCAGATTGCTTCCTTCTAGGTTTTATGCTGGGATATTTGCTTTTTTGCCTTTGGCCTCATTGAGCTCCCAATTGTCCATTCACAGAATGGACAAAAACAGTGTTTCCAAACTTCTGAATCAATATAAAGGTTTACTTCTGTGACATGAATGCACACACCAGAAAGCAGTTTCTCAGAAAGCTTCATTCTAGTTTTTATCTTAAGATATTTTGTTTTTCACTGTAGGCCTCAATGTGCTTTGAAATAACCCTTTGCAGATTCTACAAAAACAGTATTTTAAAACTATCTAATGAAAAGAAAAGTTTAACTCCATGAGATGAATGCACACATCACAAGGTAGTTTCTCAGATAGCTTCCTTCTAGTTCTTATCATGGAGTGTTCACTTCTTGGCCACTGGCCTCAATGAGCTACCAAATGTCCATTTGCAACACGGACAAAAACATTGTTTAAAACCTGTTGAATCAAAGGAAATGTTTGCCTCTGTGACGTGAATGAACTCATCATGAAGCAGTTTTTCAGGTACCTTCCTTCTAGTTTTTATAATGAGATATTCGATTTTTCACCATTGGCCTCAATGAGCTCTCAAATGTCCATTCTCAGAACGGACAGAAACAATATTTCCAAGCTACTGAATCAAACGAAAGGTTTAACTTTGTGAGATGAATGCACACATCACAAAGTGGTTTCTCTTAAAGCTTCTTTCTCATTTTTATTTGAAGATATTTTCTTTTTCACCATAGGCCTCAATGCACTCCCACATATCCCTTCACAGACTCTGCAAAAGCCTTGTTTTCAAACTGCTGAATGAAAACAAATGTTTACCTCTGTTAGACGAATGCACACATCACAAAGTGGTTTTTCAGATAGCTTCATTCTAGTTTTTATAATGGGATATTCGATCTCTCACGATTAGCTTCAATGAACTCTCAAATGTCTGTTTGTAGATACTACAAACCAGTGTTTCCAAATTACTCAATCAAAATAAAGGTTTAACTCTGTGAGATGAATACATCCCAAAGCAGTTTCTCAGGAAGCTTTCTTCTTGTTTTTGTCTGTAGCTATTTTGTTTTTCACCATAGGCCACAAAGTGCTCCCAAGTATCCCTTCACAGAATCTACAAAAACAGCGTTTCCAAACTGCTGAATGAAAAGAGAGGTTTAACACTGTCAGCTGAATGCAGACATCATAATGCAGTTTCTC
>NC_045445.1:91009295-91041126 GCF_002776525.5 Piliocolobus tephrosceles
AGGTTTAACACTGTCAGCTGAATGCAGACATCATAATGCAGTTTCTCAGATAGTTTACTTCCAGTTTTTATCCTGGAATGTTTGCTTTTTGGATTGACCTCAATGAGCTCCCAAATATCCATTTGCACAATGACCAAAAAAAGTGTCACTAAGCTACTGAATCAAAAGAAAATTTTAATTCTGTGAGATGAATGCACACATCAGAAAGCAGTTTCTCAGAAATCTTCTTTCCACTTTTTATTTGAAGATATTTTCTTTTTCACCTTTGGCCTCAATGAGATCCCAAATGTCCATTTGCAGAATGGATAAAAAGAGTTTTTCCAAAGTACTGAGTCAAAAGAAAGGTCAACTGTGTGAGACGAATGCACACATCATAAAGTTGTTTCTCAGAAAGCTTCTTTCTAGTTTTTATCTGATTATTTTCTTTTTCACAATAAGCCTTAAGACATTCCAATATATCCCTTCCCAGATTCTACAAAAACAGTGTTTTCAAACTGCTGAAAGAAAAGAATGGTTTAAATCTGTGAGGTGAATGCACAAATCACCAATTTCTTTCTCAGATAGCTTCCTCCTAGTTTTCATTCTGGGATATTCGATTTTTCACCATTGGCCTGAAAGAGCTCCCAAATGTCCACTCACAGAATGGACAAAAAGAGTGTTTCCAAACTACTGAAATGAAAGAAAGCTGTTAATGTGTGAGATGAATGCTCACATCACAAAGCAGTTTCTCAGAAAGCTTCTTTCTATCTGAAGATTTTTTTTTCCACCATAGGCCTCAATGCGTTCCCCACTATCCCTTTGCAGATCCTACAAAAACAAGGTTTCCAAACAGCGGAGTGAAAAGAAAGGTTTAACTGGGTGAGATGAGCACCCACAAGACAAGGTGTTTTTTCAGATAGCTTACTTCTAGTTGTTATCTGAGAATATTTGCATTTTGTCCACTGGCCTCAATGAGCTCCCAAATGTCCTTCCACAGAATGGACAAAAACAGCGTTTACAAACTGCTGAATCAAAATAAAGTTTTACCTCAGTGATGTGAATGCACACATCACAAAGCAGTTTCTTAGAAAGCTTCTTTCCTGTTTTTATCTGAATACATTTTCTTTTACACCATAAGTCACAATGCGCTCCCAAATATCCCTTTGGAGACTCTACAAAAACACTTTTTCCAAACTGATGAATGGAAAGAAATGTTTAACTACACAAGATGAATGCACACATCACAAAAAGGTTTCTCACGTAACTTCCTTCTAGTTTTTATCCTGGGATATTCACTTTTTTGCCTTTGGCCTCAATGAACTCCGGTAAGTCCTTTCACAGAATGGACAAAAACAGTGTTTCCAAACTGCTGAATCAAAAGAAAGTTTTAACTCTGTGAGATGAATGCACACATCTTGAAGCAGTTTCTCAGAAAGCTTCTTTCGTGCTTCTATCTGATGATATTTTGTTTTACACCATACGCCTCAATGCCCTTCCAAATATCCCTTCGCAGTTTCTACAAAAACAGTGTTGTCAAACTGCTGAATGGAAAGAAAGATTTAACTCTTTGAGAGGAATACAGGCATCACAAGACCGTTTCTCAGCTTTCTTCTAGTTTTTATCCTGGAATATTCACTGGGCCACTGGCCTCAATGAGCTATGAAATGTCTATTCACACAATGTACAAAGAGTGTTTCAAAACTGCTGAATTAAAAGAAAAGCTTAACTCTGAGAGGTGAATGCACACATCACAACGCAGTTTCTCAGAAAGCTTCTTTCTAGTTTTTATCTGAAGATATTTTCTTTTTCAACATAGGCCTTAAGGTGCTCCCAAATATTGCTTCCCAGATTTTTTTTTTTTAAACAGTGTTTCCAAACTGCTGAGTGATAGGAAAGGTTTAACTCTGTTAGATGACAACACACAATACAAAGTGGTTTTTCAGATGACTTTCTTTAGTTTTTAAAATGAGATATTCCATTTTTTGCCATTGGCCTCAATGAGTTCCCAAATGTCCATTTGTAGAATGGACAAAAACAGTGTTTCCCAACTGCTGAATTAATAGAAAGGTTTAACTCTGTGAGATGAATGCACACATCACAAAGCAGTTTCTCACAAAGCTTCCTTCCAACTTTTATCTGAAGGAATTTTGTATTTCACCTTAGGCCTCAAAGCACTCCCAAATATCCCTTCACAGAATCTACAAAAACAATTTTTCCAAATTGCTGAATGAAAAGAAAGGTTTAACTCTGTGAGATGAATGCAGACATCACAAAACCGTTTCTAAGATTGCTTATTTCTAGTTTTTATCCTGGAATATTTTCTTTTTGGCCATTGTCCTCAATGAGCTCCCAAATGCCCATTCACATAATGGACAAAAACAGTGTTTCCAAACTACTGAATCAAAAGAAAGTTTTAACTCTGAGAGATGAATGCACACATCGCAAAGGAGTTTCTCAGAAAGCTTCTTTCTAGTTTTTATCTGAAGATATTTTCTTTTTCACCATATGCCTCAATATACTCCCAAATATCCCTTCACAGATTCTGCAAAAACCATGTTTTCAAACTGCTGAATGTCAAGGATGGTTGATTTCTGCCTGATGAATGCATATATCACAAAGTGAATTCTCAGATAGCTTCCTTGTAGTTTTATCATAGGATATTCAATTTAAGCCATTGACTTCAAAAATTCCCAAATGTCCATTTTCAGAATGGACAAACACAGTGCTTCCAAACTGCTGATTCAAAAGAAAGCTTTAAGTCTGTGAGATGAATGTCCACATTACAAAGCAGTCTCTCAGAAAGCTTCTTTCTAGTTTTTCTCTGTAGATATTTTCTTTTTCATTATTGGCTTCAATACCCTTCCAAATTCACAGATTCCACAAAAACAATGTTTCCAAACTACGGAATGAAAAGAAAGGTTTAACTCTGCGAGATGATAGCATACATCACAGAGCAGTTTCTCAGATAGCTTCCTTCTAGTTTGTATCCTGGGACATTCACTTTTTCACCATTGGCCTCAATGAGTGCCAAAAATGTCCATTTGCAGGTTCTACAGAAACAGTGTTTCCAAACTGCTGAATGAATTCATCTGAGAGATGAATGCACTCATTACAAAGCAGTTCCTCAGATAGCTTCCTTCTAGTTTCTATCCTGGGATATTTTATTTTTCACCTGTGCCCTCAATGAGTTCCCAAATGTCCATTCACAGAATGGACAAAAACAGTGCTTCCAAACTACTGAAACAAAAGAAAAGTTTAACTCTCTGAGACGAATGCTAACAGCACAAAGCAGTTTCTCAGACAGTTTCTTTCTAGTTTTCATCTGAATATATTTTATTTTTCACCATAGGCCTCAATGTGCTCCAAGTTATCCCTTGGCAGATTCTAAGAAAATATTGTTCACAAACTACTGAATGAGAGAAAGTTATAGTCCTGTAGGATGAATGAACACATCACAAAGCACTTTCTAAGATAGATTCCTTCTAGTTTTTATCCTGGGTATTCAATTTCTCAAAATTGGCCTCAGTGAAGTCCCAAATGTTCATTTGCAGAAAGGACAAAAACAGTGTTTCCAAACAGCTGAATCAAAAGAAAAGTTTACCTCTGTGAGATGAATGCACACATCACAAAGTAGTTTCTCAGAAAGCTTCTTTCTTGTTTTTATCTGAAGATATTTTCTTTTTCACCATGGACCTCCATGTACTACCAAATATTCCTTCCAAGATTTTGCAAAAACAGTGTTTCCAAACTGCTGAATCAAAAGAAAGCTTTACATTTCTACGATGAATGCAAATATCAGAAATCAGTTTTTCACAAAGCCTCTTTCTAGTTTTTATGTGAAGATATTTTCTTTTTCACTATAGGCCTCAATACGCTCCCAAATATCCCTACGCAGATTCTTCAAAAACAGTTTTTCCAAATTGCTGAATGAAAAGATGTTTAACCATGCGAGATGAGTGCAAACACCACAAAGCAGTTTCTCTGATAGCTTTCTTCTAATTTTCATCCTGGGATATTCGCTTTTGTGGTATTGGACTCAATGAACTCCCAAATGTCCATTCTGAGAATGGACAAAAACAGTGTTTCCAAACTGCTGAATCAAAAGAAAACTGTAACTCTGTGTGATGAATGCACAAATCACAAAGCAATTTCTCAGAAACCTTCTTTCTAGTTTTTATATGAAGACTTTTTTCACCATAGCCCGCAATGCATTCCCAAATACTGCCCTCAATGCACTCCCAAATATCCCTTTGCAAATTCTACAAAAACAGTGTTTCCAAAGTACTGAATGAAAAGAAAGTTTTAACTCAGTGAGGTGAATGCACACATCACTAAGTGGTTCTTCAGATAGCTTCCTTGTAGATTTTAACCTGGGATATTCGCTTTTTCACCTTTGGTCTCAATGAGCTTCCAAATGTCTAATTGCTCGAATGCATAGAAACAGTGTTTCCAAACTGCTGAATCAAAAGAAAGGTTTAACTGTGAGATGCATGCACACATCACAAACCAGTTTCTCAGAAAGCTTCTTTCTAGTTTTTATCTGCAGATATTTTCTTTTTCACTATAGGCCTCAATGTGTGCCCAAATATCACCATGTAGATTCTACAAAGTATTTTCACAATGCTGAATGAAAAGAAAGTTTTAACTTTTCGAGATAAATGCACTCATCAAAAAGCAGTTTCTCAGAAAGCTTCTTTCTAATTTTTATCTGAACATGTTTTCCTTTTCACCATAGGCTTCAATGCCCTCTCAAATATCTCTTCCCACCAACTACAAAAACAGTGTTTCCAAACTGCTAATTGAAAATAAATGTTTACCTCTGCAAGATGAATGCACACATCCAAAAGCAGTTTCACAGATTGTTTACTTCTAGCTTGTTTTGCTTTTTCACCTCTGGCCTTAGTGAGCTCCAAAATGTTCATTCACAGAATGGACAAAAAGAGTGTTTACAAACAGCTGAATCAAAAGAAAGGTTTAACTCTGTGAGATGAATGCAGACATCACAAAGAAGTTTCTCAGAAAGCTTCTTTCTCAGTTTTGATTTAAAGATATTTTATTTTTCAACATAGGCCCCACTGTGCTCCAAAATACGCCTTGGCAGATTCTGCAACAATAGTGTTTTCAAACTGCTGAATGAAAACAATGGTTTAACTCTGCAACATGAATGCACATATCACAGAGCAGTTTATCAGAAAGCTACTTTCTAGAATTTATATGAGGATATTTTGTTTTTCACCATAAACATCAAACACTCCCAAATATCCGTTCACAGATTCTACAAAAACAGTGTTTCCAAAATACTGAATAAAAGAAAAAGTTTAACTCTGCCAGATGAATGCACACATCATAATGCTGTTTCTCACGTAGCTTCCTTGTAGTTATTATTCTGGGATATTCGATTTTTCACCATTGGCCTCAATGAGCCCCAAAATGTCCATTGGCAGAAAGGACAAAATCAGCAATTCCAAACTGCTGTATCCAAAGAAAGGTTTAACTCCGTGAAATGAATATACACATGAGAAACCAGTTTTTCAGAAAGCTTCTTTGTAGTTTTTAAATGAAGATCTTTTCTTTTTCACCATAGTATTCAATGCACTCCCAACAATTCTTTAGCAGATTCTACAACAACAGTGCCTCCAAACTTCTGAATGGAAAGAAAAGATTAACACTGTGAGATAAATATACTCATCACCAAGCTGTTCCTCGGATTGCTTCCTTGTAGTTTTTATCCTGGAATATTTGCTATTTTGCCTTTGGCCTCAATCAGCTCCCAAATGTCCATTCGCAGAAGAGACAAAAACAGTGTTCCCAAACTGCTGAATCATAAGAAACCTTTAACTCTGTGATATGAATGCACACATCAAAAAGCAGTTTCTCAGAAAGCTTATTTCTAGTTTTTATCTGAGGATATTTTCTTTTTCTTGCTATGCCTCAATGCACTCCCAAACATCCCTTCTCATATTCTACAAAAAGTTTTTCCAAACTGCTGAATGAAAAGAAGGGTTTACCTCTGTGAGATGAATGCACACATCACAAGGCAGTTTCTCAGATAGCTTCCTTCTAGTTTTTATCCTGGGATATTCACTTTTTCTCCTTTGGCCTCACTGAACTCCCAAATGTCCAAACACTGAATGGACAAAAACAGTGTTTTCAAACTGCTGAAACCAAAGAGAGTTTTAACTCTATGAGATGAATGCACATATCACAAAGCAGTTCCTAAGAAAGCTTCTTTCTAGTTTTTATCCACAGATATTTTCTTTTTGCCATAGGCCTCAATGTTCTCAGAAATACCCCTTTGCAAATTCTACTAAACAGTGGCTCTAAAGAGCTGAATGAAAAGAAAGGTTTACATCTGCAAGGTGAATGAACACATCACAGAGCAGTTTCTCAGATAGCTTCCTTCCAGTTTTGATTGTGGGATATTCTATTTTTCACCATTGGCCTCAATGCACTCCCAAATGTCCATTTGCAGAATGGAAATGAACAGTGTTTCCCAACTGCTGAATCAAAAGAAACATATAACTTTGTGACATGAATGCACACATCGCAAAGCATGTTCTCAGAAAGCTTGTTTCTAGTTTTTATCTGAAGATATTTTCTTTTTTTGACATTTTATTTAGTTTTATTTTGTATTTTTCATTTTTTGCATATATAGTAGGTGCATATATTTATGAGATTCATAAGATATTTTGATATACTCATACGATTCATAATAAGTACATCAAGGTTAATGGAATATCCATCACCTCAAACATTTACCATTTCCTCATGTTACAAATATTCTAATTATACCATTTAAGTTATTTTAAAATTTCCAATAAATTATGGTGAATTGTAATCACCTGTTGTGCTATCAAAGGCTAGATTTCTTTATTCTATGTAATTACATTTTTGTACCCATTAACTATCCTCACTTCTCCTCCCCACCGTGCCACGCCTAACCACCTTTCTCAACCTCTGGTATCCATAACTCTAGACTCTTTCTCCATACGTTCAGTTGTGTTAATATTTAGCTCCCAGAAATAAGTGAGGACATGTGAAGTTTGTCTTTCTCTGTCTGGTTTATTCCACTTAACATAATGTCCTCTAGTACCTTCCATGTTATTGCAAAGAATAGGCTCTTATTCTTTATTTTGGCTTATACTCTATTGAGTATATGTATTGCATTTTCTTTATTCATTCATCTGTTTATGGACACATAGGTTGATTTTGAATCTTGGCTATTGTAAATAGTGCTGCAATAAACATGGGAGTGCAGATATCTCTTCAATATTCTGATTTCCTTTCTATCAAGTATTTACTAAGCAATGGGATTGCTGGATCATATGGTAGCTCTATTTTTAGTTTTTTGAGGAACTTCCATATTTTTCTCCATAATGGCAGTACTAGCTTTCATTCCTACCAACAGTGTACAAAGGTTCTTTTTTTCCACATCCTTGCTGGCGTTTGTTATTACCTCTCTTTTGAATAAAAGCTATTTTAATTGGAGTGAGATGCATGTCTCTGATGATCACAGTGGTTGAGCACCTTTTCATATATCCATTTGCCATTTGAATGTCTTCTTCAGAGAAATGTTTGTTCAAATATTTCCTCCATCTTTAAATCAGATTTTTTTTCCAATTGAGTTCTCTGAGCTCTTTTTTTTATTATACTTTAAGTTCTAGGGTACATGTGCACAACGTGCAGGTTTGTTACATATGTATGCAATCTACTCATCTGACAAAGGGCTAATATCCAGAACCTACAAAGAACTCAAAAAAATTGATGAGAAAAAACAACCCCATCAAAAAGTGGGCAAAGGATATGAATAGACATTATTCAAAATAAGACATGCATACAGCCAACAAGCACATGAAAAAAATGCTTGTCATCACTGGCCATCAGAGAAATGCAAATCAAAACCACAATGAAATACCATCTCACACCAGTTAGAATGGCAATCATTAAAAACTCAGGAAACAACAGGTGCTGGAGAGGATGTGGAGAAATAGGAACACTTTTACACTCTTGGTGAGATTGTAAACTAGTTCAATGGTGATTCCTCAAGGATCTAAAACTAGAAATACCATATGACCCAGCCATCCCATTACTGGGTATATACCCAAAGGATTATAAATCATGCTGTTATTAAGACACATGCACACAGATGTCTATTGTGGCAGTATTGACAATAGCAAAGACTTGGAATCAATGCAAATGTCCATCGGTGATGGACTGGATTAAGAAAATGTGGCACATATACACCATGGAATACTATGCAGCCATAAAAAAGGATGAGTTTGTGTCCTTTGTAGGGATATGCATGCAGCTGGAAACCATCATTCTCAGCAAACTATCATAAGAACAGAAAACCAGACACTGCATGTTCTCACTCATAGGTGGGAATTGAACAATGAGGTCACTTGAACTCTGGAAGGGGAACATCACACACCGGGACCTATTATGGGGAGTGGGAGAGGGATGGCATTGGGAGTTATACCTGATGTAAATGAGGAGTTGATGGGTGCTGACGAGTTGATGGGTGCAACACACCAACATGGTGAAGATATTTTCTTTTTCACCATATGCCTCAATGCACTCCCAAACATCCCTTCGTAGATTCTACAAAAAATGGTTTTTCCAAACGGTTGAATGAAAAGAAGGGTTTAACTCTGTGAGGTGAATGGACACATCACAAAACGGTTTCTCAGATCGCCTTTTTTATCAGAAGATTGTTTTTTCACCATGTGCCTCAAAGAACTCCCAAATATCCGTTCTCAGAATCTACAAAAACAGTGTCTCCAAACTGGTGAATGAAAATAAAGATTTAACGCTGTAAGATGAATGCACACATCACAAAGCACTTTCTCTGATCACTTCTTTCTAGTTTTCATCAGAAGGAATTTTATTTTCCATCATAGGCCTCGATATGCTTAAAAGTGTCCATTTGCAGAATGGACAAAAGCAGTGTTTCCAAACTACTGAAATAAAATAAAGGTTTAATTGTGTGATATAAATGTACATGACACAAAGTAGTTTCACATAAAGCTTCCCTCTTGTTTTTATCTGAAGATACTGTCTTTTTCACTGTAGGACTCAATGTGCTCCCAAATATCTCTTTGCAGATTCTATAAAATCAGTGGTTCCAAATTACTGAATGAAAAGAAAGGTTTACCTCTGCAAGATGTATGCACACATTGCAAAGCAGTTCCTCAGATAACTTTCTTCTAGTTTTTATCGTGGGATATTCAAATTTTCACCATTGGCCTCAATGAACTCCCAATTATCCATGCACAGAATGGACAAAAACAATGTTTCCAAACTGCTGCATCAAAAGAAAGGTTAAACACTGTGAGATGAATGCACACATCACAAAGAAGTTTCTCACAAACCTTCTTTCTGGTTTTTATGTGAAGATATTTTCTTTTTCACCATAGGCCTCAATGTACTCCCAAATATCCCTTAGTAGATTCTTCAAAAAGAGTTTTTCCAAATTGCTGAATGAAAAGAAAGGTTTAACCATGTGATATGAATGCAAGCATCACAAAGCAGTTTTTCAGATAGCTTCCTTCTAGTTTTTATCCCGGGATATTTTCTTTTTCACTGTTGGACTAAATTAGCTCCTAAACGTCCATTTGCAGAAGGGTAAAAAACAGTGTTTCCAAACTGCTGAATCAAAGGAAAGGGTTAACTTTGCAAGATGAATGCACACATCACAAAGCAGTTTCTCAGAAACCTTCTTTCTGGTTTTTATCTGAAGTTATTTTGTTTTTCACCCTAGGCCTCAATATGCTCCCAAATATCTGCAGATTCTACAAAAACTGTGTTTCCAAAGTGCTGAATGAAAAGAAAGGTTTAACTCTGTGAGATGAATGCACACACCACAAAGTGGTTTCGCTGATAGCTTCCTTATAGTTTTTTCATGGGATATTCAATTTTTCATCATTGACCTCAATAATCTCCATAATGTCCATTTGCAGAATGGACATAAACAGCATTTGCAATCAGCTGAATGAAAAGAAATGTTTATCACAGTGAGATGAATTTACAGATCACAAAGCAGTTACTCAGATAGTTTCCTTCCAATTTTTATCCTAGAATATTCACTTTCCTGCCATTGGCCTCAATGAGATCCCAAATGTCCATTCACAGAATGGACAAAAACAGTGTTTCCCAACTTGCGAGTCAAAAGAAAAGTTTAACTCTGAGAGATGAATGCTCACATTACAAAGTAATTTGTCAGAAAGGTTCTTTCTACTTTTTTCTAAAGATATTTTCGTTTTCACCATAAATCTCACTGCACTCCCAAATATCCCTTCACAGATTCTACAAAAACAGTGTTTCCAAAAGCTGAATAAAAAAAAAAAGTTTAATCCTGTGAGATGAATACACACATAACAAAGTGGTTTCTCAATTAATATCCTTCTGGTTTTCGTCCTGGGATATTCTATTTTTTGCCATTGGCCTCAATGAGCTCTGAACTGTACATTCGCAAAATGGACAAAAAGAGTGTTTCCAAGCTTCTGAATCAAAGGAATGGTTTAACTCTGTGAGATGAATGCACACATCACAAAGCAGTTTCCCAGAAATCTTCCTTCTAGTTTTTATCTAAAGATATTTTCTTTTTCACCATAGGCCACCATGAGTTCCCAAATAGCCCTTTGCAGATTCTACAAAAACGGTGTTTACAAAGTGCTGAATGAAAAGAAAGGTTTAACTTTGTGAGATGAATGCACACATCACAAGCCAGTTTCACACATAGCTTCCTTCTAGTTTTTGTCTTGGGATATTCACTTTTTCGCCTTTTGCTTCAATGACCCCCCAAATGTCCATTAGCAGAATGGACAAAATGGTGTTTCTAAACTGCTGCAACAAAAGAAAACTTTAACTCTGTGAGATAAATGCACACATCACCAAGCAGTTTCTCAGAAATCTTTCTAGTTTTTATCCGAAGATATTTTATTTTTTCACCATGGGCCTGAGTGCATTCCAAAATATCCCTTCGCAGATTCTACAAAAACAGTATTTCCTAACTGCAGAATGAAAAGAAAGGTTTCACTCTCTGAGATGAATGCACACATCACAAAGCAGTAACTCAAATAGCTTCCTTCTATTTTTTATTCTGGGATAATTTAATTTTCATCATAGGCCTCTGTGAGCTCCCAAATGTCCATTAGCAGAATGGACAAAGACAGTGTTTCCAAACTACCGTATCAAAAAAGATCTTTAACTCTGAGGTGAATGCACACATCACAAAGCAATTTCTCAGAAAGCTTATTTCTAGTTTTTATCTGAAGATATGTTCCTTTTCACCACAGACCTCAATGTGCTCTGAAATATCCCTTTACCAATTCTACAAAAACAGTGTTTCTAAACTGTTGAATGAAAAGAAAGGTTTAACTCTGTGAGATGAATGCACACATCACAAAGCTGTTTCAGAGATAGCTTCCTTCTAGTTTGTATCATGAGATATTCGATTTTTTGCCACTGGCCTCAATAAGCTCCCAAATGTCCATTCGCAGAATGGACACAAACACTGTTTCCAAACTTCAGAACCAAAAGAAAGTTTTAACTGTGTGAGGTGAATGCACACATCACAAAGCAGTTTCTCAGAAAGCTTCTTTCTCGTTTTTATCTGAAGATATTTTCTTTTTCAGCATAGGCCTCCATGCGCTCCCAATATCTCCTTGTAGATTCCATAAAAACAATGTTTCCAAACTGCTGAATGAAAAGAAAGGTTTAACTCAATGAGACGAATGCATACATCACCAAGTGGTTCCTCTGATAACTTTCTTGTAGTTGTTATCTTGGGATATTCACTTTATAGTCATTGACTTCAATGAGCTTCCAAATGTCCACTTGCAGAAAGCACAAAAACAGTGTTTCCAAACTGCTGAATCAAAAGAAACGTTTAACTATGTGAGATGAATCCACACATAACCCAGCAATTTCACAGATAATTTCCTACTAGTTTTTATCTGGGGATATTTGCTTTTTCCCTTTAGGTCTCTATGGGCTGGGCTCCCAAATGTCCCTTTCCGTATTCTACAAATAATGTTTCCATCCAGCTGAATGAAAAGAGAGTTTTATCCTTGTGAGATTAATCCCCACATAAAAAAGCAGTTTCACAGATAGCTTCTTTCTAGTTTCTCTCTGGGGATATTCATTTAATACCCATAGGCCTCAATGGGCTCCGAAATGTCCCTTTTCAGATTCTAAAAAATCAGTGATTACAAACTGCTGAATCAAAAGAAAGGGGTAACTCTATGAGATGAATCCACACATTACAAAGCAGTTTCACAGGTAGCTTCTTTCTACTTTTATCTGGAGATACTATTTTTCCCCCATAGACCCAAATGAGCTCCTGAATATCTCTTTGCCAATTCTATGAGAAAAGTATTTCCAACCTGGTGAATCAAAAGAAACGTTTAATTCTGTGAGATGAATCCACACATCACAAAGCAGTTTCACACATAGCTTCATTCTAGTTTTTATTTGGGGATATTCAGTTTTTCCATATAGGCCTCAATGTACTCCCAAATGCCCCTTCACAGATTCTACAAAAAGAGTGTTTTAAACTCGTTGAATAAAAAGAAAGTTTTAACTCTGTGAAATGAATACACACCTCACAAAATAGTTTCACAGATATCTTCTTTCTGATTTTTATCTGCAGATATTTGGTGTTTTCCCATAGGCCCAAATGAACTCCCAAGTGTCTCTTCACCGATTCGATGAGAAAAGTATTTCCAACCTCCTGAATCAAAAGAGAGGCTTAACTCCACAAGATGAATCCACACACCACAAAGCAGTTACACAGATAGCTTCTTTCTAGTTTTTATTTGGGATATTCTCTTTAACAATAGAGCCCTCAATGTACTCCAAAATGTCCCTTCACAGATTCTACAAAAAGAGGGTTTCTAGCCTGTTGAATAAAAAGAAAGTTTTAATTCTGTGAAATGAATAGACACCTCACAAAGCAGATTCACAGATAGCTTCATTCTAACTTTTGTCGGGGGATATTCAGGTTTTTTCCCACAGGCTGAAAAGGGCTCTCAAATGTCCCTTAGCAGATTCTACTAAAAGAGTGCCCCCAACCTGCTGAATCACAAAAAGATTTAACTCTGTGAGGTGAATCCACACATCACAGAGCAGTTTCACAGGAAACTTCTTTCTAGTTTTTATCAGGGAATTTTCATTTTTTTCCATAGTTCTCAATAGGCTTTCTAATGTACCTTCACAGATTCTACAAAAAGAGTGTTTCCAACCTGCTGAATAAAATGAAAGGTTTCATTCTGTGAGATGAATCACACATCAACAAGCAGGTTCACTTGTAGATTCTTTCTATATTTTATCTGGGAATATTCGTTTTTTTCTCCATAGGCCTCAATGATTTCTCAGATGTTCCTTCACAGATTCTACAAAAAGAGTGGTTTCAACCAGCTGAATCAAAATAAAGTTTAACACTGTGAGATGAATCCACACATCACAAAACAGTTGCACAGTTAGGTTCTTTCTGGTTTTTATCTGGGAACATTCTGTTTTTCCCCATAGGGTTCAAGGGGCTACCAAACATCCCTTCACAGATTCTACAAAAAAAATGTTTCCAACCTGCTGAATCAAAAGAAAAGTTAATTTTCTGAGATAAATTCAGACATCACAAAGCAGTTTCAAAGAGTTCAGCTTTCTAGTTTTTATCTGGGGGTATTCTGTATTTCCCCATAGGCCTCTATGGGGTCCAAAATGTCCCTTCACAGATTCTACAAAAAGAGTGTTTCAACACGCTGAATCAAAAGAAAGGTTGAACTCTATGAGATGAGTCCACATATCATAAAGCAGTTTCACACGTAACTTCCTTCTAATTTTTATCTGGAGATATTCTGTTTTTCCCAATGGACCTCAATGGGCTCCCAAATGTTCCTTTGCAGATTCTACAAAAAGACTGTTTCCAACTCACAGAATAAAAAAAAAAATTCTGAGAGATGAATCTACACATCACCAAGCAGTTTCACAGACACGATCTTTTTAGTTTTAATCTGGGGATATTCTGTTTTTCTCCATAAGACTCAGTAAGATTTCAAATATTCCTTCACATATTCTACAAAAGGAGTGTTTCCAACCTGCTGAATCAAAGGAAAGGTTTAATTCTGTGAGATGGATCCACACATCACCAAGCAGTTTCACAGACAGCTTCTTTGCAGTTTCTATGTGTGGATATTTGGTTTTCCCCATATGCCTCAATGGCTTCCAAATGTCCTCTCGCATATTCTACAAAAAAGGTGTGCCAACCTGCTGAAACAAAATAAAGGTTCAACTCTGTGAGATGAATCCACACATCACCAGGCAGTTTCACAGATAGTTTCTTTCTAGTTTGAATTTGGGGATATTCTTCTTTCCCCTTAGGTCGCAAAGGATTCATAAATGTCCCTTCACAGATTCCATAAAAAGAGTTATTAACCTGATGAAATGAAAGAATTTTTTAACTCTGTGAGACAAATCCAGACAATATCAAGCAGTTTCACAGACAGCTTCTTTCTTGTTGTTGTCTGGGTATATTAGGTTTTTCTCCATAAATCCTCAATGTGCTCCCAAATGTCCCTTCACTGATTCTACAAAAAGAGTGTTTCCAACCTGATGAAGCAAAAGAAAGGTTTAACTCTGTGAGATGAATCCACACATCACCAAGCAGTTTCACATATAGCTTCTTTCTATTTTTTATCTGGGAATATTCTGTTTTTCTGCATGTGCCTCAATGATCCCCAAATGTACCTTTGCAGATTCTACAAAAAGCGTGTTTCTAACCTGCTGAATAATGAAAAAAAGGTTTAGCTATGTGAGAGGAATCCACACATCCCAAAGGAGTTTGAAAGTTATGTTCATTCTGGTTTTTATGTGGGAATATTCAGTTTTTGCAACCTGCTGAAACAAAAGAAATGTTTAACTTTATGAGATGAATCCACACATCATGAAGCAGCTTCACAGATACATTCTTTCTTGTTTTTATCTGGGGATATTCTCTTTTTCCCCATAGGCCTTAATGGGCTCCCAAATGCCCTTTTGCAGATTTTACAAAAAGATTGTTTCCAACCTGCTGAATCAAAACAAAGGATTAATTCTTTCAGATGAATCCACACATCTCCAAGCAGTTTCACACATGGATTCTTTCTAGTTTTTTATCTTGGGATAGTCACTTAATCCCCATAGGTCTCAATGGACTCCCAAAAGTCCCTTCACATATTCTTCAAAAAAAGTGTTTCTAACTTGCTGATTCAAAAAAGTTTTAATTCTGTGAGATGAATCCACACATAACCATGCAGTTTCACAGACAGCTTATTTCCGACTTCTATCTGGTACATTTGATTTTTCTCAATAGGTGACATAATGGGCTTCCAAATGTCCATTTGCAGAGTATACAAAAAGAGTGTTTCCATCCTGCTGAACCAAAACTAAATTTAACTCTGGGACATCAATCCAAAGAACACAAAGTAGTTTCACAGATAGCTTCTTTGTAGTTTTAATCTGGAGATATTCGTTTTTTTTCCCCATAGGCCTCAATGAGCTCCCAAAATTCCCTTAGCTGATTCTACAAAAAGAGTGTTTCCAACATGAGGAATCAAAAGAAAGGGTTAACTTTGTCAGATGAATCCACACATCACCAGGCAGTTTCACAGATAGCTTCTTTCTAATTTTTATAATGAGATATTTATCTTTTCCCCATAGGCCTCAATGGGCTCCCAAATGGACCTTTGCAAATTCTACAAGAAGAGTGTTTCCAAACTGCTGAATCAAAAGAAACTTTTAACTCTGTGTACTGAATCCACACATCACCAGACAGTTTCACAGATAGCTTCTTTCTAGTTTTTATCAGGGAATTTTTGGTTTGTTTCCATATATCTCAATGGGCTTCCTAATGCCCCTTTAAAGATTCTACAAAAAGAGTTTTTTCAACCTGCTGAATAAAAAAAAGGTTTTATTCTGTGAGATGAATCACACATCAACAAGCAATTTCATCAATAATTTCTTTCTAGTTTTTATCTTTAAATATTTGATTTTTCACCATAGGCCTCAATGAGCTCTCAAATGTCCTTTCACAGATTCTACAAAAAGAGTGTTTCCAAACTGCTGAATCAACAGAATGATTTAACTCTGTGTGATGAGTGTGCACATCATGAAGCAGTTTCACAGATAACTTCTACTTTTTATCTGGGGTATTTGGTTTTTCCCCGTAGGCCACAATGGGCTCCCAACTGTCTCTTCACAGATTCTACAAAAAGAGTGTTTCCAACCTGCAGAATCAAAAAAGAAAGTTTAACAATGTGAGATGAATCAACACATCACCAGGCATTTTCACATGTACTGTCTTTTAGCTTTTATGTGGGGATATTCGGTTTTGCCTCATAGGCCTCAATGGGCTCCCAAATGTCCCTTCACAGATTCTACAAAAAGATCCTTTCCCACCTCTTGAATGAAAGGAAAGATTTAACTCTATGAGATGATTCCATACATCACTAAGAAGCTTCACAGATAGCTTCTTTATAGTTTGTATCTGGGGAGTGTCAGTTTCTTCCCCTAGGCCTCAATCGGCTCCCAAATGTCCCTTTGTGTATTCTACAAAAAAAGGGTTTCCAACTTGCTGAACTGAAAGAGAGGTTTAACTCTGTGAGATGAATCCACACATCAACAGGGAGCTCAAAGATAGCTTCTTTCTACGTTTTATCTAAGGATATTCAGTTTTTCCCTGTGGATGTCAATGGGTTCTCAAAACTCCCTCCACAGACTATACAAAAGCAAAAGTGTCTCCAACCTGCTGAATTTAAAAAAAAAAAAAAGATTTATCTCTGGTAGTTGAATCCACAAATCACCAGGCAATTTCACAGATAGCTTCTTTCTAGTTTCTATCCAGGGATATTCAGTTTTTCCCCTTAGGCCTCAATGGGATCCCAAATGTTCCTCCACATATGCTAAAAAAAAAAAAAAAAGCATATTTCCAACCTGCTGAATCAAAAGACAGTTTAGTTCTAGATCCTTGAGGAATCGCCATACTGTTTTCCATAATGGTTGAACTAGTTTACAATCCCACCAACAGTGTAAAAGTGTTCCTATTTCTCCACATCCTCTCCAACACCTGTTGTTTCCTGATTTTTTAATGATTGCCATTCTAACTGGTGTGAGATGGTATCTCATTGTGTTTATTGCGGCACTATTCACAATAGCAAAGACTTGGAATCAACCCAAATGTCCATCAGTGACAGACTGGATTAAGAAAAATGTGGCACATATACACCATGGAATACTATGCAGCCATAAAAAACGATGAGTTTGCGTCCTTTGCAGGGACATGGATGCAGCTGGAAACCATCATTCTTAGCAAACTATCACAAGAAGAGAAAACCAAACACCGCATGTTCTCACTCATAGATGGGAACTGAACAATGAGCTCACTTGGACTCGGGAATGGGAACATCACACAATGAGGCCTATCATGGGGAGGGGGGAGGGGGGAGGGATTGCATTGGGGAGTTATACCTGATATAAATGATGG
Organism: Piliocolobus tephrosceles; assembly: GCF_002776525.5. Taxonomy (NCBI): domain Eukaryota; kingdom Metazoa; phylum Chordata; class Mammalia; order Primates; family Cercopithecidae; genus Piliocolobus; species Piliocolobus tephrosceles. The sequence goes on from NC_045445.1 coordinate 91,026,793, forward strand.
ATTGATGGGTGCTGACGAGTTGATGGGTGCAGCACACCAACATGGCACATGTATACATATGTAACAAACCTGCACGTTATGCACATGTACCCTAGAACTTAAAGTATAATAAAAAAAAAAGAAAGAAGTGATCTGTAAAACTGCTTTGTGATGTCTGTATTCATCTCAGAGAGTTAAACCTATCGTTTGGTTCACCAGGTTGGAAAAACTTTTTTCACTGGACTGCAAATGGACATTTCAGAGCCCATTGATGCATACAAGGAAAAATAGAATATCGCCAGATAAAAACTAGAAAGAATCTATCTGTGAAAGTGCTTTGTGTTGTGTGGATTCATCGCACAGATTTAAACCTTTCCTTTCATTCAGCTGGTTGGAAACACTCTTTTTGTGCAATCTGCAAAGAGATATTTGGGAGCCCATTGAGGCCTATGTGGAAAAACAGAATATCCCCAGATAAAAACTAGAAAGAAGCTATCTATTAAAATGCTTCATGATATGTGGATTTATATCCTAGGGTTAAAACTTTCTTTGGATTCAGCGTGTTGGAAACATTCTTTTTGGGGAATCTGTGAAGGGACAATTGGAAGGCCATTGAGTCCTTTAGAGAAAAACTGAATATCCCCAGATCAAAACTAGAAAGATACTATCTGTGAAACTGCTTTGTAATGTGTGGATTCAGGTCACAGAGTTAAACCTTTCTTTTGATTCTGTAGTTTGGAAACACTTTTTTTGATAGTATCTGCAAAAGGACATTTGGGAACTTATTATGGCCTATGGCAAAAAGAAAAAAAAAAAAAAGAATATTCCCAGATAAAACCTGGAAAGAATCTATTTGTGAAACTGCTTTGTGATGTGTGGATTCATCTCACACAGTTAAACTTTTCTTTTGATTCATCAGGTTGAAAACATTCTTTTTGTAAAATCTGCAAAGGGACATTTGGGAGCTCATTGAGGTTTAAGGGAAAAAACAGAATGTCCCCCTATAAAAAGTGGAAGGAAGCTATCTTTGAAACTGGCTTGTGATGTGTGGATTCATCTCACAGGGTTAAACTTTCTTTTGATTCAGCAGTTTGGAAACACTCTTTTTGTAGAATCTGTGAAGGGACACTTGGAGCCCTTTGTGGCCTATGGGTAAAACCCTAATATCCTCAGATAAAAACTAAATAGAAGCTATTTGTAAATCTGTTTTCTGATGTGTGGATTCATCTCGCAGAGTTAAACCTATTTTTTGTTTCAGCTGGTTGGAAGCACTCTTTTTGTAGAATCTGAGAAGAGTTATTTGAAAGCCTATTGATGCCTATGGGGAAAAAACAGAATATCCCCAGATAAAAACTGGAAAGAAGCTATCTGTGAAACTGCTTTGTAATGTGTGAATTCATCTCACCTAATTAACCTGTCTTTGGATTCACCAGTTTGGAAACACTCTTTTTGTAGAAACTGTGAAGGTACTTCTTGGAGCCCCTTAAGACCTGTGAGGGAAACCGAATATCCCCTGATAAAAACTTGAAATAAGCTATCTGTGTAACTGCATGGTAATGTGTGGATTCATCTCACAGAGTTAAACTTTTCTTTTGATTCAGCAGCTTGGAAATATTCTTTTAGCACAATCTATGATAGGACTTTTTGGAGGACATTTTGGATTCTGAAGAAAAATGGAATATGCCCAGATAAAAACTAGAAAGAAACTATCTGTGAAATTCATATGTGATGTGTGGATTCATCACACATAGTTAAACCTTTTATTATTCAGCAGGTTAGAAACGCTTTTTTGTAGAATCTGCAAAGTGACATTTGAGACCCCATTGTGACCTATGGGGAAAAACAGAATATCCCCATATAAAAACTAGAAAGAAACCATCTGTGAAACTGCTTCGAGATGTGTGGATTCATATCACAGAATTAACAATTCTTTTGATTCAGTAGGTTGGAAACACTTTTTTGCTAGAATATGTGAAAACACAATTTGGAGCTTATTGAGGCCTAAGAGGAAAAACCGAATATCCCCACGTAAAAACTAGAAACAAGCTAACTGTGAAAAGGATTTGTTGGTGTAGACTCAGCTCATGGAGTTAAAACTTTCATTTGATTCAGCAGGTTGGGAACACTCTTTTTGCAGAATCTGCCAAGGGACACTTGGTAGCCCGTATCCCCGGATAAAAACTACAAAGCAGGTATCTGTGAAACTGCTTTGTGATGTGTGGATTCATCTCACTTAGTTAAACCTTTCTTTTTCTTCAGCAGGTTGAAAATGCTCTTTTTGTAGAATCTGCAAACGGACATTTGGGAGCCCATTGAGGTCTATGGGGAAAATTGGAATATGCTCAACAAAAACTAGAAAGAAGTTATCTGTGAAACTGCTTGGTGATATATGGACTCATCTCATAGAATTAAAACAATTTTTGATTCAGCACGTTGGAAACACTGTTTTTGTAGAATCTGTGAAGCGATATTTGAGAACTTATTGTGGCCTCTGGGAAAAAAAAGGAATATCCTTAGATAAAAATTAGAAAGAAACTACCTGTGAAACGGCTTTGTCATGGGTGGATTCATCTCACAGAGTTAAGTGTTATGTTTGATTCAGCTGGCTGGAAACACTCTTTGTGTAGAATATGCGAAGGGACATTTGGGAGCTTAATGAGGCATATGAGGATAAAACCAATTATCCCCAGATGAAAACTAGAAAAGAAGCTATCTGAGAAACTGTTTAGTGTTGTGTTGATTCAGCTCACAATTTAAAAACGTTCCTTTGATTCAGCAGGTTGGTAACACTTTTTTTTGTAGAATCTGCAAAGGGACATTTGAGAGCCCATTGTGAGTTAAACCTTTCTTATGATACAACATGTTGGAAATACTCTTTTTGTAAAATCTGTGATGAGATATTTCGGAGCCCATTGAGGCCACTGGGGAAAAACTGAATATCCCCAGTAAAAAAAAAAAAAAAAAAAAAGAAGAAAAAGCTATCTGCCAAACTGCATTGTGATGTGTGGACTTATCTCACAAAGTGAAAAGTTTCTTTTGTTTCATCAGGTTTGTAAACACTCTTTTTGTAGAATCTGTGAAGGGACATTTGGGAGCCCTTTGAAGTCTATTTAGAAAATAGAAAATCTACTGCCAAAAACTAGAAAAAAAGCTATCAGTGAAACTGCTTTGTGATGTGTGTATTCTCCTCAAAGAATTTAAGTTTCCTTTGATTCAGCATGTAGGAAACTCACTTTCAGTAGAATCTCCGAAGCAACATTTTGGAGTCAATTTTGGCCTATGGAGAAAAACCAAATATCTCCAGATAAAAACTTACAAGAAGATATCTGTGAAACTCCTCTGTGATGTGTGGATTCATCTCACAGAGATAAACCTTTTTTTCTGATTCAGCAGGTTGGATACACTCTTTTTGCTGAATCTGCAGAGGGACATTTAAGAGGCCATTGTGGCCTAGGGAAAAAAAAAGAATATCCTGATAAAAACTAGAAAGAAACAATCTTTGAAACTGTGTTGTGACGTGTGGATTTATGTCCCAAAGTTAAAACTTTCTCTTGATTTAGCAGGTTGGAAAGACTGTTTTTGTAGAATCTGTGAAGGGACTTTTGTGAGCCCTTTGAGGTCTATCAAGAAAAAGTGAATATTCCTAGATAAAAACTAGAAAGAAGTTATCAGTGAAAATGGTTGGCCATGTGTGCATTCATCTCACAAAGTTGAACATTTCTTTTCATTCAGCAGTTTGAAAACCCTCTGTTTGTAGAATCTATGAAGGAACCTTTGATTCAGCTGGTTGGAAACACTCTTTTTGAAGTCTACGAAGGGACATTTGGGAACCAATTGAGGGCTATTGTAGAAAAACAAATATCCCCAGATAAAAATCGAAAGAAGCTATGTGTGAAACTGCATTGCAATGTACAGACTTATCTCATAGAGGTAAACATTTCTTTTGATTCAGTAGATCAGAAACACTCTATTCTAGATTCTGTGAAGGGACATTTGGAAGCCCCTTAGGGCCTATGGGAAAAAACAGAATAACCCCAGATGAAAACTAGAAAGAAACTATCTGTGAAACTCTGTGATATGTGGATTCATCTCACAGAGTTAAACATTTCTTTTGATTCAACAGATTGGAAACACTTTTTTCATAGAATCTGAGAAGGGATATTTGAAAGTCCCTTGTAGGCTATGGGGAAAACAGAATATCCCAAGATAAAAAACAGAAAGAAGCCATATGTGAAACTACTTGGTGATGTGTAGATCCATCTCACAGAGTTAAGTCTTTCTTTGAATTCAGCAGGTTGGAAAGACACCTTTGTACAATCTGTGAAAAAGCATTGGGAAGCCTATTGTGGGCTATAGGAAAAAAACAAAATTCCCCAGATAAAACCCAGAAAGAAACTATCGTGAAACTTCTTTGTGATGTGTGGTTTCATCTCAGAGATAAACCTTTCTTTCATACAGCAGCTTGGAAGCGCCCTTTTTGTAGAATCTACCAAGGGACATTTGGAAAACCATTGAGGTCTTTGAGGAAAAACCAAATATTCCTTGATAAAAACTAGAAAGAAGCTATCTGTTGAACTGTTTTGTGATGTGTGGATTCATCTCATAGAGTTAAACTTTTCTTTTGATTCAGCAGGTTGGAAATTTTTTTGTAGAATCTGCAAAGGGACTTTTTGGAGCCATTGGATTTATGTAAAAACCTATATATCCCCAGACAAATACTAGAAAGAAGCTATCTGTGAAACTGTTTTGTGATGTGTGGATTCATCTCACAGAGTTACACATTTCTTTTGATTCAGCAGGTAAGAATAACGGTTTTTTAGACTCTGCAAAGGGACATTTGGGAGCCCATTGAAGCCTATGGGGAAAACCTGAATATCCTATTACAAACTACAAAAAATCTGTACGTTAAACTTCCTGGTGATATGTGAATTCATCTCACACAGTTAAGCTTTTATTTTGATTCAGCAGGTTGGAAACACTCTTTTTGTAGGATCTTCAAAGCGACATTTTGGAGCCCATTAAGGTTGATGGGGAAAAAACATCCTCAGATAAAAACTAGAACAAGCTATCTGTGAAAGTGCTTTTGTATGTCTGGTTGCATCTTACAGATTTAAACCTTTCTTTAGATTTAGCATATTAGCAACACTATTTTTGTAGAGTCTGTGAAGAGACATTGGGGAGACCATCATGGCCTATAGGGACAAACCGAATATCCTCAGATAAAAATTAGAAAGACGTTATCTGTGAAACTGCTTAGTGTTGTGTGGATTCACCTCATAGAGTTAAAACATTTGTTTCATTCAGCAGATTGGAAACACTCTTTTTAAAAATCTGTGAAGGGATATTTCAGAGCCCATTGAAGCCTATGGGGAGAAACAGAATATCCCCAGATAAAAACTAGAAAGAAGCTATCTGTAAAGCTGCTTGGTGATGTGTGTATTCATCTCACAGAGTTAAACCTTCCTTTTCCTTCAGCAGGTTGGAAACACTCCTTTTGTAAAATCTGCGAGGGACACTGGAAAGTCCATTGTGGCCTGTGGTGATAAAACAAATATCCTGATAAAAACAAGAAAGATGCTTGCTGTGAAGTTTGCTTTTTTTATATGTGGATTCATCTCACAATGTTAAACCTTTCTTTTGAATCGGCAGGTTATAAACACTCTCTTTATAGAATCTGATAAGGGACATTTGAAAACCTAATGTGGCCTGTGGGGAAAAACTGAATATCCCCAGTTATGGAAAGAAGCTATCTGTGAAACTGCTTTGTGATGAGTGGATTCATCTCACAGAGTTAAACCTCTCTTTTGATTCAGCAGGTTGGAAACATTCCTTTTGTATAATCCATGAAGGGATTTCTAGGAGCCCATTGAGGCCTGTGGGGAAAAGCCAAATACTTTAAGATAAAAACTTCAAAGAATGTCTCGGTAAACAGCTTTGTGATGTGTTGATTCATGTCAAAGAGTTAAACCTTTTGTTTGATTCCGCTGGTTGAAACACTCTGTAGAATCTGCATTTGAACCTTTAGAAGCTCTTTGGGTCCTATTGGATAAATCTGAATATCCTGAAAAAAACTAGATGTAAGCTATCTGTGCTTCTGCTTTGTGATGTTTGCATTCATCTCACAGAGTTAAACCTCTGTTTTGATTCAGCAGGTTGGAAAATATCTTTTTGAAGAATCTGCAAAGAAACATTTGGAAGCCCATTGAGGCCTCTAAGGAAAAATTGAAATTTCCCCCATAAAAACTGGAAAGAAGCCATGTGTGAAACTGCTTTGTGATGTGTGGATTCATCTCATAGAGTTAAAACTTTCTTTTAATTCAGCAGGTTGGAAACACTCTTTTTATAGAATCTGTGAATGGACATTTTAGAGCCTATTGAGGCCTATAGGAATAAAAAAGAACATCCCCAGTTAAAAACTAGAAAGAATCTATCTGTGAAACTGCTTCGTGATGTGTGGATTCACCTCATGGTGCTAAATCTTTTTTTTTTTTTTTTTTTGATTCAACAGATTGGAAACTCTCTTTTTGTAGAATCTGCAAAGCATCATTTGGGAGCCCTTTGAGGCCTATGGGGAAAACTGAATATCCCTAGATAAAAACTAGAAAGAAGCTCTTTGTGAAACTGCTTGGTGATGTGTGGATTCATCTCAAAGAGTTAAATGTTTCTTTTGATTCAACAGGTTGGAGACACTCTTTTTCTAGAATCTGCAATGGGACATTTGTGATTCCATTGAAGCCTATGAGGAAAAACCCAATATCCCCAGATAAAAACTTTACAGAAGATATCTGTGATACTGCATTGTGACGTGTTGAGTCCTCTCACAGAGTTAAACTTTTTGTTTGACTCAGCCCATTGGAAACACTCCTTTTTTAGAATCTTCAAAGGGACATTTCAAAGCCCTTTGGAACCTATCAGAAGAAACCAAATATCCCAAGATAAAACCTAGAAAGACGCTATCTGTGAAACAGCTTGGTGATATGTGGATTCATCTCACAGAGTTAAAACCTCTCTTTTGATTCAGCAGATTGGAAACCCTCTTTTCATAGAATCTGCATAGGGACATTAGGGAGCCGATTGAGACCTAAGGTGAAAAATTGAATATTCCCAAATAAAACCTAGAAAGAAGCTATCTGTGAAACTGCTTTTTGATGTGCAGATTCATCTCACAGAGTTAAACCTCTCTTTTGATTCAGCAAGTTGGGAAAACTCTTTATGGAGAATCTGTGAAGGGACATTTGGGAGCCCATTGAGGGCTATGGGGAAAAACCGAATATCCCCAGATATAAACTATGAAGAATCTATCTGTGAAACTGCTTTGAGATGTGGGAATTCATCTCATACAATTAAAACCTTCCTTTGATTCATCAGATGGTAATCTTTCTTTGTATGGAATCTGTGAAGGGACATTCAGGAGCACATTGTGGCCTATGGGGAACAACAAAATATCCCCAGAAAAAAACTAGAAAAAAGCTCTCTGTGAAACTGCTTTCAATGTGTGGATCCATCTCACAGAGTTAAAGTTTTATTTTAATTCAGCTCGTTGTAAACATTCTTTTTGTAGAATCTGTGAAGGGACATTTGGGAGTACATTGAGGGCTATGGAGAAAAACAGGATATCCCTAGATAAAAACTAGAAAGAAGCTATCTGTGATACTGCTTTTTGATGTGTGGATTCATCTTACAGAGTTAAACCTTTCTTTTGATTCAACAGGTTGGAAGCACTCTTTTTGTAGAATCTGCAAAGGGACATTTAGGATCCCATTGAGGCCTATGGGGAAACAGTCAGAATCACCAGAGAAAAACTGGAAATAAGCTATCTGTGAAACTCTTTTGTGGTGAGCAGATTCATGTCACCGAGTTAAGCTTTACTTTTGCATAAGTAGGTTGGAATCCCTCTTTTTGTAGCATCTGCAAAGGGACATTTGGGAGCCCTTTGAATCTTATAGAAAAATACAGAGTATCCCCAGATAAAAACTAGAAATAAGCTATCTCTGAAACTGTTTGCACATGTGTGGAGTAATCTTACAGAGTTAAAGCTTTCTTTTGATTCATCCTTTTGGCAACACTCTTTTTGTAGAATCTGAGTGGGGACATTGGGGGCACATTGAGGCCAATGGTGAAAAACTGAATATCTATCACTAGATAAAAACCAGAAAGTAGCTATCTGTGAAACCACCTTTTGATGTGTGGATTCAATTCACAGAGTTAAACCTTTCATTTGATACAATAGTTCTGAAACACTGTTTCTATAGAATCTGTGTTCAGATTTTTTGGAGCCCATTGAGGCCTCTGGGGAGAAATGGAATATTCATAGATAAAAACCAGAAATAAGCTATCTGTGAAACTGCTTGGTGATATGTGGATTCATCTCAGAGAGTTAAATTATTACTTTGATTCAGCAGGTTGGAGATGCTCTTTTTATAGCATCTGTGAAGGGACATTTGGGAGCCCATTGAGGCCTATGAAGACAAACAGAATATCTTCAGACAAAAAACTAGAAAGGATCTATCTGTGAAACTGCTTTGTGATATACACATTCATCTCAAAGAGATAAGTCTTTCTATTGATTCAGCAGTTAGAAAGCACTTTTTTTTTTTGTAGTATCTGCAAAGGGACACTTGGAACCCATATTGGCCTAAGGGGAAAAGCTGAATATTTCCAGAAAAAACTAAAAAGAAGCTATCTGTGAGACTGCTTGGTGATGTGTGGATTCGTCTCACAGAGTTAAATCATTATTTTGATTCAACAGGTTGGAAACACTCTTTTTATAGAATCTGTGAAGGGACAGTTGGGAGCCCACTGAGACCTAGGAGAAAAATCGAATATTTCCAGATTAATACTGGAAAGAAGCCATGTGTGAAACTGCTTGTTGGTGTGTGATTATTCTCGTAGAATTAAACTTTTCTTTTGATCCTACAGGTTTGAAACACTCTTTTTGTAAAATCTGCAAAGGGAAATTTCGGAGCCCATTGATATCTATGAAAAAAAAACTGAAAATTTCCTGATAAAAATTATAAAGAAGCTATCTGTGAAACTACCTGGTGATGCGTGGATTCATGCCACAGAGATAAACGTTTCTTTTGTTTCAGCAGGTTGGAAACACTTTTTTTGTAGAATCTGCAAAGGGACTTTATGGAACCCATTGAGGCCTATAAAGAAAAGCTGAATATCCCCAGATAAAAACTAGAAAGAGTGTATCTGTGATAATGCTTCTTGATGTGTGGATACATCTCACCGAGGTAAACCTTTCTTTTGTTTCAGCAGGCTGAAAACACTCTTTTGTATAATCTGTAAAGGTACATTTTGGAGCCCATTGAGACCTATGTGGTAAAACAGAATATCTACAGATAAAAACTAGAAAGAAGTTCTCTGTGAAATGGCTCTCTTTTAACTCTGTGTGATGTGTGGATTCATCACACAGAGTTAAACCTTTGTTTCGAATCAGTGGTTTGGAAACACTCTTTTTGTATAATCTGCAAAGGGGCAGTTTGGAGCTGATTGAGGCCTATGGGGAAAATCCAAATATTCCCAGATAAAAGCTGGAAAGAAGTTATCTGTGAAACTGCATGGTGATGTTTGGATTCATCTTACAGAGCCAAAACTTTCTTTTGATTCACAATGTTGGAAACACTGTTTTTGTAACATCTATGAAGGGACTTTTCAAAGTCTATTGCAGCCTAAGGGGTAAAACCAAACATCTCCAGATAAAAACTAGAAAGAAGCAATCTGTGAAGCTGCTTTCTGATGTGTGTATTCACCTCACAGAGTTAAACCCTTCTTATGATTAAACTGGTTGGAAACACTCTTTGTAGAATTTGCAAAGGGATATTTAGGAGCCCTTTGAGACCTATAGGGAAAAACTTAATATCCCCAGGAAAAGACTAGAAGGCAACTGTCTGTGAAAGTGCTTTGTGATGTGTGGATTCATCTCACAGAGTTAAACCTTTATTTTGATTCAGCATGTTGGAAACACTTTTTTTTTGTAAAATCTGTGATGGGACTTTTGGAAACACATTGAGGTTTATGAGGAAAAACCAAAAATCCGAGATAAATACTGGAAAGAGGTTATTTGTGAAACTGCTTGGTGAGGCGTGGATTCATCTCACAACGTTCAACCTTTCTTTTGATTCAGCAGGTTGGAAAAACTCTTTTTGTAGGATCTGTGAATGAACATTTAGGAGCCCACTGGGGACAATGAAATGGAATGGAATATCCCCAGATAAAAACTAAAAAGTAGCTATCTGTGAAATTAATTTGTTATATGTGAATTCATCTCACAAAGATAAACCTTCCTTTTGATTCAGTAGGATGGAAACACTCTTTTTTGTAGAATCTGCAAAGGGACGCTTGGGAGCCCATTGAGGACTATGAAGAAAAACCAAAGATCCCCAGATAGAAACTAGAAAGAAGCTATCTGTGAAATTGCTTGTTGTTGTGTGGATTTATCTCACAGAGTTAAATCTTTCCTTTAATTCAGTGTGTTGAAAACACTTTTTTTGCAGAACCTGTGAAGGGACATTTGGGGGTCCATTTAGGCCTATGGGACAAAATCAAATATCCCCAGATAAAAGCTAGAAAGCACCTATCTGTGAAACTGCTTTGTAATGTGTAATTTCATGTGACAGAATTAAATTTTTTCTTTAGATTCAGCAGGTTGGAATCACTCTTTTTCTGGAACTACAAAGGGACATTTCAGAGCTCATTGAGGCTGATGTGGTAAAACCAAATAACCACAGATAAAAACTAGAAAGAAGTTATCTGTGAAGCTGCATTGTGATGTGTGGATTCATCTCACAAAGATAAACTTTTCTTTTGAATCAGCATGTTGGAAGCACTATTTTTGTAGAAATGCAAAGGAACATTTGGAAACCTATTGAGGCTTATTAGAAAAAAAATGAACATTCATAGATAAAAACTAGAAGCAAGCTATCTTTGAAACTGCTTTGGAATGTGTGGATTCATCTCACAGATTTAAAACATTCTTTTGAGTCAGCAGGTTGGAAACATTCTTTTTGTAGAATCTGTGAAGGGACTTTTGAAAGCCCTTCGACAACTACAGGGAAAAAAAGAATATCACAAAATAAAAATTCGAATGAAGATATCTGTGAAACTGCTTTGTGAGGTGTGGATTCATCTCACAGAGCTAAACCTTTCTTTTGACTCAGCATGTTGGAAACAGTTTTTTTGTAGAATCTGCAAAGGGACATTTGGCAGACCATGGAGGCCTATGGGGGAAAGCGGAATATCCCCAAATAAAAACTGGAAAGAAGCTATGTGTAAAACTACTGTGTGATGTGTGGATTCAGTTCACAGCATTAAAACTTTGCTTGATTCAGCAGGTTGGAAACTCTTTTTGTAGAATATGCAAATGGACATTTGGGAGCCCATTGATTGAAGCCTATGGGGAAAAACAGAATATCCCTACATAAAAACTAGGGATATTGAAACTGCTTTGTGATATATGGATTCATATGAAAATGTTAAACCATTTCTTTTATTCAGCCAGTTAGAAAAACTATTTTGTAAAATCTGGGAAGGTACATTTCGGAGCTCATTGTGGCCTCTCGGAAAAAAAATTATCTCCACATAAAAACTGGAAAGAAGCTACCAATGAAACTGCTTTGTGATGTTTGGATTCATCTCAAACAGTTGAACTTTTCTTTGATTCAGCAGTTTGGAAACACTCTTTTTGTAAAAACTACAAAAAATCATTTGGGAGCCCTTTTAAACTTATGGAGAAAAACAGAATATCCTCAGAAGAAAACTAGAAAAAATTTTCTGTGACACTGCTGTGAGATAAGTCGATTCATTTCACAGAGTTAAAGGTTTCTTTTGATACAGCAGGTCGAAAAAACTCTTCTTGTAGAATCAGTGAAGGGACCTTTCGAAACCCATTGAAGCCTATGGGAAATAAAAATGAATAAACTCAGAGAACATGTAGAAAGAAACTATCTATGACACTGCTTGGTGAGGTGCGGATTCATCTCACAGACTTAAACCTATCTTTTGATTCACCAGGTTGGAAACACTCTTTTGGTAGAATCTGCAAACAGACATTAGGAAGCCCATTAAGGCTTATGAGGAAAAACCAATATCCCCGGATAAAAACTAGAAAGAAGCTGTGTGTGAAAATGCTTTGTTATGTGCGAATTCATCTCACAGAATTAAACTGTTCTTTTGATTCAACAATTTGGAACCACTCTTTTGTAGAATCTGCAAAGAGACATTAGGTAGCATAGAGGCCTGTGAGGAAAAACTGAATATCCTTGGATTAAAAACTAGAAAGAAACTATCTGTGGAACTGCTTTGTGATGTGTGAATTCATCTCACAAAGTAAAACTTTTCTTTGATTCAGCAGTATGGAAACTCTCTTTTTGAAGAATCTGCAAAGGGACATTTGGAACCCCATTGGGGACTATGGGAAAAAATAGACAATCTCCAGATTAAAACTATAAAGAAGCTATCCGTGATACTATTTGGTGATGTATGAATTCATCTTCCAGATTTACACCATACTTTTGATTCTGCAGGTTGGAAACATTCTTTTTGTAGAATGTACAAAGGGATATTTGGGAGTCCTTTGAGTCCTATGGAGAAAAGGTGAATATGCCCTGATAAAAATCAGAATGAAGCCATTTGTGAAACTGCTTTGTGATGTGTGGATTCATCTCACAGAGTTAAACAATTCTTTTGATTTAGCCGGTTGGAGACACTTTTTGTAGAATCTGCAAAGGGACATTTCAGAGCCCATTGAGGTGTATGGGGAAAAAAGGAATATCCCCAGATAAAAACTAGAAACAAGCTATCTGAGAAACTGCTTGCTGATGTTTGGATTTATCTCACAGAGGTAAAACTTTCCTTTGATTCAGCAGGCTGTAAACACTGTTTTTGTAATATCTGAAGGGACCTTTGGGAGCCTGTGGAGGCCCATGGAGAAAAACTTAATATCCCGAGATAAAAACTGGAAAGAAACTGTCTCTTAAACTGCTTTGTGATGTGTGGATTCATCTCACAGATTTAAAACTTTCCTTTGATTCAGAAGGTTCGAAACACTCTTTTTCTGAAATCTGCCAAGGGACATTTGGGAGCCCATTGGGGTCTATGGAGAAAAACAGAATATCCCCAGAGAAAAACTATAAAGAATCTATCTGTGAAACTGCTTGGTGATGTGTGGGTTCATCTCACAGAGTTAAATTTTTCAATTTTTCAGCAAGATTGAAACACTCTTTTGGTAGAATCTGCAAAGGGATACTTCAAAATCCATTAAATCCTATGGAGTAAAACTGAATTTCCCCAGATAAAAAATAGCAAGAGGCTATCTGTGAAACCACTTTGTGATGTGTGGATTCATTAGCAGAGTTAAACCTTCCTTTTGATTAGGCAGGTTTGAAACCCTCTTTTTGTAGAATTTGTGAAAAGGCATTTGTGAGCCCATTGAGACCTATGGGGAAAGACCGAGTATCCTCTGATAAAAAATAGAAAGAAGTAATCTGTGAAACTTCTTTGTGTGTGCTGATTCATATCAGAGAGTTACACCTTTCTTTTGATTCAGCAGGTGAGAAACACTTTTTTTGAAGAATCTTCAAAGGGACATTTTGGAGCCCATTGAGGCCTAGGGAAGAACCGAGTATCTCCAGACAAAAACTGGAAAGAAGCTATCTGTGAAACTGCTTGGTGATGTGTGGATTCATCTCACAGAGTTAAACCTTTATTTTTATTCAGCAAATTGTAATCAATATGCTGTACAATCTGCAAAGGGATATTTGGGAGCTCATTGAGGACCATAAGGAAAAACTGAATATCATGAGGTAAAAACTAATAAGAAGCTATGTGTGAAACTGCTTGGTGATGTGTGGATTCATCTCAGAGAATTAAACCTTTCTGTTTGTTCAGCAGGTTGGAAAAACTCTTTTTGTAGTATCTGCAAAGGGATATTTGAAAGCCCATAGAGGCATGTGGGAAAAACCAAATATCCCCAGATGAAAGCTAGAAAGAAGCTATCTGTGAAACTACTTTGTGATGCATGGATTCATTTCCCAGAGTTAAACCTTTCTTTTTATTCAGCAGTTTGGAAACACTTTTCTTCTAGAATCTGCAAAGGGACATTTCTGAGCCCAATGAGGCCTATGTGGAAAAACTGAATATCCTCTGATAAATACTAGAAAAAAGCTATCTGTGAAACTACTTGTTGATGCATGATTTCATCTCAGAGAGCTAAACCTTTCTTTTGATTCAGCGAGTTGGAAACACTCTTTTTGTAGAATCTGTGAAGGGACATTTGGGTGCCCATTGAGGCCTATGGGAAAAGACTGAATATCCCCAGATAAAAACGAGAAAGAAGCTTTCTGGGAAACT
>NC_045445.1:91041136-91044836 GCF_002776525.5 Piliocolobus tephrosceles
ACTGAATATCCCCAGATAAAAACGAGAAAGAAGCTTTCTGGGAAACTTCTTTGTGATGTGTGGATTCAGCTCACAGAGTTAAAGGTTTCTTTTGATTCAGCAGGTTAGAAACACTTTTTTTGTAGAAAATGTGAAGGAACATTTGGGAACCCATTGAGTCTTATGGGTAAAAAACAAATATCCCCAGATAAAAACTAGAATGAAGTTGTCTGTGAAACTGCTTTGTGACGTGTGGATTCACCTCACAGAGTTAAACTTTCCTTTTGATTTAGCAGGTTAAGAACACTCTTATTGTAAATTTTGCATTAGGGACATTTGGGATTCCATTAAGGCCTGGGGAAAAACAGCATATCCTCTGATATCAACGAGAAAGAATGTATCTGTGAAACTGCTTGCTGATATGTGGATTCACCTCACGATGTTCAAACTTTGCTTTGATTCTGCAGGTTGGAAATTGACTTTTTGCAGAATCTTCGAATGTATATTTGGGAGCCCATTGAGGACTATAGGGAGAAAAACAAACACCCCAGATAAAAGATTTAATTCTTACTGAGTTAAACCTTTCTTTCAATTTAGCAGGGCAAACACCCACTTGTTGTAGAATATACAAAGAGACAATTGGGATTCCATTGAGGCCTAGGGGGAAAAGCTAAATATCCCCTGATACCAACTGGAAAGAAGGCATCTGTGAAACTGCTTGGCAATGTGTGGATTCGTCTCACGGAGTTCAAACTTTGCTTTGATTCTGCAGGTTGGAAACACATTTTGTAGAACCTGTGAATGGACATTTGTGAGCCCACAAAGGACAATGTGGGAAAAGCGAATATCCTGAGATAGAAAGAAGCTGTCTGTGAAACTGCTTGGTGATATGTGGATTCATCTTACAGAGTTAAACATTTTTTTGTTTCATCAGGTTGGAAACACTCTTTTTCTAGAATCTGCAAATGGACATTTTGGAGTCCTTTGAGGCCTATAGAGAAAAACCAAATATCTGCAGATTAAAATGAGAAAGAAGTTATTTCTGAATCTGCTTGGTGATGTGTGTATTCATCTTAGAAAGTTAAACCTTTCTTTTGATTCTGCAGATAGGAAACAGTCATTTTGTAGAATCTGCAAAGGGACACTTGGAAGCCCACTTAGGCCTATGGGGAAAAAATGAATATCCTCAGATGAAAACTAGAAATAAGCTCTCTGAAAATGCTTTGTTATGTGTGGATCCATCTCACAGAGATACACATCTCTTTTGATTCAGAAGGTGTGAAACACTCTTTTTGTAGGATCTGTGAAGGGACATTTTGGAACCCATTGATGTTTATGGGGAAAAAAAGAATATCCACATATAAAAACCAGAAAGAAGCTATCTCTGAAACTCCTTTTTGATGTGTGGATTCTTCTTACAGAGTTAAACCTTCTATTGATTCAGAAGTTTGGAAACACTTTTTATAGAATCTATCAGGAGACATTTGGAGCCCTTTGAGTCCTATGGGTAAAACCAAATATCCACAGATAAAAAGTATAAAGAAGCCATTTGTGAAACTCCTTTGTGATATGTGGATTCATCTCACAGAATTAATTATTTTTTTTCTTTTGTTCAGCAGGTTAAAAAACTCTTTTGTAGAATCTGGGAAGAGACATTTTGGAGCTCATTGAGGTCTATGTTGAAAAACCAAATAGACCCAGATCAAAACTAGAAAAAAGCTATCTGTGAAATTGATTCATAATAAGTGGATACATCTCACGGAGTTAAGACTTTCTTTTGATTCAGCAGGTTGGAAACACTTCTTTTGTGGAATCTGTGAAGGGAAATTTTGGAGCCCAATGCAAAGTATAGGAAAATGTTGAATATCCCCAAATTACAAATAGAAAGAAGCTATCTGTGAAACTGATTTGTGATGTGTGGATTCACCTAATGGAGATACACCTTTCTTTGGATTCACCAGGTTGGAAACACTTTCTTTGTAAAATCTCAGAAGAGATATTTGGGAGTCCATTGAGGCCTATGTGAAAAAAAATGAATATCTCTAGAAAACTAGAAGGAAGCTATCTTTGAAAGTGCTTTCTGATGTGTAAATTCAATTCACAATATTAAACCATTCTTTTGATTCAGCAGGTTGGAAACACTTTTTTGGTAGAATCTGCGAAGGGACATTTCAGAGCCCATTGAGGACTCTAAGGAAAAACCCCATATCCACAGATAAAAACTAGAAAGACGCTATCTATGAAACCAACTGGAGATGTATGGATTATTCTCTCAGAGTTAAACCTTTCTTGTGATTCAGGAGGTTGGAAACATTCTTTTCATAGAATCTGTGAAGGAACATTTGGGAGATCATTGTGGCCTATAGAGAAAAACCAAATATACTCAGATAAAAACCAAAAAGAAACCCTCTGTGAAACTTCTTGGTGATGTGTGGATTCATCTCACACAGTTAAACCTTTCTTTTGATTCAGCAGGTTGGAAACACTCTTTTTGTAGAATTTGCAAAGGTCCATTTGGGAGCCCATTGAGGTTGATTGGAGAAAATCAAATATCTTCTGATAAAAACAGGAAAGAAGCTATATGTGAAACAGTTTCATGATGTGTGGATTCATCTCACAGAGTTAAATATTTCTTTTTATTGAGCAGATAAGAAACACTCTTTTTGGAGAATATGCAAAGGGATATTTGGGAGCACTTTTAGATCTATGGGAAAAAAATTACTATTTCCAGATAAAAAATAGAGAGAAGCTATCTGTGAAACTGCTTGGTGATATGTGGATTCATCTCAAAAAGTTAAACCTTTCTTTAGATTCAGCATGTTGGAAATATTCTTTTTGTGGAAACTGCAAAGGGACATTATATAGCTCAATGAAACATAAGGAGAAATACCGAAGTTCCCCAGACAAAAACTAGAAATTAGCTATCTGTGAAACTCCTTGGTGACGTTTGGATTCATCTCAGAGAGCTCAACCTGTCTATTAACTCAGCAGTTTAGAAACACTATTTTTGTAGAATCAGTGATGGGATATTTCAGAGCCCAATGAGGCCTATGGGGAAAATCGGATATCACCATATTAAAAACTAGAAAGAAGCTATCTGTGAAACTCCTTGATGATGTGGAGATTCATCTCAGAGGGTTGAAACTTTCTTTACATCCAGCATGTTGGGAACACTCTTTTTGAAGAATCTGTGAAGGGAGATTTGAGAATCCTTTGAGTCCTAGGAGAATAAAACGTGAAAATCACCAGGTACAACATAGAATAATAAAATCTGTTAAACAACTTGGTGATGTGTGGACTCATTTCACAGAATTAAATGTTTCTTTTGATTCAGTAGGTTAGAAACACTCTTTTTGTAGAATCTTTGAATAGGTATTTGGGAGCAAATTGAGGCCTATGGAAAAACACCAAATATCCCCAGGTATAAACTAGAAAGAAGTTAACTGTGAAAGTGCTTTGACATGTGTGGATTCATGCCACAGAGTTAAATGTTTCTATTGATTCACTAAGTTGGAAACTTTTTTGCAGAATCTGAGATGGGACATTTGCGAGCCCATTGGTCTATGGGGAAAAAATTTCCCCACATTAAAACTAGAAAGAAGATACGTGTGAAACTTCTTGGTGATGTGTGGATTCATCTCAAAGAGCTAAACTGTCTTTTTTTTTTATTATTATTATTATACTTTAAGTTCTAGGGTACATGTGCATAACGTGCAGGTTA
>NC_045445.1:91054836-91072139 GCF_002776525.5 Piliocolobus tephrosceles
CTTTGCAGATTCTTCAAAAAAAGTATTTCCAAGCTGCCTAATGAAAAGAAAGTTTTCATTCTGTGAGAGGAATCCACACAACACAAGGCAGTTTCACAAATATATTCTTTCTAGTTTTCATTTGGGGATATTCTGTTTTTCACCATTAGCCTTAATGAGCTCCCAAATGTCCCATTGCAGATACTACAAATGGAGGGGTTTAATCCTGTTGAATCAAAATAAAGGTGTAAGTCTGTGAGATGAATCCACACATCACAAATAAGTTACACAGGTAGCTTATTTCTATTTTTTATCTGGGGATATTCGGTGTTTTCCCATGGAACACTAAGGGCTCCCAAATGTTCCTTCACAGATTCTACAAAAGGAGTTTTTCCAACCTGCTGAATCAATAGGAAGGTTTATCTCTGTGAGATGAATCCACACATCACAAAGCAGTTTCACAGATAGCTTCTTTCTTGTTTCTATGGGGAGATATTCAGCTTTTGTCGATAGGCCTTAATGTGCTCCAAAAGCCCCTTCGCAGATTCAGTAAAAGGAGTGTTTCCAACCTGCTGATTCAAAAGAAAGTTGTAATTCTTTGAGATGAGTCCACACACCACTAAGTAATTTCAAAAATAGCTTCCTTCTAGTTTTTATCATTTGGTATTCATTTTTCCTCTTGGGCCTCAGTGTGATCTCAAATGTCCCTTCACCAATTCTACAAAAAGAGTGTTTCCAACTTGCAGACTCAAAAGAAATGTTTAACTCTGTGAGATGAATCAAAACATCCCAAAGCCATTCCACAGATAGCTTCTTTCTAGTTTTTATCTAGGGATAATCAGATATTCTCCATAGGCCTCAATGGGCTCCACAATGTCCCTTTGCAGATTCGACAAAAAAAGCGTTTCCAACCTGCTGAATAAGAAGAAAAATTTAACTCCATGTAATGAGACCACACATCACAAAGCAGTTACACAGAAAGACTCTTTGTAGCTTTTATCTGGGGATATCAGTTTTTCCCCAGAGGCCTCAGAGGGCTCCCAAGTGTCTTTTCATATATTCTACAAAGAGGATGTTTCCAACCTGATGAATCAAAAGAAAGGTTTAATGCTGTGATATGAATCCACTCATTACAAAGCATTTTCACAGATAACGTCTTTCTAGTTTTTATCTGGGGATATTTGATCTTTCCCCATAGGCCTCAATGGGCTCCCAAATGTCCCTTCACAGATTCCACATAAAGAGGGGTGCCAACCTACAGACTCAAAATAAAATTTTAACTCTGTGATATGAATCCACATATCCCAAAGCAGTTTCAAAGAAAGCATCTTCCTAGTTTTTAATCTATGGATATTCGTTTTCTCGTTTTAGGCTTCAATGGGCTCAGAAAAATCCTTTCACAGATTCTACAAGATAGATTCTTTCTAGTTTTTATCTGGGGATATTCAGGTTTTCCCCATAGGCCTCAATGGGCTCCTGAATGTCTCTTCACAGATTCTAGGAAAAGATTGTTTCCAACCTGCTGAATTAAAACAAAGTTTAAAGTCTGTAAGATGAATTCACACATCACAAAGCAGTTTCACAGATAGCTTCTCTCTAGTTTTAATCTCTGGATACTCAGTTTTTCATTGTAGGACTCAATGGGCTCTGACACATCCCTTTGCAGATTCTACAGAATGAGTGTTTATAACATACTGAATCAAAAGAAATGTTTAACTCTGTGAGTTGAATCTACCCATCACAAAGCAGTTTCACAGAAAGCTTCTTTCTAATTTTTATCTGGGGCTACTAGTTTTTCCAAATATGCCTCAGTGGGCTCCCAAGTGTCCCTTCAAATATTCTACAAAACGTATTTCCAACCTGCTGTATCAAAAGAAAGGTTATGAATCCACACCTCACAACACAGATTCACAGGTATCTTATTTATAGTTTATATCTGTGAATATTCAGTTGTTCCTCCTGTGCCTCAGTAACTCCCAAATGTCCCCTCACAGATTCTACAATAGGAGTGTTTCTGACATGCTGAATCAATGAAAGGTTTACCTATGATGGGTGAATCCACACATCACAAAGCAATTTCAAAGATAGCTTCTTTCTAGATTTTATCTGGGATTATTTGGTTATTCCCCATAGGCCTCAATGGGCTCCCAAATGTTGCTTCCCAGATTGTAGGAAAAGATTCTTTTTAACCTCCTGAATTAAAAGAAAGGTTAAACTCTGTAAGATGAATCGACCTAAATCTAAAGAAAAACTTAACTCTCTGAGATTAATTCACACATCTCAAAGCAGTTTCACAGATGCCTTATTTCTATTCTTTAGTGGGTATATTCAGTTTTTCCTCATAGGCCTTAATGGGCTCCCAAATGTCCCCTTGCTGAAACTACCAAAAAAAAAGTGTTCCCATCCTGCTGAATCAAAGGAAAGGTTTAACTCTGTGAAATTAATCCACACATCACAAAGCAGTTTCAGAAATAGCTTCATTCTAGTTTTCCTCTGAGGATATTTGGTTTTTCCCCATAGTCCTCAATCGGCTCCCAAATATTTCATTGCAAATTCTGCAAAAAGCATGTTTCCAACCTGCTGAATCAATAGAAAAGTTTAACTCTATGAGATGAATTGACACGCCACAAAGCAGTTTCACAGATAGTTTCTTTCTAGATAATAACTGGTGATATTTTGTTTTTCCTCATAGGCCTCAATGGAATCCCAAATGTCCCTTTGCAGATTCAACAGAAAGATAGACTCCAACCTTGTGAATCAAAAGAAAGGTTTAACTCTGTGAGGTGAATCCACACATCACAAAGCAGTTTCACTGATCGCTTCTTTCTAGTATTTATCTGGGGATATACAGTTTTTCCCCAAGGGCCTCAATGGGCTCCCAAATGTCCCTTCACAGATTCTAAAAGGAGAATGTATCAAACCTGCTGAATCAAAGAAAGGTTGAAATGTGTGAAATGAATCCACACACATCACCAAGCAGTTTCACAGAGTGCTTCTTTTTAGTTTTAGCTAAGGATATTTGGTTATTCCCCATAGACCTCAATGCGCTCCCCAAAGTACCTTCGCAGATTCTACAAAAAGAATGTTTCAAACCTGCTGAATCAAAGGAAAGTTTTAACCCTATAAGATGAATGCATACAAAACAAGACAATTTCACAGATAACTTCTTTCTAGTTTTTCTCTGGAAATATTCGGTTTTTCCCCATAGGTTTCAACAGGCTCCCAAGTATTTCTTTGCAGAGTCTACAAAAATGGTGCTTCCAACTTATTCAGTCAAAAGAAAGGCTTAACTTTGTGAGATAAACCCACATATCACAAAGCAGTTTCACAGCTAGTATCTTCCTAGATTTTATATGGATATATTTTCTTTTTCCCCTTAGGCCTCAATGATCTCCCAAATGTTCCCTCACAGATTCCACAAAAAAGTGTTTCTAACCTGTTGAATCAAAAGAAATGTTTGCCTCTATGAGATGAATATACACATTACAAAACATTTTCATAGACAGTTTCTTTCCTGTTTTTATCTGGGGATATTCAGTTTTTCATCATAGGCCTTAATGGGTGCTGTAATGTCCCTTAGTAGATTCTACAAAAAGAGTTTCTATCCTGTTAAATGTAAACAAAAATATAACTCTGAGAGATGAATCCACATATCCAAACCAGTTTCACATGCAGCTTCTTTCTAGTTTATATCTGGGGATTTTTGGTTTTTCCCCATACACCTCAATGGACTCTGTAATGCCCCCTTTGCAGACTCTACACTAAGAGTTTCCAACCTGTTGAATCAAAAGAAAGGTTTAACTCTGTGAGATGAATCCACACATCACAAAACAGTTTCACAGATAGCGTATTTCTAGTTTTTATCAGTGAATATTCGCTTTTTCCCCAAGACTTCACTGGGCTCCCAAATGTCCCTTCACAGATTCTTCAAAGAAAATGTTACTAACCTGATCAATCAAAATAAAGGATTATTTCTGCCAGATGAATCGACACATCACAAGGCAATTTCATGTAAAGTTTATTTCTAGTTTTTATCTGGGGATATTCTAGTTTTACCCATAAATCTCAAAGAGTTCACAAATATCCCTTCACAGATTCTACAAACACAGGGTTTTTAACATGCTGAATCAAAACAAAAGTTTAACTCTGTGAGATGAATCCAGACATCACGAAGTAGTTTCACAGAAAGTTTCTTTCTAGTTTTCCTCTGGTGTCATTCTGTTTTTACCCATAGGCCTCAATGTGCTCCCAAATATCCCTGAACAGATTCTACAAACATAGTGTTTTTAACCTGTTGAATTAAAAGAAAGGTTTAACTCTGTAAGATGCATCCACACATCACCAAACTTTCACAGAGAGCTTTCTAGTTTTTATCTGGGGATATTTGGTTTTTCTGCATAAGCCACAATAGGCTCCAAAATGTCCCTTTGCAGATTCTACAAAAAGTTTGTTTTCAACCTGCTGAGTCAAAGGAAAGGTTTAACTCTGTGAAATGAATACTTGCATCACCAAG
This sequence comes from Piliocolobus tephrosceles, assembly GCF_002776525.5. Lineage (NCBI taxonomy): Eukaryota > Metazoa > Chordata > Mammalia > Primates > Cercopithecidae > Piliocolobus > Piliocolobus tephrosceles. Next base: position 91,059,329 of record NC_045445.1, read on the forward strand.
CAGTTTCACAGATAGATTCTTTCTATTTTTTATCTGGGGATTTTCAATTTTTTTCCCTAGACTTCAGCAGACTTCAACATATCCCTTTGCTGATTATTCAAAAAGAGAGTTTCCAACCTGCTTTATAAAAAGAAAGGTGTAAATCTGTGAGATTAATCAAAAATTTCAAAGCAGTTTCACAACTAAACTAGTTGTTCTAGTTTTTATCTGGGGATATTCAGTTTTTCCACATATACCTCCATGGGCTTCCAAATGTCCCTTCAAGATTCTACAAAAAGGGTGTTTCCAAAGTGCTGAATCAAAAGAAATGTTTAACTTGTTAGACAAATCCACGTGTCTCAAACCAGTTTCACAGATAACTCTTTTCTAGTTTTTATCTGGGGATATTCTGTTTTTCCCCAGAGGACTCAACTGGCTCCCAAATGTCCCATTGCAGATTCTGCAGGAAGAGTGTTTCCAACCCGCTGAATCAAAAGGAAGATTTAATGATGTCAGATGAATCCAAACATCATCAATCAGTTTTAGAGATAGCTTTTGTCTAGTTTTTATCTGGGGATATTCATTTTTTTCCATAGGCCTCAGTGAGCTCTCAATTGTCCCTTCACGTATTTAACACAAAGAATGTTTCCAACCGGATGAGTTAAAAGGAAGGTTTATCTCAGTGAGATAAATAAATACTTCACAAAGGAGTTTCATGGAGAGCTTCTATCTAGTTTTTATCTTGGGATATTCTGTTTTTCCCCATAGTCCTCAATGGGCTCTGAAATGTCTTTTTGATGATTCTATAAAAACAGTGTTTCCAACCTGTTGAATCTATAGAAACGTTTAACACTATTATATGAATCCAAACATAGCCAAGCAGTTTCATAGATAATTTCTATCTAGTTTCTATGGAGGATATTCAGTTTTTCCCCATAGGCCTCAATGGACTCTGAAATGTCCCATCACAGATTCTACACCAAGAGTATTTCATCTTGCTGAATCACAAGAAAGGTTTAACTCTGTGTGGTGGATCCACACATCACCAAGCAGTTTCGCAGATAGCTTCTTTCTAGTTCTTATCTGGGGATTTTCAATTATCCTTTGAGGCCTCATAGACTCCCAAATTTCCCCTTGCACTTTCTACAAAAAGAGAGACTCCAAGCTGCTCAATGAAAAGAAAGGTTTAACTCTGTGCAATGAATCCACACGATGAAAAGTAATTTCACAGATAGCTTCTATCTAGTTTTTATCTGGGGATGTTCAGGTTTTTCCCATAGGCCTCAAAGGGTTGTGAAAAGATATTTTGCAGATCCTACAAAAAGAGTATTTCCAACTTGCTGAATCAAAAGAAACCTTTAACTCTGTGAGATGAGTCCACACATCAGCAGGCAGTTTCATAGATAGCTTATTTCTAGTTTTATCAGGGAATTTGCATTTTTCCCCATAGGTCTCCATGGGCTTTCAAATGTCCCTTCTCAGATTCTACACAAAGTGTTTCCAACCTGCTGAATCAAAAGGATAGTTTAACTCCATCAGATGAATCCACACACCACAAAGCAATTTCACACATAACTTCTTTCTAGTTTTTATCTGGTGATATTCAGTTGTTCCCCATAGGACTCAATGGATTCCAAATTGTCCATTCACAGATTCTACGAAAAGAGTGTTTCCAACTTGCTGAAAGAAAAGAAAGGTTTAACTCTGTGAGAAGAATCCACATATCACAAATCAGTTTCCCAGATAGTTTCATTCAAGTTTTTTTCTGGGGATATTCTGTTTTTCCCAATTGGCCTCAATGGACTACAAAATGTCCCTTTGCTGATTCTACAACAAGAGTGTTTCCAACCTGCTGAATCAAAAGGAAGTTTTAATTCTGTGAGATGAATCCACAAACCAACAGTCAGTTTCATATGTAACTTCTTCTATGTTTTATCTGGATATATTTTGCTTTTCCCCATTGGCCTCAATGGGCTCCCAAATGTACGTTTGCAGATTCTACACACAGTGTTTTCAACCTGCTGAATCAAAAGAAAGGTTTTCCTCGGTGAGATGAATCCACACATCACCAAGCAGTGCAACAGATACCTTCTTTCTGGTTTTTATCTGGGGATATTTAGTTTTACTTTACAGACTTCAATGGACTCCTAAATGTCCTGGTGCAGATTCTACAAAAAGAGTGTTTCCAACCTGCTGAATCAAAAACAACCCTTAACTCTGTGAGATGAATCCACACATCAGCAAGCAGTTTCACAGGTAGTTTCTTTCTAGTTTTTATCAGGAAATTTTCATTTTTTTCCCCATAGGTCTCAATGGACTTTCAAATGTCCCTTTGTAGGTTCTACAGAAGGAGTGTTTCTAATCTGCTGCATTAAAATAAGCTTTCACCTCTATGAAGTGAATCACACACCAACAAGCAGTTTCACAGATAACTTTTTTCTAGTTTTAATCTGGAAATAGTTAGTTTTGCCCCATAGGCCTCAATGGGCTCCAAAATGTCCCTTTGCAGATTCTGCAAAAGAGTGTTTCCAACCTGCTTTTTGAAAAGAAAACTCTGTGAGATGAATCCACACATCACCAAGCAGTTTCACAGATAGCTTCTTTCTATTTTTTATCTGTAGATATTTTGTTTTTCCCCAAAGAGCTCAAGAGGCTCTGAAATGAACCTTCACAGATTCTATAAAAAGGTGTTTTCAAAACTGTTGAATTAAAAAGAAAGTTTTAGCTCTGCAAGATGAATCCACACATCACAAAGCAGTTTCTCAGATAGCTTCTTTCCATTCTTCATCTGAGGTTATTCAATTTTTTCTCCTAGGCCTACAAGGGCTCTGAAATGCCCCTTTACAGATTCTACAAAAAGAGTGTTTCCAACTGGCTAAACCAAAAGAAACGTGAAACTCTGTGAGATGAATCCACACATGACAAAGCAGTTTAACAGACAGCTTTTTTCTAGCTTTCATTTGTGGATATTCAGTTTTTTCCCCATAAGCCTCAATGGGCTCCCAAATATCCCTTTGCTGATTCTCTAGGAAGAGTGTTTCCAACCTGCGGAATCAAAACAAATGTTTCACTCTGTGAGATAAATCCAATCATCACAATGCACTTTCACAGATAGCTTTTATCTAGTTTTTATCTGGGGATATTAGATTTTTTTTCTTAGGCCTGAAGAGGCTCCCAAATGTCCCTTCGCTCATTATACAAAGAGTGTTTCCTACCTGCTGAATGTAAAAAAAGGTTTAACTTTGTGAAATAAATCCACACATCACAATGTAGTCTCACAGATAGATTCTTTCCAGTTTTTATCTGAGGAAATTGAGTTTTTCCCCTAGGACACAATGGGCTCCTAAATTTCCCTTTGCAGATTCTTTAAAAAAAATGTTTCCACACTGTTGAATCAATGGAAATGTTTAAATCTGTGAGATGTATCTGGATATCAAAAAGCAGTTTCACAGATGGATTCTTTCTAGTTTTTATCTGGGAATATTTTGTTTTATCCCATAGGTCTCAATGGGCACACAAATATCCTTTTGCTGATTCTACAAAACAGTGTTTCCAACCTGCGGAATCAAAGAAAGTTTAACTCTTTGAGATGAATCCACACATTACAAAGCAGGTTCAGCAAATAGCTTCTTTCTAGTTTTTTTCTGGGGATATTAGTTTTCTCCCCATAGGTTTCAAAGTGGTCTTAGATGTCCCTCTGTAGATTCTACAAAAAGAGTTTTACCAACCTGATGAATCAAAAGAAAGTTTGAACTCTATGAGATGAATCCACAAATCATGAAGCAGTTGTACAGATAGTTTTTCTCTAGTTTTTATCTGGGGATATTCAGTTTTTCCCCATAGGCCACAATAGGAACGCAAATGTTTCTTGGCAGATACTACAAAAAAGTATGTTTAAACCTGCTGAATCAAAAGAAAGATGTAACTCTATGAGATAAATCAACAGATCACAAAGTAGTTTCACAGATAGCTTCTTTGTAGCTTTTATCTCAGGATATTAAGTTTTTCTCTAGAGGCCTCTAAGGCCTCCCAAATGTTTCTTCACAGATTCTACACAAAGAGTGTTTCCAACCTGCAGAATCAAAAGAAAGGTTAATATCTGTGAGATAAATCCACACATCAAAAAACAGTTTCACATTTAGCTTCTTTCTAGTTTTTATCTGGATATATTTGGTTTTTACCCATATGCCACAAATGGCTCCCAAATGTCCCTTCACAGATTCTACAAAAGGAGTGTTTCCAACCAAGAAAGATTTAACTCTGTGAGATTAACCCACACATCACCAAGCAGTTTCACATATAGCTTTTTTCTAGTTTTTATTTGGGGATATTTATTTTTTGCTATAGACTCCAACGGGCTCTTAAAATTCCCTTTGCGTATTCTACAAAATGAGGGTTTCCAAACTGATAAATCAAAACCAACGTGTAACTCTGTCAGATGAATCCAGACATCACAAAGCCGTTTCCAAGGTAGCTCCTTTCCAGTTTTTATATGGAATATTCTGTTTTTTTTACAGGCTACAATGGATTCTGAAATGCCACTGTGCAGATTTTAAAAAATGAGTGTTTCCAACCTGCTGAAACAATAGAAATATTTAACTCTGTGAGGTAAACCACATATCACAAAGTATCTTCACAGATACCTTCTTTCTAGTTTTTATCTGGAGACATTCAGTTTTACCCCATAGGCACCAAGGGCCCTAAAATATCCCTTCGAAGATTCTACAAAAAGAGTTCTTCCAAACTGCTGAATCTAAAGTAAGGTTTAACTCTGTGAGATAAATCCACACATCACAAAGCTTTTGTACAGGTAGCTTTTTTTGACTTTTTATCTGGGGATATTTAGTTTTACCCCATAGGCCACAATGGGCTCCCAAATGTTTTTTTGCAGATTCTACAAAAAAAAAAAAAAAAAAAAAAAAGTGTTTACAACCTGCTGAATCGAAAGAAAGGTTTAACTCTGTGAGATAAATCCACACATCACAAAGTAGTTTCACAGATAGCTTACTTCTGGTTTGTATCTGGGGATGTTAGGTTTTTCCCATAGGCCTCAAAGGGCTCCCAAATGGTACTTCAAAGATGCTACAAAAAGACTGTTTCCAATTTGCTGAGTCAAAAGACAGGTTAATCTCTGTGAGATGAATCCAAATATCACAAACTAATTTCACAAACTTCTTTCGAGTTTTTATTTGGGGATATTTGGGTTTTCCCCATAGGCCAAAATAAACTCCCAAATGTTCCTTCACACAAAAAGAGTGTTTCCAACCTGCTGAATCAAAAGAAACACTTAACTCTGTGAGCTGAATCCATAAATCATGAACCAGTTTCACAAATAATTTCTTTCTAGTTTTTAACTGTGGATATTCGGTTTTTTCCCCATAGGGCTCAATGTGTTTTCAAATATCCGTTCTCAGATTCTCAGATTCTACAAAAGGAGTGTTTCCAACCTGCTGAATCAAAAGAATCATTTAACTCTGTGAGATTCCCCATAGGCCACAATGGGCTCCCCAATGTCCCTTCATGGATTCTATGGAAAGAATGTTTCCAACCTACTGAATCAGAAGAAAATTTTAGCTCTGTAAGATTAATCCACACATCAAAAATGAGCTTCACAGATACTTTCTTTCTAGTTTTCATCTGGGAATATTTGAGTTTTCCCTGTAGGCATGAATAGGCTCCTTAATGTCCCTTTGAAGATTCTACAAAAAGAGTGTTTCTAACCTGCTGAATCAAAAGAAAATTTGTTTTATCACTGTGAGATGAATCCACATATCACAAAGCAGTTAAACAGATAGCTTCTTTCTAGTTTTTATCTGGGGATATTCTGTTTTTTCCCATTGGCCTCAAAGGGCTCCCAAATATTCTTTCACAGGGAATATTCTACAGAGAAAAGTGTTTCCAACCTGCTGAATCAAAAGAAAAAGTTAACTCTGTGAGATGAATCCACACATCACAAAGCAGTTTTGCACATAGCTTCTTACTAGTTTTTATCTGTGGATATTCAGGTTTTCCCCATAGACCAAAAAGAGCTCCCAAAATGTTTCCTCAGAGATTCTAAAAATAGTGTGTTTTCATCCTGCTGAATCAAAAGAAAGGTTTAAGTATGTGAGTTGAATCCACACATCATAAAGCAGTCTCACCAAAAGCTTCTTTCTGGTTGTTTTGGTGGGATATTAGATTTTTCCCCATAGACTTCAATTGGTTCCCAAATATTCCTTTGCTGATGCTACAAAGAGTGTTTCCAACCGAGTGAATCAAAATAAACGTGTAACTCTGTGAGATGAATCCAAACATCAATAAGAATTTTCACAGATAGCTTCCTTCTAGTTTTTAACTGGGGATATTCTCTGTTTCCCCTTAGACCCCAATGGGCTATTAAATGTCCCTTTGCAGATTGAACAAAATAAAAGTTTCCAAACTGCTGAATCAAAAGAAAAGTTTAACTCTGTGAGATGAATCTTCAAATCATCAAGCAGTTTCACAGATAGTTTTCTTTTAGTTTTTACCTAGGGATATTCAGTTTTTCCCCATAGGCCTCAATGGGCTCCCAAATCTTTCTTCACAGATTCTACAAAAATTGTTTTTCCAACCTGCTGAATCAAAAGGAATTTTTTGCTGCATGAGATGAATCCACACATCATAAATTTGTTTCACAGAGAGCTTCTTTCTAGTTTTTATGTGTAGATATTCAGTTTTGTCCTACGGGCCTCAATGGGCTCACAAATATCCCTTTACAGATTCTACAATAAGAGTGTGGTCTACCTGCTGATTCAAAAGAAAGATTTATCTCTTTGAGATGAATCCACATATAGGAAAACCATTTGACAAATAACTTCTTTCTAGTTTTTATCTGGGGATATTCAGTTTTTCCCCATAGGACACAATTCACTTCAAAATGTTCCTTCACAGGATCTACAAAAAGAGTGCTTCCAATCTGTTGAATCTATACAAAAGTTTAACTCTGTGAGATGAATCCACATATCACAAACATTTTCACAGATAGCTTCTTTCTAGTGTTTATCTGGGGATATTCTCTTTTCCCCATAGGCCTCAATGGGCTCCCAAATGTCTTTTCACAGATTGTACAAAAGGAGTGTTTCCAACCTACTTAGTCAAAACAAAGGTTTAATTTTGTGAGTTGAATCCACACATCACAAAGCAGTTTCACCAATAGCTTCTTTCTAGTTTTTATCTGAGTATATTAGGTTTTCCCCTACAGGCAATGATGGGATCCCAAATGTCTTTTTGCAGATTTTACAAAAAGCGTGTTTTCTACCTACTGAATCAAAAGAAAGGTTTACCTCTGTGAGATGAACCCATATATCACAAAGCAGATTCACAGATAGCTTCGTTTGAGTTTGTATCTGGGGATATTCTGTTTCTCCCCATAGCCCTCAATGTGCTCTGAAAAGTACTTTCACATATTTGACAAAAAAAGTGTTTCCAACCTGTTCTGTCAAAGAACAGTTTAACTCTGTTAGATTAACATACACATCACCAAGCAGTTTCACAGATAGCTTCTTTCTCTTTTTCATCTGGGGATATTCGGTTTTTCCCCACACTGATCATTGGGCTACAAAATGCCTCTTTGCAGGTTCAAAAAAATTGTGTTTCCTACTTGCTGAATCAAAAGTAAGGTTTAACTCTGTGAGATGAATCCACACGTCAGCAATCAGTTTCACAGATAGTTTCTTTCTTTTTATCTGGAAATATTCTTTTTTACCCCACAGGCTTCACGGGATTCCAAAATGTCCTTTCGCAGATGCCACAAAAGATTGTTTCCAACCTGCTGAATGAAGAGAAAGGTTTAACACTGTGGAATGAATCCACACAACACAAAGGAGTTTCACAGATAGCTTCTTTCTTTTTTTTTTATCGGAGGATATTCAGTTTTTCCCGTTAGGAATCAATGGGCTCCCAAATATCCCTTTGCAGGTTCTATAAAAAGAGTGTTTCCAACCTGCTGAATCAAAGGAAAGTTTTCATTTTGTGAGATGAATCCACACATCACCAAGCAGTTCCGCAGTTAGCTTCTTTCTAATTTTATCTTGGGATATTTGTTTTTTTCTGATAGGCCACAATGAGCTTCCAAATGTCCCTTCACACATTCGACAAAAAGAGTGTTTCCAACCTGATGAATCAAAAGAAAGGTTTATCTCTGTGAGATGAATCCACACATCACAAATCAGTTTCACAGATAGCTTCATTGTAGTTTTAATGTTGGGATGTTCAGTTTTTCCCCATATGCCTCAATGGGTTCCAAAATGTCCTTTCACAGATTCTACAAAAAGAATGTTTCCAACCTACTGAATGGAAAGAAATTTAAACTCTGTGAGATTAATTGGCACTTCACAAAGAAGTTTCACAGATAGTTTCTTTCTAGTTTTTATCTGGGGATATTTGGTTTCTCCCAAAGCCCTCAATGGGCTCCCAAATATCCCTTCAGAGGTTCTACAAAAAGAGTACTTCCAACCTGCTGAATCAAAAGAAAGGTCTAACTATGTAAGATCAATAGACACATCGCAAAGCATTTTCACAAATGGCTTCTTTATAGTTTTTAACTCGGGATATTCAGGTTTTCCCCAGAGGCCTCAATGGGCTACCAAATATCCCTTTGCAGGTTCTACAAAAAGAGTGTTTCCAGCCTGCTGAATCCAAAGAAAGGTTTAACTCTGTGAGATGAATCCTCACATTAAAAAGCATTTCACAGAGAGCTTCTTTTTAGTTTCTATCTGGGGATATTCAGTTTTTCCCTGTAGGCCTCAAAGGGCTCCCAAATGTTTCTTCACAGATTCTACAAAAAGAGTGTTTCCAACTAACTGAATTGAAAGAAAGTTTTGACTGCACGAGATGAATCCACACTACAGAAAGCTGTTTCACAGATAGCTTCTTTCTAGTTTTTATTTGAAAATATTTTGTTTTTTTTACCATAGGTCTCAATGGGCTCCAAAATGTCCCTTTTCAGATTCTACAAAAAGAGTGTTGTTATCCTGCCAAATCCATAGAAAGTTTTAACTCTTTGAGATGAATCCAAACATCAGAAAGCATTTTCACAGATAGCTTCTTTCCAGTTATTATCTAGGGATATTCAATTTTTCTGCATAGACCACAATGGGCTTCAAAATGTTCCTTCACACAATCTACAAAAAGAGTGTTTCCAATCTGCTGAATTAAGACAAAGGTTTAACTCTGTGAGATGTATCCACACATCATAAGCACTTTCACAGAAAGCTTCTTTCTTGATTTTACCTGGGGATATTCTCTTTTCCCAATAGGCCTGAATGGGCTCCCAAATGTCTTTTCACAGTTTGTGCAAAAACAGTGTTTCCAACCTACTTCAGTTTTTCCCCTTAGGCCTCAAAGTGCTTCTAAATGTCCCTTGCAGATTCTAAAAAAATCGTATTTCCAATCTGTTGAATCAAAAAAAAGTTAAACACTTTCAGCTGAATCAACACTTCACAATGCAGTTTCTTTCTAGTTTTTATCTGGGGATATTTGGCTTCTCCCATAGGCCACAATGGCTCCCAAATGTCCCTTCAGAGGTTCTACAGAAGAGTGTTTCCAACCTGTTGAATGAAAAGAAAGGTGTAACTCTTTGAGATGAAGGGACACATCTCAAAGCAGTTTTGCAGTTAACTTCTTTCTAGTTTTTATGTGGGGATGTTTGGTTTTCCCCCTTAGGCCTCAAAGTATTCCTAAATGTCTCTTCACAGATGTTGCAAAAAAGTGTGTCCAACCTGGTGAATCAAAAGAAAATTTTACTGCTGTGAGATGAATAAACTCTTTACTAAGCCATTTCACAGATAGCTTCTTTCTAGTTTTTATCTTGGGATATTAGGTTTTTCTGCTTAGGCCTCAAAGCACTCCCAAATGTCCCTACACAGATTCTACAAAATGGGTATTCCCAAAGAGCTAAATCAAAGGAAAAGTTTACCTCTGTGAGATTAATTTTCACATCACCAAGCAGTTTCACAGAGAGATTCTTTCTTTTTTATCTGGGAACATTCAGTTTTTCCCAATAGGAATCAATGGGCTCCCAAATGCCCCTTTGCAGGTTCTACAAAAAGACTGTTTCCAACCTAATGAATCAAAAACACAGTTTAACTCTGCAAAATGAATCTGCACATAACATGGCAATTTCACAGATAGCTTCTTTGTAGTTTCTATCCAGAGTTATTCATTTTTCTCCCATATGCCTCAACGGGCTCTTAAATGTCCCATTGCAGATTCGGCCAAAAGAGTGTTTTCAAACAGCTGAATCAAAAAATAAAAAATAAAAAGTTTAACTCTGTGAGCTGAAGTCACATTCCACAAAGCAGATCAACAGATAGCTCATTTCTAGTTTTTATCAGTGGATATTCAGCTTTTCCCCATATGCCTCAATGGGCTCCAAATTGTCTCTTCACAGATTCTATGAAAGGCGTGTTTCCAACCTGCTGAAACGAAAAAAGAATTAACTTTGTAAGGTGAATCCACACACCACAAAGCAGTTTCACAGATAGCTTCTTTCAACTTTTTATGTGGGATATTTTGTTTCTACCCATAGGTCACAATTAGCTCTGAAAAGACCCTTCACAGATTACACAAAAAGAGATTTTCCAACCTGCTCATTTAAATGAAAGGTTTAGCTCTGTGAGATGAATCCACACCACACAAGGCAGTTTCATGGAGAGTTTCATTATTGTTTTTATCTGATGATATTCAATAAGCTCCAAAATGTCCCTTCCCAGATTCTACTTAAGGAGGGTTGCCAACTTACTGATGCAAAAGAAAATTTTAACTCTGTGAGATGAATCCACATATCTCAAAGCAGTTTCAAAGATAGCTTCTTTCTACTTTTTCTCTATGGATATTCAATTTTTCCTTTTAGGTCTCAATGGGCTCTGAATAATCTTTCACAGATTCCATAAAAAGTGTTTCCAACCTGCTGAATCCAAATAAATGTTTAAATCTGAGAGACGAATGCACACATCACAAAACACATTCACAGATCACTTCTTTCTAGTTTTTATCTGGGGATATTCAGTATTTCCTCATAGGCTTCAATAGGCTTTCAAATGTCCTTTTGCAGATTCTACAAAAAGAATGTTTCCAATCTGTGGAATCAAAGCAAAAGTTTATCTCTGATGGGTGAATCCACACATCACAAAGCAGTTTCACACGTAGCTTCTTTCTAGTTTTCATCTAGTGATATTATTATTACACATAGTCCTGAAAGGACTTTCAAATGTTCCTTTGTAGAGTCTACAAAAATAGTGTTTCCAACGGGCTTTATCTGAAGAAAGATTTACCTCTGTGAGATGAATCCACACATTGAAACCTAGATTCTCCAGTAGCTTCTTTATGTTTTTATCTGGAGATATTCTGTTTTTCCCCCAGACCTCAACGGACTCTGAAATGTCGCCTTGCAGATTCTACAAAAGGAGTATTTCCAACTTGCTGAATCAAAGAAAGGTTTAGCTACGATAGATAAATCCACACATCATAAAGCACTTTAAAAGAAAACTTCTTTCTAATTTTTATCTGGGGATATTCAGTATTTCCCCATAGGCCTCAATGGGCTCCCAAATATCCCTTTGCAGATTCTAGGAAAAGATTGTTTCCAACTTGCTGAATTAAAACAAATGTTGAGCTCTGTAAGATGAATCCACACATCACATAGCAGTTTCACAGATAGCTTCCTTCTAGTTTTTATCTGGGAATACTCAAATTTCATTATAGGCCTCATTGGGCTTCCAAGTATCCCTTCACTGATCCTATGAAAACAGTGTTTCCAACCTGCTGAATCAGAATAAATATTTAACTCTGTGAGACGAATTCATCCATCACAAAGCAGTTTCACAGGTAGGTTATTTCTAGTTTTTATCTGGAGATATTCGAATTTACCCCATAGGCCTTAATGGGCTCCCAAATGTCCCTTCACAGATTCTACAAAGAGAGTGTTTCCAACCTGTTGAATGAAAAGAAAGGATTACCTCTGTGAGATGAATCCATACATCACAAAACACTTTCACAGATAACTTATTTCCAGTTTTTAACGTAGGATATTCATTTTTCTTCATTGGCCTCAATGTGATCCTAAATGTCTCTTCACCATCTCTTCAAAACGAGTGTTTCCAACCTGCTGAATCAAAAGGAATGTATAACTCTGTGAGACGAATCCACCCATCACAAAACAGTTTCACAGTTTTATCAGGAGATATTTCTAGTTTTTATCAGGGGATATTTGGGTTTTCCCTATAGGCCTCAATGGGCTCCCAAATGTGCCTTCACAGATTCTACAAAATGAGTGCTTCTAACCTGCTTAATAAAAAAAATGTATCTATTTGAGATGAATTATAAACCAGTTTCACAGATAGCTTCTTTCTAGTTTTTATCTGGGAATTTTTTTTCTCAATAGGCTTCAATGGGCTTCCAAGTGTCCCTTCGCATAGTCTACAAAAAGAGTTTCTCCAACCTGCTGAATCAAAAGAAAGGTGGAACTCTGTGAGATGAATCCACGCACCACAAAGCAGTTTCCCAGATAGCTTCCTTCTAGTTTTTATTGTGGGATATTCGTTTTTCCTCATTTTCCTCAATGCGATCCAAAATGTCCCTTCGCCAATTCTACAAAAAGAGTGTTTCCAACCTGCTGAATCCAAAGAAACGTTTAACTCTGTGAGATGAATCCAAACATCATAAAGCAGTTTCACAGATAGCTTATTTCTAGTTTTTATCTGGGAACATTCATATTTTCTGCATAGGCGTCAATGGGCTCTGAAATGTCCCTTTGAAGATCTTACAATAAAGTGTTTCCAACCTGCTGAATCACAAGAAAAATTTAACTCTGTGA
>NC_045445.1:91072149-91075578 GCF_002776525.5 Piliocolobus tephrosceles
AATGGGCTCTCAAGTTTTCTTCTGCATATTCTACAAAAAGAGTGTTTACAGCCTGCTGAATCAAAATAAAGGTTTGAGACTCTGATGTGAATCAACTCATTACAAAGTAGTTTCACAGATAGCTTCTTTTGAGGTTTTTCTGCAGGTATTTGGTTTTTGTCCATTGGCCTGAATGTGCTCCCCAATGTCCCTTCAGAGATACTACAAAAGGAGTGTTTCCAACCTGCCAAATCAAAAGAAAGGTTTATCTCTGATAGGTGAATCCACACATCACAAAGCAGTTTCACAGAGAGCTTCTTTCTAGTTCATATCTGTGGATATATGGTTTTTCCTCATAGTCCCCAATGGGCTCCCAAATGTCCCTTTGATGATTCTACAAATAAAAGTGTTTCCAACCTCTGAATCAAAAGAAAGGTTTACTTCTGATGGATGCATCCACACATCACAAAGCAGTTTCACAGATAGCTTCTTTCTAGATTTTTAGCTTTGGATATTTGGTTTTTCTTTTTGGCCTTTATGGGCTCTCAGAAATCCTTTCACAGGTTCTACAAATAGCATGTTTCCAACTTGCTCAATCAAAAGAAATGTTTAATTGGGTGAGATGAATCCACAGACCAAAAAGCAGTTTCACAGATAGGTTATTTGTAGTTTTTATCTGGGATATTCAGCTTTTTTCCATAGGCCTAAATGGGCTCCCAAATGTCCCTTCCCAGATTTGACAAAAAACCTATTTCCAACGTGCTGTATCAAAAGAAAGTTTCAACTCAGTGAGATGAATCCACACATCAGCAAGACAGTTTCACATATACCTTCGTTGTAGTTTTTATCTGGAGATATTCAGTTTTCCTCACAGATCTCAATGGGCTCAAAAATGATTTTTGCAGATTCTATAAAAAGAGTCTATCCAACCTGCTGAATCAACAGAAAGTTATACACTGTTAAATGAATCTACACATCACCAAGTAGTTTCACATGTAGCTTCTGTCTAGTTTTTATCTGGGATATTTTGTTTTTCTGCATAGGCCCAATGGGCTCCCAAATGTCCCTTCAAACATTCTACAAAATGAGTGTTTCCAACCTGCTGAATCAAATGAAAGATGTAAATCTGTGAGATTAATCCACCCATCATCAATTATTTTCACAAATAGCTTCTTTCTTGTTTTTATCTGGGGATATTTGGTTTTTCCAGGTAGGCTTCAATGTGCTCTCAAATGTCCCTCTGCAGATTCTACAAAAAATAGTTTCCAACCTGCCAAATCAAAAGAAAAGTTTAACCCTGTGAGAAAAATCCACACTTCACAAAGCAATTTCACAGACATCTTCTCTCTAGTTTTTAGCTGGGGATATTCGGTTTTTCCCCATAAGCATCAATGGGCTCTGAAATGTCCCTTCACAGATTGTACAAAAAGAGTGTTTCCAACCTGCTGAATCAAAGAAAGTTTTAACTCTGTGAGATGAATCCACATATCACAAAGCAGTTTTACAGATAGCTCTTTTCTAGTTTTTACCTGGTGATATTCTATTTTTCCCTATAGGCCTCAAATGGCTCCCAAATATCCCTTCCCAGATTCTACAAAAGGGTGTTAAAAGAGTGTTTCCAACCTGCTGAATCAAAATAATGGTTTATCTCTGTGAGATAAATCTTCCCAAAACCAAGCAGTATCACAGATGGCTTCTTTCTAGTTTTTATCTTGAAATATTCAGTTTTTGCCACAGGCCTCAATGGGCTCTCAAATGTCCCTTCACAGATTCTACATAAAGAGTGTTTCCAACATGGTGAATCAAAAGAAACCTTTCACTCTGTGAGATGAATCCACCCACTGCCAACTAGTTTCACAGATAGTTTCTTTGTAGCTTTTATATGGGGATATTCAACCTTTTTCTGTAGGCCTAAATGGGCTCCCAAATGTCTCTTCCCAGATTCGACAAAAAAACCTTTTTCCAACTTGGTGAATAAAGAGAAAGGTTTAGTTCAGTGAGATGAATCCACACATCAGCAAGCAGTTTCACAGATACCTTCTTTCTAGTTTTATCTGGAGATATTCTATTTTTCCCCATGGATCTCAATGGGCTCCAAATGATTTTTGCAGATTCTATGAAAGGAGTATATCCAACCCACTGAATCAACTGAAAGTCATAACACTGTTAAATGAATATACACATCACAGAATAGTTTCATATGCAGCTTCTGTCTAGTTTTTATGTGGGGATAATCGGTTTTTCTGCATAGACAAAATGGGCTCCCAGATGTCCCTTCACACATTTGACAAAAAGAGTGTTTCCAACGTGCTCAATCAAATGAAAGGTGTAACTCTGTGAGATTAATCCACACATCATGAATTACTTTCACAGATAGCTTCTTTCTTGTTTTCATCTGGAGATATTTGGCTTTTCCCATAGGCCTCAATCGCTCTTAAATGTCCCTTTGCAGATTTTACAAAATGAAGGTTTCCCACCTGCTGAATCAAAAGAAACGTGTAACTCTGTCAGATGAATGTAGACATCAAAAAGCAGTTTCACAGATACCCGCTTTCTAGTTTTAACCTGGGGATATTTGGTTTTCCCAATAGGTGTCAATGTGCTCTGAAATGTCCCTTCACAGAGTCTACAAAAAAAGTGTTTCCAACCTGCAGTATCAAAAGA
This sequence comes from Piliocolobus tephrosceles, assembly GCF_002776525.5. Classification (NCBI taxonomy): domain Eukaryota; kingdom Metazoa; phylum Chordata; class Mammalia; order Primates; family Cercopithecidae; genus Piliocolobus; species Piliocolobus tephrosceles. Next base: position 91,074,793 of record NC_045445.1, read on the forward strand.
AAGGTTTAACTCTGTGAGATAAATCCACACATCACAAAGCAGTTTCACAGATAGCTTCTTTTTAGTTTGTAACTGGGGATATTCATTTTTTCCCCATAACAGTCAATGTGCTCCAAAATGTCCCTTCGCAGATTGTACAAAAAGAGTGTTTCCAACCTGTTGAATCAAAGAAAGGTTTAACTCTGTGAGATGAAACCACACATCACAAAGCAGTTTTACAGAGAGCTTTTTTCTAGTCTTTATATGGGGATATCCTGTTTTTCCCCATAGGCCTCAATTGGCTCCCAAATGTCCCTTCTCAGATTCTACAAAAGGGTGTTTCCAACCTGCTGAATCAAAAGAAAGATTTAACTCTGTGAGATAAATCCACCCATCACAAGGTAGTTTCACAGATAGTTAACTTCCTTCTCGTTTATATCTGGGTATATTCAGATTTTCACCATAGGTCCCAATGGGATCACAAATGTCCCTTAGGATAGACTAAAAAAAGGGTGTTTCTTGGCCGGGCGTGGTGGCTCAAGCCTGTAATCTCAGCACTTTGGGAGGCCGAGACGGGCGGATCACGAGGTCAGGAGATCGAGACCATCCTGGCTAACATGGTGAAACCCCGTCTGTACTAAAAAATACAAAAAAACTAGCCGGGCAAGGTGGTGGGCGCCTGTAATCCCAGCTACTCGGGAGGCTGAGGCAGGAGAATGGCGTAAATCCGGGAGGCGGAGCTTGCAGTGAGCTGAGATCCGGCCACTGCACTCCAGCCCGGGCGACAGAGCGAGACTCTGTCTCAAA
>NC_045445.1:91075678-91079648 GCF_002776525.5 Piliocolobus tephrosceles
AAAAAAAAAAAAAAAAAAAAAAAGGATGTTTCCAACCTACTGAATCAAAAGAAAGTTTTAACTCTGTGAGATGAATCCACACATCAAAATCCAGTTTCACAGACAGCTTCTTTCTAGTTTTTATTTGGGGATATTTTGTTTTTCCCCATAGGTGTAAATGGGCTCCCAAATATACCTTCACAGATACTACGAAAAGAGTGTTTCCAACCTGCTGAAACAAAAGAAAAATTTGACTCTGTAAGATGAACCCACACACTGCAAACCAGTTTCACAGATAGTTTCTTTCTAGTTATTTTCTGTGGATATTCAGTTTTTCCCCATAGGCCACAATGTGCTCCCAAGTGCCCCTTTGCATATTCTACAAAAAGAGTGTTTCAAACTTGCTGAATCAAAAGAACACTTTAACTCTCAGAGATGAATTCACTCATCACAAAACAATATCACAGATAGTTTTTTTCTAGTTTTTTTCTGGGGAAATTTGTTTCTTCCCCATAGGCCAAAATGAGCTCCAAAATGTCCCATTACAGATTCTACAAAAAAGTATTTCCAATCTACTGAATCAGAAGAAAGGTTTAACTCTGTCAGATGAATCCACACATCACAAAGCAGTTTCATGGATACCTTCTTTCTAGTTTTTATTTGGGAAATTCTGTTTATCCCTTTATTCCTCCATGGGCTCCCAAATATCCCTTCTCAGATTCTAAAAAAAAAAAAGGTATTTCCAATCTGGTGAATTAAAAGAAATGTATAGCTCTGTGAGATGAAATGGTCCATCACCACAGAGTTTCACAGATAGCTTCTTTCTAGTTTTTATCTGGGGATATTAAGTTTTTCCCTCAGGCTTTGAATGTCTTCCAAATGTTCCTTTGCATATTGTACAGAAAGAGTGTTTCCACCTGCTGAATCAAACGAAAGCTTTAACTCTATGAGATGAACCCACGCGTCATAAAGCCGTTTTTAAGATAGATTCTTTCTAGATTTTACATGGGGATATTTGGTTTTTCCCCATAGGACTCAATGGGCTCACAGATGTCCTCTCAAAGATTCTACAAAAAGCATGTTTCCATCTGGCTAAATCAAAAGACAAGGTTAAACACTATGAGATGAATCCACACATCACAAAGCAGTTTCACAAATAGCTTCTTTCCAGTTTTGTTTTGGCAGAGGATATTCGTTTTTCCTCTTAGAACTCCATGGGCTCTCAAATATCCTTTTGGAGATTCTACAAAAAGAATGTTCCCAACCTAGTGAATCAAAATAATCCTGTAAATTTGTCAGATGAATCCACATATCACCAAGCAGTTTCACACATAGCTTTTTTCTAACTTTTATCTGCAGATATCTGTTTTTTCTTCACAGGTTTCAATGGTCTCCAAAATGTCCCTTCAGAGATTCCATAAAATGAGTGTTTGCAACCTGATGAATCAAAATAAACGTGTAACTCTGTGAGATGAATCCATACATCACTCATCAGTTTCAGAGATTGCTTCTTTCTAGTTTTTATCTGAAGATATTCAGTTTTTCCCAATAGGCCACAATGGGCTCCCAAATGTCCCTTCACAGATTCTACAAAAAGATTGTTTCCAACCTGCTGAATCAAAAGAAAAATTAAATATATCCAGTTTTTCCCCATAGACCTCAATGGGCTCCCATGTGTCCCTTCACAGATTTTACAAAAAGCATTTTTTCCATCCTGCTGGATCAAAAGAAATATTAAACTCTGTGAGATGCATCCACTCCTGACAACCTGACAAAGTAGTTTAACACATAGCTTTTTTCTGTTTTGTTTTCTGGGGATATTCATTTTTCCCAATAGTCCACAATGGGCTCCCCAAGTCCCTTCGCAGATTCTACAGAAAGAATGTTTACAACCTGCTGAATGAAAGGAAAATTTAGCTGTTAGAGTTGAATTTGAACATCACAAAGCAGTTTTTCAGATAACATCTTTCAAGTTTTTATCTAAGGATATTGGTTTTTCTCCATAGGCCTCAATGGGCTTTCAAATATCCCTTTGCAGATTGTACAAAAAGAGTGTTTCCAACCTGCTGAATCAAAGCAAAGTTTCAACACTGTGAAACGAATCCACACACCACCAAGGCATTGCAAAGACAACGTCTTTCTTGTTTTTATCTGCTCATATTCACTTTTGCCTTGTAGGACACATTTGGTTCCTTAATGTCTCTTGGCAGATTCTAGCAAAAGAATGTTTCCAACCTGTTGAATCAAACGAAAGGTTTAACTCTGTGAGATGAATACACACATCACCAAGCAGTTTTACAGAGAGCTCCTGTCCAATTTATATTTACAGATACTCAGTTTTTCCCCATTGGCCTCATTGGCCTCCCAAGTATTTCTTCAAATATCCGACAAAAAAAGTGTTTCCAACCTGCTGAATCAAAGGAAAGGTTTAACTCGGTGAGATGAATCCACATATCATAAAGCAGTTGCACAGAGAGGTTCTTTCCAGTTTTTATCTGGGGATATTCAATTTTTCTCCATAGGCATCAATGTACTCCCTAACATCCCTTGACAGATTCTACAAGAAGTGTGTTTCCAACATGCTGGCCCAAAAAAAAAAAAAAAAAAAAAAAAAAAAAAAAAAACATGTAACTCTGTGAGATGAATCCAAATAACAAAAACCTGTTTTACAGATAGCTTCTTTTAAGTTTTTGTCTGATGATACTCTTTCTTTCCCCATGAACCTCGATGGGATCCAAATTTCCCTTTGCAGATTCTACAAAAAGAGTGTTCCCAAACTCCTGAATCAGGGAAAAGGTTTAACTCTGTGAGATGAATCCACACATCAAAAAGCTGTTTCACAGATAGCTCCTTCTAGCTTTTATCTGGGTATATTCCATGTTTCACCACAGGCCTAAATGGGCTTCCAAATATCCATTTGCAGATTCTACAAAAACAGTGTTTCCATCCTGCTGAATCAAAAGAAATGTTTAACACTGTGACGTGTATCCACACATTACCAAGTAGTTTCCGAGATAGCTTCCTTCTAGTTTTTCTATGAAGATATTCAGTTTTACCCCATAGGCCTCAACTGACTCACAAATGTCCCCCCACAGATTCTACAAAAAGAGTGTTTCCATAACGCTGAATCAAAAGAAAGGTTTAACTCATGAGATGAACCCACACATCTCCAGGCAGTTTAACAGATAGCTTCTTTCTAATTTATATCTGGGGTTGTTTGTTTTTTCCCAATAGGCCTCAATGGGCATTGAAATGTCCATTTGCACATTCTATAAAAAGAGTGTTTACACCCAGGTGAATCAAAGGGAAATTTTAACTCTGTAAGATAAATCCACACATTATGAAGCAGTTTCTAACATAGTTTCTTTCTAATTTTTATCTATAGATATTCTGATTTTGTCTGTAGGTCTATATGGGCTCTTAAATGCTCCTTCACAGATTCTACAAAACATGCTGAATGAGAAGAAAGGTTTAACTCTGTGAGTTGAATCCATAAATCACCAAGCAGTTGCACAGAAAAGTTCTTTCTAGTTTTTAACAAAGGATATTATGTTTTTTACCATAGGTCTCAATGGGCTTTCAAATATCCCTTTGCAGATTCTAACAAAAGAGTGTATCCAATCTGCTGAATGAAAGGATAGTTTTTTTTTTATTTTTATTTTATTTTATTTTTTATTATACTTTAAGTTCTAGGGTACATGTGCATAACGTGCAGGTTACATATGTATACATGTGCCATGTTGGTGTGCTGCACCCATCAACTCGTCAGCAACCATCAATTCATCATTTATATCAGGTATAACTCCCCAATGCAATCCCTCCCCCCTCCCCCCTCCCCATGATAGGCCCCAGTGTGTGATGTTCCCCTTCCCGAGTCCAAGTGATCTCATTGTTCAGTTCCCACCTATGAGTGAGAACATGCGGTGTTTGGTTTTCTCTTCTTGTGATAGTTTGCTAAGAATGATGGTTTCCAGCTGCATCCATGTCCCTA
>NC_045445.1:91104648-91131543 GCF_002776525.5 Piliocolobus tephrosceles
GTTTATCAGGCTAAATAAACCTTTCAATAAAATCTGGGAAGGAATATATTTCCAACGTGCTGAATCAAAGGAAAGTTGTCACCCTGTGAGATGAATCCAAAAATCACAAATCAGTTTAACTGATACCTTTTTTCTAGTTTTTATGATGGATATTTGGTTTTACCCCATAGGCTTCTGCGAGCTCCCAAATGTTCCTTCGCAGATTCTACAAAAAGAGTGATTCTAACTGGGTGAATCAAAAAAAAAAGTTTTAACTCTGTGAGATGAATGTAAACACCTCAAAGCAGTTTTGCAGAAATTTCTTTTAGTTTTTATCTGGGGACATTTGTTTTTTTCTCATAGGCATCAGTTGGTTCACAAATGTCCCTTTGCAGGTTCTACAAAAAGAGTGTTTCCAACCTGCTGAATGAAAAGAAAGGTTTAACTCTGTGAGATGAATCCACTGATCACCACGGAGTTTCACAGTTAACTTCTTTCTAGTTCTTATCTAGGGGTAGAGGGTCTTTCCCCATAGGCTGCAAAGGGCTCCCAAATGTCCCTTCAAAGATTCAACAAAAAGAATTTTTACAATGTGCTGAATCAAAAGACAGGATTAACTATGTGAGATGAATCCAAACATCACCAAGCAATTTCAAATATAGCTTCTTTCAAGTTTTTATCTGTGGATATTTGTTTCTCCCCTTAGGCCTCAATAAGCCCTGAAATGCCCCTTCACAAATTCTACAGCGTGTCTCCAACCTGCTGAATCAAAAGAAATTTTTAACTCTGTTAGTTGAATCAACACATCACGAAGCAGTTTCACAGGTAGTTTCTTCCTAGTTTTTATGTTCGGATATTCTTTCTTCCTCATAGTCCTCATAGTCCTCAATGGACTCCCAAGTGTCCCTTCTCAGATTCTATGAAAAGAGTGTTTCTAACCTGCAGAATCAAAAGAAAGCTTTTACTCTGTGAGTTGAATTAACACATCACCAAGCTATTTCAAAGATAGCTTCCTCCCAGTATTTATCTGGGGATATTCCTTTTTCCACATAGGTCTCAATGGGCTCCCAAATGTCCCATCACAAATTCTACAAAAATAGTGTCTCAACCTGCGAACCAACTGAAAGTTTTAACTCTGCAAGAAGAATCCACACATCACCAAGCAGTTTCACAGATAGCTTCATTCTAGTTTTTATCTCTTTTTCCCTTAGTCCTCAATGGGCTTCAAGATATCCCTTGCAGGTTCTACAAAAAGAGTGCTTCCAGCCTTCTTAATAAAAGGAGGCTTAAGCTCAGTGAGTGGGATGCACACATCACCAAGTAGTTTCACATATACCTTCTTTCTAGTTTTTATTTGGGGACATTCGGGTTTTCCTTGTAGGACTCAAAGGGCTGAAAAATGTCCCTTTGTAGATTCTACTCAAAGAGTGTTTCCAACCTTCTGATCAGAAGAAATGTTTAACCAAGTGAGATTGATGCACACATCACAAAGTCGTTTCACAGATAGCTTCTTTCTACTTTTTATGTGGGGATATTCCATTTCTTCCCATAAGCCTCAAAGGGCTTCCAAATGTCCATTTGCAGATTCTACAAAAAAAGTGTTTCAAACCTGCTGAGTCAAAAGAAAGGTTTAATTCTGTGGGATACATCCACATATCACCAAGCAGTTTCACAGATAACTTCTTTCAAGTTTTTATCTGCAGATATTTACTTTTTATCTGTAGACCCCAATGGACTCCAAAATATCCCTTTACAGGATCTACAAAAAGTGTGTTTCCATCCTTCTGAATTGAAAGAAAGGTTTATCTCAGTGAAATGAATCTACACATCACCAAGCAGTTTCACAGATAGCTTATTTCTAGTTTTTATCTGGGTGTATTTGGTATTACCACATAGGCCTCAATGGACTCCAAATGTCCCTTCACAGATTCTATAAAAAGAGTGCTTCCAAAGTACTGAATCAAAAGAAAGGTTTAACTCTTTGAGATGAATCCACCCATCACCACGAATTTTCATTCATTGCTTCCTTCTAGTTTTTATCTGTGAATATTTTTTTTTTCTACCATAGGACACAATGAACTTCTAATTGTCCCTCTGCAGATTCTACAAAAACAATTTTTCCAACCTGCTGAATAAAACACAAGTTTTATCTCTGTGAGATGAATCCATAAATCACCAAGCAGTTTCACGGATAACTTCTTTCAAGTTTTAATCTGGGGATATTTGGCTTTTCCCCACAGGACTCAATGGGTTCCAAATGTCCCTTCACCGATTCTACAAAAAGAGTGTTTCCAACACTCTGAATCAAAAGAAAGTTTTAACTCTCTGAGATGAATCTACATATAACAAAACAGTTTCACACAATGTTACTTTCTAGTTTTCATCTGGGGATATTCGATTTTTCCCCTAGGCCACAATGGGCTCCCAAATGTCCCTTCAGAGATTCTACAAAAATAGTGTTTCCAACCTGCTGAATCAAAAAAATGTTTTAACTCTATGAGATGAATCCACACATCAGCAAGCCATTTCACAGATAGCTTCTTTTCAGTTTTTATCTGGGGATATTATGTTATTCCCCTTAGGTCTCAATGTACTCTTAAATGTCCATTTGTAAGTGCTCCCAAAAGGTGTTTTTTACCTAGAAAATCAAAACATAGATTTAACTCTTTGAGATGAATACACACATCACAAAACAGTTTCACAGATCGTTCTTTCTAGTATTCTTCTGGGGATATTTCATTTTTCCCTAGGCCTCAATGGGCTCTCAAGTGTTTCTTCACAGATTATACCAGAAGAGTGTTTCCAACCTGCTGAATCAAAATAAAGGTTTGTCTCTGTGAGATGAATCCACTGAACACAAATTAGTTTCACAGATAGCTTCTTTACAGATTATATCTGAAGATATTCTGTTTTCCACCATTGGTGTCAAAGGGCTTTTAAATGTCCCTTCACAGATTCTATGAAAAGAGTGTTTCCAACCTGCTGAATCAAAAGAAAGTTTTAACTCTTTTCAATGAATCCACACATCACAAAGCAGTTTCACAGGTAGCTTCTTTCTAGTTTTTATGTGGGGATAGTCATTTTTTCCCCATTGGTAACAATGGGCTCCTAAATGTCCCTTCGCGGATTCTACAAAAAGAGTGTTTCCAATTTGTTGAATCAAAAGAAAAGTTTAACTCTGTGGGATGAATCCGCTCATCATGAATCAGCTTCACAAATAGCTTCTTTCTAGTCTCTATTTGTGAAAATTGGGTTTTGCCCCATAGACATCAATGGGATCCCAAATGTCCCTTCCCAGATTCTACAAAAAGAATGTTTCCAATCTGCTGAATCAAAAGAAATGTTTAACTTTATGAAATTAATCCACACATCACAAAACAGTTTCACAGATAGATTCTTTCTTGTTTTTATGTGGAGATATTTCATTTTGCCCCATAGGCCTTAACAGGCTCCCAACTGTTTTTTTTTTTTTTTTTCACAGATCCTAGAAAAAGAGTTTTTCCAAACTGCAGAGTCAAAAGAAAAATTTAACACTGTGAGATGAATCCACACATCACAAAGCAGTTTCAGTGACAGATTCTTTCTAGTTTTTATCTGGGGATATTTGCTTTTTTACCATAGACCACTATGGGCTCCAAATTTCCCTTCACACAATCTATAAAAGGAGTGTTTCCAATCCGCTGAGTCACAAGAAAGTCTTAAAAATGTGAGATGAATCCACAGAATGCAAGGCGGTGTCACAGATAGTATTTTTCTTTTTTTATCTGGAAATATTTAGTTTTTCACCTTTGGCCTCAATGGGTTCCCGAATGTCCCTTAGTAGATTCTACGAAAAGAATGTTTCCAAACTACTGAATTAAAAGAAAGATTAGACTCTTTGAGATGAATCCAGACATCACAAAGCACTTTAACAGTTAGCTTCTTTATTGTTTATATCTCGAGATATTCTGTTATTCCCCATAGGCCACAATGGGCTCCCAAATATCCTATCGCAGATTCTACAAAAAGCCTGCTTTCAATTTTCTGAATCAAAAGAAAATTTTAACTCATCCAATGAATGCACACATCAGAAAGCCATTTCACAGATTTTTTCCAGTTTTTATCTGGGGTATTCTGTTTTTCTTCTTAGGTCTCAAACGGCTCCCAACTGCCCTTCACAGATTTTACAATGAGAGTGTTTTTAACCTGCTAAATAAAAAGAAACGTTTACCTTGGTGAGGCACATATGCACATCAGAAAGCATTTTCACAGATAGCTTCTTTCCCCATAGGCCTTAATGGGCTCCCAAATGTTTTTCGCATATTTTACAAAGAGTGTTTCCAACCTGCTGAATCAAAAGAAAAGTTTAACTCTGAGATGAAACTACACATCACAGAGCAATTTTACAGATAGCTTCTTTCTAGTTTTCATGTGGGCATATTTGGATTTTCCCCATAGGCCACAATGGGCCCCCAAATGTCCCTTTGCAGATTCTAGAATAAGTATGTTTTCAACCTGCTGAATCAAAAGAAAGTTTTAACTCTTTGTGATGACTTCACACATTATAAAGCTGTCTTTCAGATAGTCTCTTTCTAGTTTCTATGTGGGGATATTCAGTATTCCCTCATTGGCAACAATGGGCTCCCAAATGTTCCTTTGCAGAATCTACAAAAAAGCCTTTCCAACAAGTTGAATCAAAAGAAAGGTTAAATTCTGTGAGATAAAGCCACTCATCATGAAGCAGTGTCACAGATATCTTCTTTCTAGTTTTTATTCATGGAAATTAAGTTTTGCCCCATAGGCATCAATGGGCTCCCAAATGTCTCTAGGCAGATTCTACAAAAAGAATGTTTACAACCTGCTGAACCAAAAGAAATGTTTAACCATCTGAGATGAATTCACACATCACAAACCAGTTTCACAGACAGATTCTTTCTAGTTTTCATGTGGGGAGATTTGTTTAGTCCCCATATGCCTTAATAGGCTCCCAAATGTTTCTTCACAGATTCTAGAAAAAGAGTTTCTCCAACCTGTGGAGTCATAAGAAAGATTTAACTCTTTGAGATGAATCCTCATATCACCAAGCAGTTTCAGAGATGGCTACTTTCTAGTTTTTTTCTGGGGATATTTGGTTTTTCCTTATAGGCCTCAATGTGTTCCCAAATGTTCCTTTGCAGATTCTAGAAAATAAGTATTCCAACCTGCTGAGTCAAAAGAAAGGTTTAACTCTGTGAGATGAATCCACACATCACAAACCAGTTTCACAGATAGCTTCTTTCTAGTTTTATCTTGAGATATTCTGTTTTTCCCAATAGACCTCAATAAGCTCCCAAATGTCCCTATGCAGATCTACAAAACGAGTGTTTTTAACCTGCTGAATAAAAGGACAAGTTTAACTCTGTGAGTTGAATTCCCATTTTGCAGATAATTTCTTTCTCGTTTTTACCTGGAAATATTTGTTTTTTCTTCATAGACCTCAATGCAATCCCAAATGTCCCTTCACAGATTCTACATAAAAAAAAAGTGCCTCCAATCTGCTGAATCAAAAGTAAGATTTAACTCTGTGAGATGAGATGAATCCACACATCACCACGAAGTTTCACAGATTGCTTCTTTCTTTTTTTTTTTTTATTATACTTTAAGTTCTAGGGTACATGTGCATAACGTGCAGGTTTGTTACATATGTATACATGTGCCATGTTGGTGTGCTGCACACATCAACTCGTCAGCAACCATCAATTCATCATTTATATCAGGTATAACTCCACAATGCAATCCCTCCCTTCTCCCCCCTCCCCATGATAGGCCCCATTGTGTGATGTTCCCCTTCCCGAGTCCAAGTGAGCTCATTGTTCAGTTCCCACCTATGAGTGAGAACATGCGGTGTTTGGTTTTCTCTTCTTGTGATAGTTTGCTAAGAATGATGGTTTCCAGCTGCATCCATGTCTCTACAAAGGACGCAAACTCATCCTTTTTTATGGCTGCATAGTATTCCATGGTGTATATGTGCCACATTTTCTTAATCCAGTCTGTCACTGATGGACATTTGGGTTGATTCCAAGTCTTTGCTATTGTGAATAGTGCCGCAATAAACATACGTGTGCATGTGTCTTTGTAGTAGCATAATTTATAATCCTTTGGGTATATACCCAGTAGTGGGATGGCTGGGTCATATGGTACATCTAGTTCTAGATCCTTGAGGAATCGCCATACTGTTTTCCATAATGGTTGAACTAGTTTGTGCAGATTCAACTCACAGAGTTAAACCTTTCTTTTGATTCCACAGGTTAAAAACACTCTGTTTGTAGAATCAGCCAAGGGACTTTTGGGAGAACATTGACACCTTTGGGAAAAAAAAAGAATATCCCCAGATTATCAGGGGAAATTCAGACCCCGATATTTCACATGGGTCCTTTTCTATTTTTCTAAAGTGTTGGCTGGTCTGAGAAATAAAGAGAAAGAGTACAAAACAGAGAAATTTTAAAGCTAGGAGTCGAGGGGAGACATCACATGTTGGCAGGGCCCCTGATGCTCCCTGAGCCGTAAAACCAACAAGTTTTTATTAGTGATTTTCAAAAGGAGAGGAGTGTACGAATAGGGTGTGGGTCACAAGGATCACATGCTTCACAAGGTAATAAAATATCACAAGGCAAATGGAGGCAGGGTGAGATCACAGGACTGGGGCGAAATTAAAATTGCTAATGAAGTTTCGGGCATGCACTGTCATTGATAACATTTTATCAAGAGACAGGGTTTGAGAACAGACAACTGGTGTGACTAAAATTTATTAAGTAGGAATTTCCTCTTCCTAATAAGCCTGGGAGTGCTACAGGAGCCCGGGGCTTATTTCCTCCCTTATCTACAACTGTAAAAGACAAACGTTTCCAAAACAGCCATTTCAGAGGCATCCCCTTACAAACTCATTCTCTTTCTCATGGATGTTCCTTGCTGAGAAAAAGAATTCTGTGATATTTCTCCTATATGCTTTTGAAGAAGAGAAATATGGCTCTGTTCCACCTGGCCCAGAGGTAGCCAGACTTAAAGGTTATCTCCCTTGTTCCCTGAATATTGCTGTTATTCTGTTCTTTTTTCAAGATGCACCGATTTCTTATTGTTTAAACAATTTGTGCAGTTAATGCCATCATCACAGGGTCCTGAAGTGACATTCATCCTCAGCTTATGAAGACAACAGGATTAAGAGATTAAAGTAAAGACAGGCATAGGAAATCACAAAAGTATTGATTGTGGAAGTAATAATGAAACTTTCATTATCAATGAAAGTTTCAATGAAACCTTCACAATTTATGTTCTGAGATTGCAGTAAAGACAAGCATAAGAAATTACAAAAGTATTAATTTGGGGAACTAATACATGTCCATGAAATCTTCACAATTGATGTTCTTCTGCCATGGCTTCAGCCAATCCCTCCGTCCAGTATCCCTGACTTCCCACAACATCACTCCCTTTCTTTATATATAAATGTGCCATGGAAATGAAGGCTTGTTCGTTCTCTATTTTGATGCAGGATTCTTTGACTGGTCTGGCACACTAAAGACAAACCGATTAAACAGAGAAACATAATTCCAAAATTTACTACAGTTGAGCCCCTAATAGACTTAATTCAAGTTGTGGGGTTTAGTCCATAAAGATTTTCTACCACCTGATCTAACGCCTCAGCTCCAGGCACAATGGATAAGTGAGCTTGAGAGACTTCAAAAATTTGTTTCTTTAATTTAATTATGTCCAATGATAAATTATCTTCCCTTGCAAGAAGGTGTTCTTTGACCATTCTCCATGAATGATCAGTCTCATTATAGGAATACGGGGTGATAAAGAAATCAGAGGTATTCCAATCGCACTGCATTTGCATGTGATATTCAAGACTCACTAACCAATCTTCAAGCCAAATAACAGGCTGTCTTTAATCATTAATTTCATAGCCAACTTTTGATCAACGCTTTGTTGAGAATCTACATTTGCGTGGAATTGGCTTGCCAATCATTAACAAAATGTGCTGTTTGATTAGGTTGATGTAACGCCATTCTGGCAGTGGTGGCCATTGCAGTGACTGTAATTAGGCCCATGATCACAGCGATTAAAGTGGAAACAAATCTCTTAGATCTTTTTAGAATTCACTGTAACACTTCATTAATTAAATGTATTGAAGGGGAGTATTCCCAAAGTCTGGGCAAAGTTATTGGAATCCAGATTCCTTTTTGAGCTCAGACCAACATTACACTTTTCCTGGAGTCAAAATGGGAGTTAATACAAGTGTATAAATGACAATTAATGCACTGGACAGTTTGATTTTTCATCCAAATTTTGATATTTCCCACTAACAGCATGTAAGGAGGCTTAACACAACTCTTTATGGGAACAGTCAGGTTGGAGGTAAGTAAAGCAGAATGTCTGGCTCTACATTGATACTGAGAGATGGGAGCAGTAGCAGGAACAACAGACAGAACAGTTTACCCTTCCCGTACTCACAGTCCAGATATGGCAATAGCCAATTTCCAAAGTTCTGGGAGTTCTGGGTTCAGAATGGGGAGTTTCATATGAGGCCTTGTGGGTGGGGGGGGGGTTAATGCCTTTACCTTCCCATTTTAAGGGAAAGAATGAACTGAGCCTCTTGTGCAAAGTAGAATGAAGATTCTCGTTCTCTCAATAACCAATAAAGTAAATAGCCTCCTGGCATTCCCTTCTGCCACAGGAGCAATTGTTTTTTAAATATCCCATTGGTGCCCAGTCTATTACTAAATAATATGAGTCATTTTTTAATATTACTGTATGCGAGTTAACACAATCTTCCCAAATTAAAGTTTTAGATGGGCCCTCAAAATTTTTAGGGCATGGTTTTCCTGCAGGATTATATTGAAAGTATGTAGTATCTCCCATTACTCCCCATTTCATTTGTTTTAAAGGAGAAGGGGAGAGACTGGAGACCAAATGTCCTGGTTCCTCTGTAGTTGATCTTTCCGGAAAATAAGCAGCCCAGACTTGAGTTTATAGATGGATACAACTAGGTGCATGTACAAGGCAGAGAGGGGTATTTATAACCTATGGTAACATTATGGTCTTCTGCAACTGTAGGCATCCACACATTATTGTTAGTATAGATTTCTACAGGAGCATCAATCCAGGTGAGAGGTCGAATAAGTGGAGGAAAAGACACCTAAACCTAGTAAGAATAATTTTGTGTAGCAGGTAAATCAGTGTGAGAGGAAACTGGTGAGACAGAAAGTATAAGGAGGAGAATCATTAAATGAAACCTAGTGTTAGCGAGATTGAGTGCTGAAGGAGGAAGAGAACAGAGAGATGTCATTTTTAGGCTAATAGAAATGGTGAGCTTTTTAGGTTTGTAAGGAGAAAAAGAAAGGTAATCAGGAGAAGTGGGTTTAGTTAGATGGGTCTCCATTGCCATCATGGAGAATTGAATCAGACCCATTTTGATTTGGTGTGCCTGCTTCTAAGGAGTTGGCACAGATCTCAACAGGTCTGAGGACAGTCTCTGACTCAGATGTCTTTTCCCTGTGGTTTTCTTTTGATGATCTCCTAGTGAAACATAAGCATATCTTCTTTAACACGTTAAGTAGAATCAGAGACAATATTTAAAGGTTTGGGGAAATCCTGTAAGGCAATAATGACATTAATTAACTCTGCCTTTTGAGCAAAGGTATAAAGGATAGAAATAAGCTTGTCTGTGGGTCTTAAATAATTAATATTGCCTAGAAGTTTTTGGAAGTCATTTAATGTTTTTAAAGAATCTCTCTTATTTGAACCTTTCGAGGTTGAATACATTGTTTATCAACCAGCATTCTGAAATATTGAACAGGAATGGTCTGTTGAATTTTATCCTTAGTGATGTGTAATCCAGCCTCTGTAACATGGCAGCTCAAAATTTGATAACAGTTAATTAATTCTTTATCAGTGGGGACAGCAATTAAAATATCATCAATATAATGTAGAATATAGGCCTAGGGAAATTAAGATTAAACTGGTGAAAGCACTTGCACAACATAAAGCTGGCAGATTGTAGGGCTATATAGCATTCCCCGAGGAAGTACTTTACACTGATTACATGCTGCAAGCTCCTGATTATTGACAGATGGTACAGTAAAAGCAAATTTTTTGCAATGTGATTTATGTAAAGCAATATATATATATATATACACACACACATATATATATATACATATATATATATATACACACACACATATATATATATATACATATATATATATATATACACATATATATATATAATCTTTAACATCATTTAGTATGAGAGGCCAAATTTTAGGTATTAGAGCAGGGACAGGCATGCCGGGCTGGAGAGCCCCCCATAGGTTTAATTACAGCGTTAATGGCCTTTAAATCGGTTACCATCTGCTACTTGCCTGATTTCTTTTTACTAGAAACACAGGAGAATTCAGGGGGAAAGAGAAGGTTCCACATTTCCAAGTTGTAACTGTTCAGAAACCAATTGAGTTAAAGCCTCCAGTTTTTCTTTAGAGAGTGACCACTGCTGAATCAAAATGGGTGTGTCAGGTTTTCACTGTAAAGGGATAGGATCAGGAGGTGTGGCTGAGGCCGCCACTAAAAAGGATAACCTAAACCAGCCCCGTTTTCTTTTATAGTAATTGGGAGTTTAGTAATCCCTTCATGCTTTGGACCAAGACTGAGTCTAGGAACAAACCTCATGTTTTCCATCATATGCTGACTGGGAGCACTATGAGAGTTATGTGGAATATTAATTTCATTCTCAGTGTCTACTAGGCCTTCAAACTTTCTTCCTTGAATGTGTATGGTGCAGGTGGGCTGTTGTTTAGAAATTACATTAATCCAATAAACGACCTTTTCACTTCCGGAGTCCATCCTAGGGCCACGTGTCTTGTCCCCTTTGCTTAAAATGATATTAGGTAGTGAAAGCAATTGAGCAATTGGCTCAGTGGCTGGAGTGAAAGCAGGAACCATGGCAGACTGGTCTCATTAATTTAATATTATCAACGGAATCAGAATTAATGAGACCAGTATGAATGGTGATTTCTTTAGCAGAGGTGGATGTCCTACCTAACACCAGGCCTACCAAAACTTGAGGTAAAGGGCCAGTGACTCCCCCTCCGTGGGGACTATTACAGGCAAAGAGTTAGGTAGTAAATTTAGAAGAAAAATATTACAGAGATCGACCCCCCAGTCCCCTACTGTGGGGATGGACCAGCATTGTACTGAGACAGAAGGGGAGGCTGGGACCTATTTTGTTTGGCTATAGGTAAATTTATTTGTGCTGGGGGTTGCGTTGGGAATGTCAGAGGTGGAAACACAACATTTGTCTGAGTCTGAAGCGTCCCATTTGATATCAGGACCTGGGACCAGCCCCACTCATTTCCATGGTGTTGTGGCAGGGGATTTCCATCCAGATAATATTTAGAGCAGGAATCACTTGCCCAGTGTTTACCTTTGCAACACTGTGGGAAAACAGTAACAGCAGCATTTGGCCCTGTTTGTTGAGCCAGCTTGGCCGCTTTTAAGTTTTTAATAGTGCAATTTTTTCGAGTATGACTAAGTTGGCCACAATTATAGTAGGCACAAAGAAAACAATTAGTGGAACCAATTGTTTGGTTGGTGTCCTTCGTGGCCCATGCCCACAGAAGAGCTTTGTGGGTGTCTGATCCAATAACTTCACAAGGTTTAATATATGTAGGTAACACCTTGTGATCAGGTAAATTTTGTCACTGGACTGAATGCCTGGACATTTTACACTCAGGGTTCACATTTTCAAAAGCAAATATATGAAGGAGAATACTTTGTACGTGCTCATCAGAGGCAGATTTTTCAACAGCATCTTGTAATTTAGCTAAAAAACCAGAGTATAATTAAGAGTGACGTTGTTTAACCATGGTAGAAGAAGCAGGAACTTGGTCTGGAGTGCGTAGTTTATCCCAAGCACTCGTACACAACTTTGTCACTTGTTCCATTTTAAGAGCATCAAAGCCTAATTGGGCATAAGTATCAGAGAAGCTATCAGAGCCTGTGAGTTGAGCCTGAGTAGTTAGAATGCTATTAGTCCAATTTAGCTGAGCCTGCAGACAGGCCTTTTCCTACCAGGCTGAGTTGGAGTTAGAACAGTTTTCTTCAAAAGGTCCGAGTCTAAAGGAAGCAAAAAGACCTCAGTACAAAAGGTTTGTGATATCATTTTACCATAAGGAGAATTTGAGCCATACTGAGTACAAGCATCCTTAAATTCTTTTAAAAAGGTAAGATTGAGAGGTACATAATGATGCAGACCAGTTGAGGAACCAAAACAACATGAGGGTGAAGGGCAGTAGTGGATGGGGGAGGGCCTGGAGAATTATAGGTAAGTGGTAGTTTTGTCCAGGAGCCATTAGTTGATGCTGGAGGTTTGAAGAGAGACAAATTGGCATATCTATGGTCCTGAGCTGTGTGAGTCATAGCTGCAGCAGCTTCAAGTACAGGCTCTTCATGAAAATAAGTAAGATTATCAGGGGGTAACGTTAAGCCAAAGTCACCAGAGTTAGATATTGAATTTTCAACAGGTGAGGGAGGAGTAGCTGAAGGGAGAGGCTGATCCGATAATGAAGGCAGTGTGGGAGAGGAAGGTTGAGGAAGAGGTGGAGGATCATCAGATTCAGAAAACTGTAGTAACTGTAGGAAGTGACGGGATTGGTATGTCATCAAGATGGCACGTACCAAGGCCCAATCACACCAAACAGTGATGGAAGCAATATTCCATGTAAAGACCAGTTCCTGGAATGTTGTACCAATATTACCCCATAGTTTTACACATATGGTTCATTTTTCAGGAAACCAAGGACAGTATTTTTCAACAGCCCTGAATAGTGTGACCATATTTTCCATGGTTACTTGGACCCTTCCCTGTTTTAAAAGGTCTACATCTAAGGTTCCTTTTTCAGGAAACCAAGGACCGAACTTTACCACTGTCCTGAATAGAGTGACCATATTTTCCAAGGACACTTGAACCATTCTTTCTTATAACTGGAGTTTACTATAGAAGAGATAAGTATAATTTTTTTATATTCCATGTGACCTACAGTTAACCTGGACCATACACAGACTACTCACCAGTCCTCAGGGAGTCAAACAAGCACATCTGTGAACCAAACCAATGACATTTCTCCACACCTATTAAAGGGAATCGGGTTCCAACATGCACTTAGGAAAAAAGAAAGACCACGTGGGAGCCAGATATCGGGAGAAATTCAGCCCCCAAAACTTCGTGTGGGTTCTTTTCTATTTTCCTTAAGTGTCAGCTGATCTGAGAAATAAGGGGAAAGAGTACAAAAGAGATAAATTTTAAAGCTGGGTGTCCGAGGGAGACATCACTTGTCGGCAGGTTCTGTGATGTCTCCTAAGCCATAAAATCAGCAAGTTTTTATTAGTGGTTTTCAAAAGGTGAGGGAGTGTACAACTAGGGTGTGGGTCACAAGGATCACATGCTTCACAAGGTAATAAAATAACACAAAGCAAGTGGAGGCAGGGCAACAACACAGGACCGGGGTGAAATTAAAATAGCTAATGAAGCTTCAGGCACGCATAGTCATTGATAACATTTTATCAGGGGACAGGGTTTGAGAGCAGACAACCGGTCTGACTAAAATTTATTATGTGGGAATTTCCTCATCCTAATAAGCCTGGGAGCAAGCACTACTGGAGACTGGGGCTTATTTCATCCCTTATCTACAACCATAAAATACAGATGTTCCCAAAGCAGCCATTCCAGAGGCCTCCCCTTAAGAACACATTCTCTTTCTCAGGGATGTTTCTTGCTGAGAAAAAGAATTCAATGATAGTTCTCTTACTTGCTTTTAAAAGAAGAGAAATATGGCTCTGTTCCACCTAGCCCACAGATAGCCAGACATTAAGGTTATCTCCCTTGTTCCCTGAACATTGCTGTTATGCTGTTCTTTATTCAAGGTGCCCATATTTCATATTGTTTAAATAATTTGTGCAGTTAACACAATCATCACAAGGTCCTGAGTTGACATTCATCCTCAGCTTACAAAGATGACAGGATTGAGAGACTAAAGTAAAGACAACCACAAGAGAAAGCAGGAAAGATCTAAAATTGACACCCTAACATCACAATTAAAAGAACTAGAGAAGCAAGAGCAAACACATTCAAAAGCTAGCAGAAGGCAAGAAATAACTAAGATCAGAGCAGAACTGAAGGAGAGAGAGACACAAAAACCCTCCAAAAAAATCAATGAATCCAGGAGTTGATTTTTTGAAAAGATCAACAAAATTGATAGACCACTAGCAAGACTAATAAAGAAGAAAAGAGAGAAGAATCAAATAGATGCAATAAAAAATGATACAGGGGATATCACCACCGACACCACAGAAATACGAAATACCATCAGAGAATACTATAAACACTTCTATGCAAATAAGCTAGAAAACCTAGAAGAAATGGTTAATTTATTGGACACTTACACTATCCCAAGACTAAACCAGGAAGAAGCTGAATCCCTGAATAGACCAAGAGCAAGCTCTGAAATTGAGGCAATAATTAATAGCCTACCAACCAAGAAAAGTCCAGGACCAGACGGATTCACAGCCGAATTCTACCAGAGGTACAAGGAGGAGCTGGTACCATTCCTTCTGAAACTATTCCAATCAATAGAAAAAGAGGGAATCCTCCCTAACTCATTTTATGAGGCCAACATCATCCTGATACCAAAGTCTGGCAGAGACACACACAAAAAAGAGAAATTTAAAAATCCGCAATGAAATACTGGCACACTGAATCCAGCAGCATATCAAAAACCTTATCCACCATGATCAAGTGGGCTTCATCCCTGGGATGCAAGGCTGGTTCAACACATGCAAATCAATAAATTTAATCCAGCATAGAAACAGAACCAAAGACAAGAACCACATGATTATCTCAATAGATGCAGAAAAGGCCTTTGACAAAATTCAACAGCCAGTCATGCTAAAAACTCTCAATAAATTCGGTATTGATGGAATGTACCTCAAAATAATAAGAGCTATTTATGACAAACCCACAGCTAATATCATACTGAATGGGCAAAAACGGGAAACATTCCCTTTGAAAACTGGCACAAGACAGGAATGTCTTCTCTCATCATTCCTATTCAACATAGTGCTGGAAGTTCTGGCTTGGGCAATCAGGCAGTTTGAAAGAAATAGATGGTATTCAGTTAGGGAAAGAGAAAGTCAAATTGTCCCTGTTTGCAGATGACATGATTGTATATTTAGAAAGCTCCATTGTCTCAGCCTAAAATCCCCTTAAGCTCATAAGCAACTTCAGCAAAGTCTCAGGATACAAAATCAATGTGCAAAAATCACAAGCATTCTTATACACCAGTGACAAACAAACAGAGAGCAAAACTATGAGTGAAGTCCAATTCACAATTGCTTAAAAGAGAATAAAATACCTAGGAATCCAGCTTACAAGGGAAGTGAAGCACCTCTTCAAGGAGAACTACAAACCTCTGCTCAACGAAATAAAAGGAGACAACAAATGGGAGAACATTTCATGCTCGTGGATAAGAAGAATAGATATTGTGAAAATGGCCATACTGCCTAAGGTAATTTATAGATTCAATGGCATCCCCATCAAGCTACCAATGACTGTCTTCACAGAATTGGAAAAAAAAAAAAAAAACTACTTTAAAGTTCATATGAAACCAAAAAAGAGCCTGCATTGCCAAGACAATCCTAAGACAAAAGAACAAAACTGGAGACACCACACTACCTGACTTTGAGCTATACTACAAGGCCTCAGTAACCAAAACAGCATGGTACTGGTACAGAAACAGAGACATAGACCAATGGAACAGAACAAAGCACTCAGAAATACATCACACATCTACAACCATCTGATCTTTGACAAACCTGTCAAAAGCAAGAAATGGGGAAAGGATCCCCTATTTAATAAATGGTGCTGGGAAAACTGGCTAGCCATAAGTAGAAAGCTGAAACTGGATCCTTTCCTTACATCTTATAGAAAAATTAATTCAAGATGGATTAAAGACATAAGCATTTCACCTAAAACAATAAAAACCCTTGAAGAAAACCTAAGCAATGCCATTCAGGATATAGGCACGGGCCAGAACTTCATGTCTAAAACACTAAAAGCAATGGGAACAAAAGCAAAAGTTGACAAATGGGATCTAATTAAACTAAAGAGCTTCTGCACAGCAAAAGAAATTACCATCAGACTGAACAGACAACCTACAGAATGGGAGAAAATTTTTGCAATCTATTCATCTG
This sequence comes from Piliocolobus tephrosceles, assembly GCF_002776525.5. Classification (NCBI taxonomy): domain Eukaryota; kingdom Metazoa; phylum Chordata; class Mammalia; order Primates; family Cercopithecidae; genus Piliocolobus; species Piliocolobus tephrosceles. Next base: position 91,120,888 of record NC_045445.1, read on the forward strand.
ACAAAGGGCTAATACCCAAAATCTACAAAGAACTTAATCAAATTTACAAGAAAAAACTCCAACAACCCCATCCAAAAGTGGGCAAAGGATATGAACAGACACATCTCAAAAGAAGATATTTATGCAGCCAACAGACACAAGAAAAAATATTCATCATCACTGGCCATCAGAGAAATGCAAATCAAAACCACAATGAGATACCATCTCACACCAGTTAGAATGGCAATCATTAAAAAATCAGGAAACAACAGGTGTTGGAGAGGATGTGGAGAAATAGGAACACTTTTACACTGTTGTTTGGACTGTAAACGGGTTCAACCATTGTGGAAGACAGTGTGACGATTCCTCAAGGATCTAGAAATAGACATACCATTTTGACCTAGCCATCCCATTACTGGGGATACACCCAAAGGATTATAAGTCATGCTGCTATAAAGACACATGCACACGTATGTTGATTGCGGCACTATTCCCAATAGCAAAGACTTGGAATCAACCCAAATATCCATCAGTGACAGAATGAATTAAGAAAATGTGGCACATATACACCATGGAATACTATGCAGCCATAAAAAGTGGTGAGTTCGTGTCCTTTGTAGGGACATGGATGCAGCTGGAAACCATCACTGTCAGCAAACTATCGCAAGAACAGAAAACCAAATACCACATGTTCTCACTCATAGGTGGAAGTTGAACAATGAGAACACTTGGACACACAAAGGGGAGCATGACACACCAGGGCCTCTCGTGGGGTGGGTGTAGGAGTAGGGATAACATTAGGAGATACACCTAATGTAAATGACGAGTTAATGGGTGCAGCACACCAACATGGCACACATATACATATGTAACAAACCTGCACATTGTGCACGTGTACCCTAAAACTTAAAGAAAAAAAAAAGAACTAAGGAAACTTTGTTTAAAGAATTAAAGGAAAATAAGATGGCAATGCTTCTGCACAAAAAGCATCTCAATAAAGAGACACTTATTATAAATGAACCAAATAATACTCTGGAGATGAGTACAGTAACTGAAATGAACAATTCATTAGAGGGTTTCAACAGAAAAGGTGACATGGCAGAAAAATATGGAAACTTGAAGATAGATTAATGGAAATTATACAATCTGACGAACAGAGAGAAAAATGATTTCAGAACAATGAAAAGAGTCTCAAAGGGTTGTTGGTGTGCAGTATTAAACACACCAACATTTATGTAAAGGGAGCTTCAGAAGTAGAGAAGACAAAGAGACTGATAAAATTTGAAGATGTGATGGGTAAAAAGTCCCAAATTGAGAAAATCATTAACCTGCATATTGAGGAAGCTCAGTAAACCACAAGTGAGACCAACACAAAAAGATCTACATGTAGAAACATTAGAGTCAGACTGCTGAATGACAAACACAAACAGAAAATCTGAAAAGCATCAAGAAGAAATACCTCATCTTGTACAGGTAAACCCAATGCAACTAATGACTAAACAATGGAGGCCCAAAAATAGTGGAATGTCAAACTCAAACTATTAAATTTATTGAATAGTACTCTTGCCATGTGTGAATTTTATGGCAGATACACAATAATTCAGTAAAGCTGTTTAAACAAAAACAAACACACAAAAAATAATGTTTCCAACCTGCTGAATTAAAAAACTGTTGTAACTCTATGAGATGAATGCACATATCACCACACAGTTTCACAGACATCTTCTTTCTACTTTTTATCTGTGTATATATATATTTCCCCTAAGGCCTCAATGTGCTCCCAAATGTTGCTAGGTAGATTCCACTAAAAAAGTGTTTTTAACCTGCCAAATGAAAAGAAAGATTTATCTCTGTGAGGTGAATCCATACATCACAAAGCAGTTTCACAGAAAGCTTCTTTATAGTTTTAATCTGGGGATATTTCATTTTCCCCAAAAGACTCAATGGACTTCCATATGTCTCTTCACAGATTCAAGAAAAGTTTAACTCAGTGAGATGAGTCCACACATCACCAAGCAGTTTTAAAGGTAGCTGCTTTCAACTTATTATCGGGGGATATTTTGTTTCTCATCATAGGCCTCAATGGGCTCCCAAATGTCCCTTCGCAGTTTCTATGAAAAGAGTTCTTCCAAAGTGTTGAATCAAAAGAAAGGCTTAACTCTGTGGGATGAATCTACCCATCACCAAGCAGTTTCACAAGTAGTTTCTTTCTAGTTTTTATCCGGGGATACTCAGTTTTTCCCCATATGCCATAAAGGGCTCCCATGTGTCCTTTAGCACATTCTTCAAAAAGAGTATTTCCAACTTACTGAATCAAAAGAAAGGTTCAACTTTCTGTGATGAATCCACACATCACAAAGCAGTTTCTCAGATAGTTTTTCTAGTTTTTCTGTGGGGATATTTGACTTTTTTCCCCATGGGCCATAATGGGCTCCAAATGTCCCTTCACACACTCTACAAAAAGTGTGTTAACAATCTGCTGAATCAAAAGAAAGGTTTAACTCTGCAAGATGAATTCACATATAGCAATGAATATTCAAAGATATATTATTTGTTCTTTTTTATGTGGGGATATTGGGTTTTTCCTCATATGCCTCAATGTGATCCCAAATGTCCCTTCACAGATTTTACAAAAATAGTGTTTCTAACCTGTCAAATCAAAAGAAAGTTTTACCTTTCTGAGACGAATCCACACATTACCAAGCAGTTTCACGGATGGCTTCTTTCCAGTTTATATCTGGGGATAGTCTGTTATTCCCCATAGGGCTCAAGGGCCTCTCAAATGTCACTTCACAGATTCTCCAAAAAGTGTGTTTCCAAACTACTGAATCACAAGAAAGGTTTAACTCTTACAGATGAATCCACACATCACAAAGCAGTTTCACAGACAGCTTCTTACAGTTTTTATCTCGGGAAGTTCGTTTTTTCCCCACAGGCAACAATGGGCTTCCAAACGTCCCTTTACAGATTCTACAAAAAGCGTGTTTCCAACCTGCTGAATGAATCAAAAGAATGGTCTAACTCTGTGTGATGAAATCCCACATCACAAAGAACTTTTACAGATAGCTTGTGTCTAGTTTTCATATTGGGATAGTCTCTTTTGCCCCACATGACACAGTGAACTCCCAAATGTCCCTTCAAAGATTCTACAAAAAGAGTCTTTCTCACGTGCTTAATCAAAAGACAGGTTTATCTCTGTGAGATGAATCCTCACATCACAAATCATTTTCACAGATAGCTTCTTTCAAGTTTTTATCTGGTAATATTGGGTTTTTCCTCATACGCATTAATGCGATCCCAAATGTCCCTTTGCAGCTTCTACAAAAAGAGTCTTTCCAACCTGCTAAATCAAAACAAAGTTTTAACTTTCTGAGATAAATCCACACATCATCAAACAGTTTCACAGGTAGCTTCTTTCTAGTTTTTATCTAGGGATATTCAGTTTTTCTCCATAGGCCTCAATGTAATCCCATATGTCCCTTCCAAGATCCTACAAAAAGAGTGTTTTCAACCTGCTGAATCAAAAGAAAGGTTTCACTCTGTGTGATTAATCCACACATCACAAAGTAGTTTCACAGATAGCTTCTTTATAGTTCTTATTTGGAGATGCATGGTTTTCCTCCATAGATTTGTATGGGCTCTCAAATGTCCCTTCACACATTCTACCAAAAAAGGGTTTCCACCCTGGTGAAACAAAAGAGAGGTTTAACTCTGTGAGATGAATCCAAATATGACAAAGCTGTTTCCCAAATAGCTTCTTCCTAGTTTTTATCTGGGGATATTCAGTTTTTTTCCCATGGGCCCCAATGGGATTTCAAATGTCCCCTCACAAATTGTGTAAGAAAAGTGTTTCCAACCAGTTAAATCAAACGAAAGGCTTCACTCTGTGAGATCAATACATCGCAAAGCAGTTTCACATATACCTTCTTTCTAGTTGTTATCTGCAGATATTCAGTTTTTTTCCATAGGCCACAATAGGCTCCCAAATACTTTTTCACAGATTCTACAAAAAGTGTGTTTTGAACCTGCTGAATCAAAAACATATTTTAACTCTATGAGATGAATGCACACATCCCCAAGCAGTGTTACAGATAACTTCTTTCTAGTTTTTATCTGGTGTTGTATTAAGTCAGAGAGTCTGAACGGAGGGACTGGCTGAAGTCATGGCAGAAGAACATACATTATGAAGATTTCATGGACATTTATTAGTTCTTTAAATTCATAATTGTATAATTTCTTACACCTGTCTTTACCGCAATCTCTTAACATAAATTGTGAAGATATCATGGACACTTATCACTTCCCCAGTCAATAATCTCGTGATTTCCTATGGGTGTCTTTACTTTGTTTATTTATTTATTTATTTGTTTGTTTGTTTTTTAAGTTCTAGGGTACATGTGCAAAAAGTGCAGGTTTGTTACATATGTATACTTGTGCCATGTTGGTGTGCTGCACCCATAAACTTGTCATTTACATTAAGTATATCTCCTAATGTTATCCCTTCCCTCCCTCCCCACAATAGGGCTCGGTGTGTGATGACCCTCTTCCTGTGTCCAAGTGATCTCATCGTTCAATTCCCACCTATGACTGAGAACATGCGGTATTTGGTTTTCTGTTCTTGCGATAGTTTGCTGAGAATGATGATTTCCAGATGCATCCATGTCCCTACAAAGAACACGAACTCACCATTTTTTATGGCTGCATAGTATTCCATGGTGTATATGTGCCACATTTTCTTAATCCAGTCTGTCATTGATGGATATTTGGGTTGATTTCAAGTCTTTGCTAGCAAATTGTTTGATTTTGTATCCCGAGACTTTGCTGAAGTTGCTTATGAACTTAAGGGGATTTTAGGCTGAGACAATGGAGCTTTCTAAATATACAATCATGTTATCTGCAAACATGGACAATTCGACTTCCTCTTTTCCTAATTGAATCCCCTTTATTTCTTTCTCCTGCCTGAATGCTTTGGTCAGAGTTTCCAGCACTAAGTTGAACAAGAGTGGTGAAAGAAGGCATCCCTGTCTTGTGCCAGTTTTCAAAGGAAATGCTTCTAGTTTTTGCCCATTCAGTATGATATTGGCTGTGGGTTTGGAAACACTCTTTTTCTAGAATGTGGGAAGGGACACTGGGAGCCCATTTTAGCCTATGATGAAAAATAGAATATCCCCACAAAAAAAAAAAAAACTAGAAAAAGAATCTATCTGAGAAACTGTTTTGTGATGTGTGGATTCATCCCAGAGTGTTAAACCTTTCTTTTGAATCAGCAGGATGGAAGCACGTTTTTCTAGAATCTACAAAGGGATATTTGGAAACCCATTGAAACCTATGGGGAAAACCCAAATATTCTCAGATAAAAACTAGAAAGAATTCATATCACAGCGTTTAACTTTTCTTTTGATTCAGCAGGTTGGGAACACTCTTTTTGTACATTCTGTGAAGGGACATTTGGGAGTCCATTGAGGCTTAGGGGAAAAACTGAAAATCCCCAGTTACAAACTAAAAAGCAGGTATCTGTGAAACTGCTTGTTGATGTGTGGATTCATCTCACCAAGTTAAACCATTCTTTTCATTCACCAGGTTGGAAACACTCTTTTATTAGAATATGTGAAGGGACATTTGGGAGCCCTTTGAGGCTTATGGGGAAACATTGTATATACCCAAGATAAAAATTAGAAAAAAGCTATCTATGAAACTCCTTAGTGATGAGCTGGTTTATATCACAAAGAAAAGCCTTTCTTTTGATTCAGCAGGTTGAAAACACTCTTTTTTTATAGTCTGTGAAGGATAATTTGAAAGCCCATTTATGCCTATGGGGAAGAAAAGAATTCCCCAGATAAAAACTAGAAAGAAGCAATTTGTGAAACTGCTTTTTGATGTGTGGATTCATCTCAAATAATTAACCTGTCTTTGGATTCACCAGTTTGGAAACACTCTTTTTGTAGAATCTGTGAAGGGACATTTGGGAGCCAATTGAGGCCGATTGCCAAAAAGACGAATATCCTCAAGTAAAAAACAGAAAGAAGATATCTGTGAAACTGCTTTGTGATGTGTGGATTTATTCACAAAGTTAAATTTTTCTGATGATTCACAGGTTGGAAACACTCTTTTTGAGAATCTACGAAGGAACATTTGGGAGCCATTGAGGGCTACAGGGAAAAACCGAATATTCCTAGATAAAAGCTAGAAAGAAGTTGTCTTAGAAACTCCTTGGTGATGTGTGGATTCATCTCACAGAAACAAAACTTTCTTCTGATTCATCAATTTGGAAACCCTCTTTTTATAGAATCTGCAAAGGGACATTTGGGAAATCTTTGAGGCCTGTGGGGAAAAAAACAAATATCTCCAGATAAAAACTAGGAAGAAGATATCGGTGAAACTGCCTCTCACCCCTGAAGCCAGTAAAACCATGAACCCACTGGGAAGAATGAACAACTGCAGATGCACCACCTTTTAGAGCTGTAACACTCACTATGAAGGTCTGCAGCTTCACTCTTGAAGTCAGCGAGACCATGAACCAGCCAGAAGGAAGAAACTGCAGACCCATATGAACATCTGAAGGAACAAACTCTGGATGCACCATCTTTAAGAACTATAACATTCACCACAAGGGTCTGCTGCTTCATTCTTGAAGTCAGTGAGACCAACAACCCACCAATTCTGGACACACCTGGTGATGTGTAGATTGATCCCGTAGAGGGAAACATTTCTTTTAATTCAACAGGTTGGAACAACTCTATTTGTATAATCTGCAGAGACATTTGGGAGTCCACTGAGGCCCAAGGGAAAAACTGAAAATCCCCAGATACAAAATAAAAAGAAGCTCTCAGTGAAACTGCTTGTTGATGTGGATTCATTTCACAGAGTTAAAATTTTTTATTTTATTTTATTTATTTATTTATTTATTTATTTTTTTTGAGACGGAGTCTCGCTTTGTAACCCAGGCTGGAGTGCAGTGGCCGGATCTCAGCTCACTGCAAGCTCCGCCTCCCGGGTTTACGCCATTCTCCTGCCTCAGCCTCCCGAGTAGCTGGGACTACAGGCGCCTGCCACCTCACCCGGCTAGTTTTTTGTATTTTTAGTAGAGACGGTGTTTCACTGTGTTAGCCAGGATGGTCTCGATCTCCTGACCTCGTGATCCGCCCGTCTCGGCCTCCCAAAGTGCTGGGATTACAGGCTTGAGCCACGCGCCCGGCCCAAAAATTTTTTTGAATGACCAGGTAGGAAGCAATCTTTCTTTAGAATCTGTGAAGGGAGATTTGATAGCCTCTTGAGGCCTGCAGAATAAAAAAGAATATCCCCAGATAAAAACAAGAAAGAAGATATCTGTCAAACTGTTTGGTGATGTGTGGATTCATCTAACAGAAATTTATCTTTCTTTTGATTCAGCAGGTTGGAAACACTTTTTTGGTAGAATCTGTGAAGGGACACTTCAGAGCCCGTTGATGCTTATGAGGAAAAACCAAATATCCCCAGATGAAAACTAAAATGAAGCTGTCTGTGGAAATGCCTGATGATGTGTCAATTCATCTTGCAGAGTTAAACTTGATTTTGATTCATCTGGTTGGAAACACTCTTTTTTCAGAATCTGCAAAGAGACATTTGAGATCCCTTTGAGGCCTATGAAGAAAAATCTAATATTCCCAGAAAAAAACTAAAAAGATGCTATCTGTGAAACTGCCTGGTGATGTGTGGATTCATTTCACAGAGTCAAACCTTTTTGTTGATTCAACAGGTTGAAAACACTCTTTTTCTTAGAATCTGTGAAGGGATATGAGGGAGTCAATTGAGTCCTACAGAAAAAACAGAAAATCTTCAGATACAATCTATAAAAAGCTATCTGTGAATCTCTTTGGTAATGTGTGGATTCATTTCACAGATTATAACCTTTCTTTTGATTCACCAGGTTAGAAATCATCTGTTTGTAGAATCTGCAAAGGAATATTTGGGAGCCCATTGAGACCTATGGGTAAAAACCGAATATCCCCAGATCAAAACTAGAAACAAGCTATCTGTGAAACTGCTTTATGATGTCTGGGTTTGTCTCACAGAATTAAAAGCTACTTTTGATGAATCAGTGGGTTGGAAATTCTCTTTTTGTAGAAACTGCAAAGGGACATTTCAGAGCCCTTTGAGGCCTATTGGGAAAACCAAATATCCCCAGATAAAAACTAAAAAGAATCGATCTGTGAAACTGTTTTTTGATGTGTGCATTCATTTAACAGAATTAAATCTTTCTTATGGTTCAGAAGGTTGGAAACACTCATTTTGAGAATTTCTGAAGGTGCATTTCAGTGCCCTTTGGGGCCAATGGGGAAAAACGGAATATCACCAGATAAAAACAAAAAAGAAGCTATCTGTGAAGCTGCTTGGTGATGTGTGGATTAATCTTAGAGTATTTCACTTTTCTTTTGATTCATCAGGTTGGAAATACTCTTTTTTAGAATCTGCAAAGGGACATTTGGGAAATCATTGAGGCCTATGGGGAAAAACTGAATCTCCCCAGATAAAAACTAGAAAGAAGCTATCTGTGAAACTGCCTGGTGATGTGTGGATGTGTCCCACAGAGTTAAACCTTTTTTTTTTTTTTTTTACTCACAGCTTGGAAACACTTTTTATGTAGAATATTCAAAGGGACATTTAAGATCCCTTTGAGGCTTATGGGAAGAAACTGAATATCCCCACAACTAGAAAGAATCTATCTGTGAAACTTCTTGGTTATCTGTGGATTCATCTCACTGCATTAAACATTTCTTTTGATTCAGAAGGTTGGAAACACTCTTTGTAGAATCTGTGAAGGGACATTTGTGAGTCCTTTGTGTCCTATGAGGAAAAACCAAATATCCCCAAATAAAAACTAGACAGAAGCTGTATGTGAACCTACTTGGCTATGTGTGCATTCTACTCACTGACTTTAAAATTTCTTTTGATTAAGAAGGTTGGAAACATCCTTTTGGCAGAACCTGCAAAGGGATACTTTTGAATCCCATTGAGGACTAAGGGTAAATCAGACTATACCCAGATAAAAACTGGATTGAAGCCATCTGTGAAACTGCTTGGTGATCTGTGGATTCATCTCACAGAGCTAAAACTTTCTGTTGATTCAGCAGGTTGAAAGCACTATTTTTGTAGCATCTGTGATGGAATATTTGGGAGCCCATTCAGGCCTAGGCAGAGAAAGGAAATATCCCCAGATAAAAACTGGGATGAAGCTTTCTGTGAAACAGCCTAGTGATGTGTTGATTCAACTCACAGAGTAAAAGCTTTCTTTTGATTCAGCTGTTGTGGGAAATCAGGGACCCCGAATGGAGGGACTGGCTGAAGCCATGACAGAGGAACATAAAATTGTGAAGATTTAATGGATATTTACTAGTTCCCGAAATTAATACTTTTATAATTTCTTATGCCAGTCTTTACTGCAATCTCTGAACATAAATTGTGAAGATTTCATGGACATTTTTCACTTACCCAATCAATACTCTTGCTATGTCGCCTCAGGACCCTGTGATGATTCCATTAACTGCACAAATTGTTTACACAATATGAAATCTGGGCACTTTAAGAAAAGAACAAGATAACAGTGATGTTCAGAGAACAAGGGAGATAACCATTAGGTCTGGCTGCCTGAGAGCCAGGTGGAACAGAGTATATTTCTCTTTCTTCAAAAGCAAACAGGAGAAATATTGCTGTATTCTTCTTCTCAACAAGGAACAGCCCTGAAAAAGAAAACGCATTTCCAGGGGTAGGTCTCTAAAATGACCACTCTGGGAATGTCAATAAGGGATGAAATAAGCCCTAGTCTCCCATAGTGTTCTCAGGCCTATTGGGATGAGGAAATTCCTGCCTAATAAATTTTGGTCAGACAGGTTGTCTGCTCTCAAACCCTGTCTCCTGTCAAGATGTTATCAATGACAATGTGTGCCCAAAACTTCATCAGCAAATTTTATTTCATCCCAGTCCTGTGATCTCACCCTACCTCCATTTGCCTTGTAATATTTTCTTACCTTGTGAAGCATGTGATCACTGTGACCCACACCCTATTGGTACACTCCCTCCCCTTGGAAAATCACTAATAAAAACTTGCTGTTTTTGCAGCTTGAGGGGCACCACAGAACCTGCCAACATGTGATGTCTCCCCCGGATATCCAGCTTTAAAATTTCTCTCTTTTGTACTCTTTCCCTTTATTTCTCAGACTGGCTGACACTTAGGGAAATAGAAAAAAATGTATATGAAATAATAATGAATTATCGAAGTTAAAATCACTCTTTTCATAGAATCTGAGAAGGGACACTTGGGAGCCCATTGAGGACTATGAGGAAGAAAGAATATCTACAGATAAAAACTAGGAAGATCTACCTGTGAAACTGCTTGGTGATGTGCTGATTCAACTCACAGAATCAAAACTTTATTTTGATTCAGTAGGTTGGAGATAGGCTTTTTGCAGAATTTGGGGCAGGACATTTCAGAGCTTATTGAGGCCTAAGGGGAGAAATGAATATCCCCAGATAAAATCTTGAAAGAAGCTGTATTTGAAATTGCTAGGTGATGTCTGGATTCATCTCAAGTAGTTAATCCTTTCTTTTGATTCAGCAGTTTGGAAACCTTCTTTTTGTAGAAACTTCAAAGGGTCATTTGGGAGCTCATTGAGGCCTATGCAGAAAAACCCTATATCCCTA
>NC_045445.1:91131553-91134252 GCF_002776525.5 Piliocolobus tephrosceles
CATCCCATAGAGTTTAACATTTCTTTTAATTCAGCAGGTTGGAAACCCTCTTTTTGTAGAATCTGCAAAGGGACATTTGTGAGCCTATTGATGTCTATGGAAGAAAACTGAATATCCTGGCCTGGCACAGTGGCTCACGCCTGTAATCCCACCACTTTGGGAGACCAATGTGGGTGGATCATGAGGTCAGGAGATGGAGACCTTCCTGGCTAATATGGTGAAACCCCATCTCTACTAAAAATACAAAAAATTACCGGGGCATGGTGACAGATGTCTGTAGTTCCAGCTACTCAGGAGGCTCAGGCAGGAGAATGGCATGAACCCAGGAGGCAGAGCTCACAGTGAGCCAAGATAGCACTACTGCACTCCAGTCTGCATGACAGCGTGAGACTCTGTCGAAAAAAGAAAGAAAGAAAAAGAAAGAAAGAAAGAAAGACCAACAACAAAAAAGGAAAGCTGGCAATCCCCAGATGAAAACTAGAAAGAAGCTATCTGTGAAGCTGCTTTGAGATTTTTTGATTCATCTCACAGAGTTAAAACTTTCTTTTGATTCAGCATGTTGGAAACACTCTTTTTGTAGAATCTGCAAAAGGAGATTTGGGAGCCCATTGAGGATTATGGGGAAAAACTGAAAATCCCCAGATAAAAACTAGAAAGAAGCTATCAGTGAAACTGCTTGATTATGTTTGGATTCATTTCACAGAGGTAATCCATTCTTTTGATTCAGCAGGTTGTAAACACGCTTTTTGAAGTATCCCTGAAGGAATATTTGAGAGACCATTGAGGCCTATAGAGAAAAACTGGTATCCCAAGATAAAAACCAGAAAGAAGATATCTGTGAAACTCCTTTGTGACGTAGGGATCCATCTTGCATAGTTAAAATTTATTGTTAATTTTGTAGGATGACAACATTCTTTTTGTACTATCTGTGAAGGGACATTATGGAGCCCACCGAGGCTTATGAAGAAAAATTTAATATCACGAGGTAAAAACTAAAAAGAAGCTATCTGTGAAACTACTTTGTGGTGTGTGGATTCATCTCACGGACAGAAACTTTTCTTTGGATTCAGCAGGTTGCAATCACTCTTTTTGTACAAACCAAGAAGTTACCTTTTGGAGCCCACTGAGGCTTGTGGGGAAAAAATGAATGTCTTCACAGAAAAACTAGGGAGAAGGTATCTGTGTAACTGCTTTGTGATTTGTGGATTGATCTCACAGAGTTGAACCTTTCTTTTGATTCAGCAGATTGGAATCACTTGCGTTGGAGAATCTGTGAGGGCACATTTGGGAACTCATTGATACCTTTGGAGAAAAAGAGAATATCCCCAGATAAAAACTAGAAAGGGCATATTAGTGAAACTGCTTCATGGTGAGTGGATTCACCTCCCAGAGAGAAACCTTTCTTTTGATTCAGTAGAGTTGCAAACACTCTTTTTGTAGAATCTGTGATGGGACATTTAGGAGTCCATTGAAGCCTATGGGAAAAATTCAAATATTCTCAGACGAAAACTAGAAAGAGGCTATCTGTGAAACTTCTTGGTGGTGTGTGGATTTGTCTCACAGAGATAAAACTTTCTTTTGGATTATGAGGTTGGAAACACTCTTTTTGAAGTATCTGCAAAAGGACATGTGGGAGCCCATTGAGGCCTATGAGGAAAAACTTAATATCACCTTATAAAACCTAGAAAGAAGCTATGTGTGAAACTGCTTTGAGATGTGTGGATTCAACTAACAGAGTTAAAGCTTTCTTTTGATTCAACAGGTTGGAAATTGTTTTTGTAGAATCTGTGAAGGGACATTTTGGAGCTTCTAAAGGCCTAGGGAAAAAAAACGAATATCCCCAGATAAAAGCTGGAAAAGAGTTATCTGTGGAACTGCTTGGTGATGTGTCGGTTAAACTCACAGAGTTAAAGCTTTCCTTTGATTCAGCAGGTTCAAAACACTGTATTTGTAGTATCTGCAAAGTGACATTTGTCAGCCAACTAAGGCCTATGGAAACAAACTTTCTATTGATTCTGTAGATTGGAGACACTTATTTTAGAATCTATGAAGGAAAATTTAAGAACCCATTGAGGCCTAAGGGGAAAACCAAATATTCCTATATAAAAAATAGAAAGAAGCAATCTGTTTGAGTTATTTGTAGATTCTGGAAATTAGCCCTTTGTCAGATGAGTAGATTGCAAAAATTTTCTCCCATTCTGTAGGTTGCCTGTTCACTCTGATGGTAGTTTCCTTTGCTGTGCAGAAGCTCTTTAGTTTAATTAGATCCCATTTGTCAATTTTGGCTTTTGCTGCCGTTGCTTTTGGTGTTTTAGACATGAAGTCCTTGCCCGTGCCTATGTCCTGAATGGTACTACCTAGATTTTCTTCTAGGGTTTTTATGGTATTAGGTCTAACATTTAAGTCTCTAATCCATCTTGAATGAATCTTCGTATAAGGAGTAAGGAAAGGATCCAGTTTCAGCTTTCTACTTATGGCTAGCCAATTTTCCCAGCACCATTTATTAAATAGGGAATCCTTTCCCCATTTCTGGTTTTTGCCAGGTTTGTCAAAGATCAGATGGGTGTAGATGTGTGGCATTATTTCTGAGGGCTCCATTCTGTTCCATTGGTCTATATCTCCGTTTTGGTACCAGTACCATGCTGTTTTGGTTACTGTAGCCTTGTAGTATAGTTTGAAGTCAGGTAGCGTGACGCCTC
>NC_045445.1:91204252-91217271 GCF_002776525.5 Piliocolobus tephrosceles
TTCTTTCTAGTTTGTATCTGAAGATATTTTCTTTTTCACCATAGATCTCAATGCACTCCCTTTGCAGATTCTTCAAAAACAGTGTTTCCAAAGTGCTGAATGAAAAGAAACGTTTAACTCCACGAGATGAATGCACATATCACAAAGTGGTTTCTCATATAGTTCCTTCCAGTATTTACCTTGGTATACTCAATTTTTTGCCATTGGCCTCAATGAGGTCCTAAATGTCTTCTTGCAGAATGGACAGAAACAATGTTTCCAAACTGTTGAATCAAAATAGAGGTTTAACACTTTCAGATGAATGCGTACATCACAAACCAGTTTCTCAGAAAACTTCTTTGTAGTTTTTTTCTGAAGATATTTTCTTTTTCACCATAGACCTCAATGAGCTTGTATATATCCCTTTGAAGATTCTATAAAAACAGTGTTTCTAAACAGCTGAATGAAAAGAAAATTTTAACTCTGCGAGATGAATTCAAACATGAAAAAGTGGCTTCTCAGATAGATTCCTTCCGGATTTTATCCTAGGATATTCAATTTTTTGTCATTGTCATCAATGAGCTCCCAAATGTCCATTCACACAATGGCCAAAACTGTGCTTTCAGACTGCTTAATCAAAAGAAAGGTTTACCTCTGCAAGATGAGTGCACACATGACAAAGCAGTTTCTCAGAAAGCTTCTTTCTAGTTTTTATCTGAAGATATTTTCTTTTTCACCATAGGCCTCAATGTGCCCCCAAATATTGCTTTGCAGTTTCTACCAAAACAGTGTTTCCAAAATGCTGCGTGAAAAGAAAGGTTTAACTCTGTTAGGTGAATGCACATATCACAAAATGGTCTCTCAGATGGCTTCCTTATAGTTTTTATCCTGGGATATTCGCTTTTTTTGCTATTGGACTCAATGAGCTCCCAAATGTCCATTCGCAGAATGGACCAAAACAGTCTGCCCAAACTGTTGAATCAAAAGAAAAGTTTAACTCTGTGAGATGAATGCACACATCACCAGGCAGTTTCATAGATAACTTCTTTCTAGTTTTTATCAGGGAATTTTCAGGGTTTTTTTTTTTTTTCATAGGTCTCAATGGGCTTTCAAATGTTCCTTTGCAGAGTCTACAACAAGTGTTTCCAACCTGCTGAAATAAAGGAAACCTTTACCTCTGTGAGATGAATCACACAACAACAAGCAGTTGCACAGATAGCTTCTTTTTAGTTTTTGTCTATGGATACTCAGTTTTTCCCTCACAGTCCTCAATGTCCCTTCACAGATTCTACAAAAAGAGGATTGCTAAACTGTTGAATCAAAAGATAGCTTTAACTAGGTGGGATGAATCCACTCATCAGAAAGAAGTTTCTCAGATAGCTTCTCTCTAATTTTTATCTGGGGATATTCAGTTTTTTTCCCATTGGCCTCAGTGGGTTCCTACATGTATCTTCACTGATTTTACAAAAAGAGTTTTTCAGACCTGCTGATTAAAAAGAAGAGTTTAGCCCTGTGTGCTGAATTTACGCATCACAAAGCAGTTCCTCAGATAGCTTCTTTCGAGTTTTTATGTGGAGTTATTCCATTTTCCCCATAGGCCACGATGGGTTCTAAAATATCTGATCACAGATTCTACAAAAACAATTTTTCCAACCAGCTGAATCAGAAGAAAGCTTTAACTCTGTGAGATGAATCCACACATAACAGATAACTTCCTTCTAGCTTTAATTTGGGGATATTCGTTTTTTTCCCATGTGGCTCAATAGGCTCCCAAATTTTTTTTCACAGGTTCTACAAAAAGAGTGTTTACAAACTGCTGAATCATAAGACAGGTTTAATTCTGTGAGATACATCCACACATCATAACACACTTTCACAGATCACGTCTTTCTGGTTTTTATCTCGGGATAGTTTTTTTCCCCACAGACCTCTAAGGGCTCCCAAATATGGATTTGCACATTCTATAAAAAGTGATTCCTACATACTGAATCTAAAAAAAGGTTTAACTTGTGATATGAACCCCCATATCACAATGCAGTCTCACAGAAAGATTATTTCCTGTTTTTATCTGAGAAAATTCGGTTTTTCCACATAGGATGCAATGGACTCCAAAATGTTCCTTTACAGATTCTTCAAAAAGAATATATCCAACCTGTTGAATCAAAAGAAATGTTTAACTCTGTGAGATGAATCTTCATATCACAAAGCAGTTTCACAGATAGCTCCTTTCTAGTTTTCATTTGGGGATATTTGTCTTTTTCCCATAGTCAATGGGCTCCCAACTATCCCTTTGCAGAATCTTCAAAAAGAGTGTTTACAACTTGCTGAATCTAAAGAAAGTTTTAACTCTGTGAGATGAATCCACACATCACAAAGCACTTGTACAGATAGCTTTTTCCTAGTTTTTATCAGGGAATATTCAGTTTTACTCATAGGCAACAATAAGAACGCAAATGTTTCTCTGCAGATTCTACAAAAAAACTGTTTACAACTTGCTCAATACACAAAAAGGATTAACTCTGTGAGATGAATCCACACATCTGAAAGCAACTTCACAGATAGCTTGTTTCAAGGTTTTATCTTGAGATATTCAGGTTTTCTCCATAGGCCACAATGTGCTCCCAAATATTCCTTTGCAAATTCTGCAAAAAGAGTTTTTCCAACCTGCTGAATCAAACTAAAGGATTAACACTGTAAGAAGAATCCACACATCAGAAAACAGTTCCACAAAGAGCTACTTTCTAGTTTTTATCTGCAGATATTCAGTTTTTCCACATAGGCCTCAATATGCTTTCAAATGATCCTTTGCAGACTCTACAAAAAGAGTCTCTAAAACCTGCTGAATGAAAATAAAGTTTTAACTCTGTAAGATTAATCCATACATCACAAGGTAGTTTCACAGATAACTTATTTCTAGTTTAAAAAAGAGTGTTTCCAACCTGCTGAATGAAAAGAAAGGTTTAAATCTCTGAGATGAATCCACACATCACAAAGCAGTTTTACAGATAGCACTTTTCTAGTTTTTATCTGAGGATATGCTATTTTTCACCATAGGCCACAATGTGCTCTCTAATGTCCCTTCGTAGATTCCACAAAAACAGTGTTTGAAATCTACTGAATCAAAAGAAATGTTTAACTCCGTGAGATAAATTCACCCATCACAAAGTAGTTCCACAGTTAACTTCTTTCTAGTTGATATCTGGGGATGATTGGTTTTTTCCTGTAGGCCACAGTGGGATCCCTATGTCCCTGTGCAGATTCTACAAAAAGTGTTTATAACACACCAAATCAAAAGAGCAGTTTAACTCTGTGAGATGAATCCACACATCAAAACCAGTTTCACAGATAGCTTTTCTCTAGTTTTTACGTGAGGATATTCTGTTTTTCCCCGTAGGTGTAGATGGGCTCCCAAATATACCTTCACAGATTCTTTAAAAAGAGTGTTTCCAACCTGCTGAATTAAAAGGAAGTTTTTACTCTGTGAGATGAATCCACACATCAACAAACAGTTTCACAGATACCTTCTTTCTAGTTTTTATATTGGGATATGTGGTTTTTCCCCTAGGCCACAATGGGCTCCCAAATGTCCCTTCACAGATTCTACAAAAAGAGTTTTTCCAACCTGCTGAAATGAAAGAAAAGTTAAATTCTGTGAAATGAATCCACACGTCCTAAAGCAGTTTTACAGATAGCTTTTTTCTTGTTTTTATCTGACGATATTCTCTTTTGCCCTATAGGACCCAGTGGGCTCCCAAATGTTCCTTTGCAGATTCTACAGAAATAGAGCTTTCAACCTGGTGAATAAAAAGAAACGAGTAACTCTGTGAGACGAATCCACACATCATCAAGCAGTTTCACAGATAGCATTTTTCTAGTTTTTATTTGGGTGTATTCAGTTTTTTCCAACAGGCCTCAGTGGGCTCCCAATGGTCCTTTGCAGATGTTTCAGAAAAGATGTCTCCAACCTACTAAATCAAAAGAAAGATTTAACTCCATGAGATGAAATCACACATCAACAAGTAGTTTCACAGATAGCTTCTTACTAGTTTTGATTTGAGGAAATTCAGTTTTTCCCCATAGGCCTCAATGGACTTTCAAATGTTCCTTAGTAGATTCGACAGAAAGACTATTTACAAGCTGCTGAATCTAAAGAAAGGTTTAATTTCGTAGGATGAATCCACACATCTCAAAGCACTTTTACAGATATCATCTTGCTAGTATTTATCTGGGGATATTCATTTTTGAGTCATAGGCAAGTTTAGTTCTGTGAGATAAACCCACACATCACCAAGCAGGTTCACAGAATGCTTCTATTTAATTTTTATCTGAGGATATTTGGTTTTTCCCCATAGGCCTCAATGGGCTCCCAAATGTCCCTTCATAGATTGTACAAAATGAGTGCTTCCAACCAGCTGAATCAAAAGAAAGGTTTAACATTGTGAAATAAATCCACACAAAACAAAGCAGTTTCTCACATAGCTTCTTTCTAGTTTTTATCTAAGGATATTTGGGTTTTCCCAATAAGGCTCAAAGGGCTCCAAATAATCCCTATGCAGATTCTATAAAAAGAGTGTTTCCAACCTGCTTAATCAAGGGAAAGGTTTTACTCTGTGAGATGAATCGACACATCACAAAGCAGTTTAACAGATAGCTTTTTTTCTAGTTTTATCTGGGGATATTATTCATTTTTTCAACATAGGTCTCAATGGACTCACAAATTTTTTAAATGGGCTCCCAAATTTTTCAAAAAAGAGTTTTTAAAACCTAGTAAATATAAACAAAGGCTTACCTCTGTACATTGAATCCACACATCTTAAAGCAGTTTCAAAGATAGCTTCTTTTTAGTTTCTATCTGTGGATATTAGGTTTTTCCCATAGGCTTCAATGGGATCCCAAATATTTCTTTGCAGATTGTACAAAAAGAGTGTTTTTAACTTGGTGAATCAAAAGAAATATTTAACTATGTGAAATGAACCTGCACATCAGCAAGCAGCTTCACAAATAGCTTCTTTCTAGTTTTTATGTGGGGACATTTGATTTTTCCCCATAGACCTCAATGAATTTCCAAATATTTATCTTCAGATTCTACATAAAGAGTGTTTCCAACCTGCTGTATCAAAATAAAAATGTAACTATGTGAGATGAACACACACATCACAAAGCAGTTTTGCAGATAGCATCTTTTCAGTTTTTATTGGAGATATTCTGTTTTTCTCCTTAGGCCTCAATGGGATCCAAAATGTCCCTACGCAGATTCTAGAAAAAGAGGGTTTACAACATGCTGAATAAAAAGAAAGGTTTGCAGATTCTATAAAAGAATGTTTCCTACCTGTTGAATCAAAAGAAAGATTTTACTCTGTGAGATGAATCCACACATCACCAAGCAGTTTCACAGATAGCTTATTTCTAATTTTATCTGAAGATATTCGTTTTTTTCCCTATAGACCTCATTGGGCTCCCAAATGACCCTTTGTAGATCCTTCATAAGGAGTGTCTTCAACGTGCTGAATCAAAAGAAAAGTTTATCTCTATGGAATGAATCCACACATCACCAAGCATTTTCAGAAATAGTTTCTTTCTAGTTTTTATCTTGGGATATTTGCTTTTTCCTTATATACTTCAAGGCCTTTGAAAAGTCCATTTGCAAATTCTACAAAAACAATATTTGGAATCTGCTGAATAAAAAGAAAGTTTTTACTCTGTGAGATGAATCCACCTATCACAAAGCTGTTTAAAAGATGGCTTCTTTCTATTTTTTATTTCTGGATATTCGATTTTACCCATAGGTTTCAATGTACTTTGAAAAATCCCTTCGCATATTCTCCAACAAAAGTGTTTCGAACTGAGTGAATCAAAAGAAAGTTTTAACTCTGTGAGATGAATCCACATATCATGAAACAATTTCACAGATAGCTTCTTTCTAGTTTTATCTGGGCATATTCATTTTCTCTTTATAGGACTCAATGGGCACACACATTTCTTTTGCTGATTCTACAAAAAAAGTGTTTCCAACTTGCTCAATGAAAAGAAAGGTTTAACTCTGTGAGATGAACCCACACATCACCGTGCAGTTTCACAGATGGCTTCTTTCCAGTTTGTACCAGGGGATATTCTGTTTTTCCCCATAGGCCACAAGGGGCTCCCAAATGTCCCATCACAGATTCTACAAAGAGTGCTTCCAATTTGCTGAATAAAAACAAAGGTTTAACTCCTTGAGATGAATCCACACATTACACATCAGTTTCACAGATATCTTCTTTCTAGTTTTTATGTGGGAATACTCGGTTTTCCCCCATAGGCCTCAAAGGGCTCCCAAATGTGCCTTCACATATCCTACAAAAATAGTGTTTCCAACCTACTGAATAACATAGAGGTTCAACACTGTGAAATGAATCCACACATCACAAATCAGTTTCACAGATGGCTTTTTCTAGTTTTTATCTGAGGAGGTTCGTTTTTCCTGTATGTTTCAACAGACTTTGAAAAGTCCCTTTACAGAATCTAAAAAAAGAATGTTTCAACCTGATGAATCAACAGAAAGGTTTATTTCTGTGAGATGAATTAACACATATTAAAGCTTTTTCACAGATAGCTTGTTTCTAGTTTTTATCTGGGGATATTTGGGTTTTGCACATAGGTCTCAATTAGCTCCCAAATGTACCTTCACAGTTTCTACAAAATGAGCATCTCCAATCAGTTGAATCAGAAGACAGATTTACCTCTGTGAGATGAATCCACACCTCACAAAGCAGTTTCAAAGATTGCTTCTTTCTTGTTTTTATCTGGAGACATTCAGTTTTTTTCCCATTGGCTTCAGTAAGTTTCCAAATGTCCTTTTACAGAGTCTACAAAAAGAATGTTTCCACCCTGCTGAATTAAAAGAAAAGTTTAACTCTGTGAGATGAATCCACATATCTCAAAGCAGTTTCACAGATAGCCGCTTTCTAGTTTTTATCTGGGGATATTCCATGTTTCCCCATAGGCCTCAATGGGTTTCCAATTGCCCCTATGCAGATACTACAAAAATAGTGTTTACAAGTTGCTGAATCTAAAAAGTTTTAACTCTGTGAGATGAATCCACACATCACCAAGCATTTTCACAGATAGCTTCTTTCTATTTTTTATCTGAAGATATTTGATTTACCCCCTATGATCAATGGGTTCTTAAATGTCCTTTTGCAGATTCTACAAAAAAATGTGTTTTCAACCTGTTGAATCAAAAAAAGGTTTGATTCTGTGAGGGAAATCCACAAATGACCAAGCAGTTTCACAGATAACTTCTTTCTAGTTTTTATCTCAGGATATTCAGTTTTCCCCATAGGTCTCAATGGGTTTTCAAATGTTTCTTTGCAGATTATACAAAAGGAGTGTTTTTCTACCTGCCTAATCAAAAGAGAGGCTTGTCTCTGAGAGATGAATCCACACATCACCAAACAGTTTCACAAATGTCCCTTCACAGATTCTACAAAAACAGTGATTTTGACCTGCTGAATTCAAAGAAAGGTTTAACTCTTTGAAATAAATCCACACACCCCCAAGTAGTTTCAAAGATAGCTTCTTTCTAGATTTTATCTGGGGATATTGTTTTACCTTATAGCCTCAATATGCTCCTAAACGTTCCTTTGCAGATTTTACAGAAAAAATAGTGTTCTAACCTGATGAATCAAAAGAAAGACTTAACTCTGTGAGATGAATCCACACATCACAAAGCAGTTTCACAGATAGCTTCTTTCTAGTCTTTATCAGGGATATTATGTTTTTCCCCATAGACCTCAATAAGCTTCCAAATGTCCCTTCACATATTCTATAAAAAGTGTGTTTCCAACCTGCTGATTCAAAAGAAAGGTTTAACTCTGTGAGATGAATTTACATGTGAATATTTTGTGAAATAGTTTCACAGATAGTTTCTTTTAGTTTTTATCTGGGAATATTCAGTTTTTCCCCATAGGCGTTAATGGGCTCC
Organism: Piliocolobus tephrosceles; assembly: GCF_002776525.5. Taxonomy (NCBI): domain Eukaryota; kingdom Metazoa; phylum Chordata; class Mammalia; order Primates; family Cercopithecidae; genus Piliocolobus; species Piliocolobus tephrosceles. The sequence goes on from NC_045445.1 coordinate 91,212,195, forward strand.
CAAATGTTTCTTTGCAGAGTCTAGAAAAAAATTTTTTCCAACCTGCGGATTCTAAAGAAAGATTCAACTCTGTGAGATGAATCCACATATGACAAAGCAGTTTCAGAGATAAAATATTTATAGTTTCTATCTGGAGATATTTGGTTTTTCCCTAAGGCCTCAATTGTCTCTAAATATCCATTCACAGATTCTATAAAAAGAGTGTTGACAACCTTCTGAATCAAAAAAAATGTTTAACTCTGTGAGATGAGACCACACATTACAAAGCATTTTCACAGATAGATTCTCTCTAGTTTTTATCTGGGGATATTCCCTTGTTCCCCAAAGTCCACAATAGGCTCTCAAATGTCCACTCACAAATTCTACAAAAAGAGTGTTTCCAACCTGCTGAATCAAAAGAAAGGTTTTACATTTTGAAATGAATCCAAACATCCCAAAACAGTTTTGCAGATAGCTTCTTTCTAGCTTTTATTTGAGGATATTCAGTTTTATCCCATAGGCCTCAAAGGGCTCCCAAATGTCCTTTTGCAGATTATGAAAAAGGAGTGTTTCCAACCTGCTGAATCAAAACAAGGGATTAACTCTGTGAGATGAATACATACATTTGAAAGCAGTTTCACAGATACCTTCTTTCTAGTTTTTATCTGTAGATATTCAGTTTTTCTCCAAAGGCCTCAATGTCCTCCCAAATGTCCCTTCGCAGATTCTACAAAAACAGTTATTCCAACATGCTGAATCAAAATAAATGTTTAAGTCTGTGCAATTAATCCATACAACACAATGTAGTTTCAAAGATATCTTCTTTCCAGTATTTATCTGGGGATATTCGATATTTCCCCATAGGGCTTAATGGACTCTCAAATGTCCCATCACAGATTCTATGAAAAGAGTGTCCAACCTGCTGAATCAAAAGAGAGTTTTTTCTTGGTCAGATAAATCCACACATCACACAGCAGTTTTAACATAGCTTCTTTCTAGTTTTTGTCTGGGGATATTGTTTTTTCCCATCGGCCCCAATGGGCTCCCAAAAGTTCCTTCACAAGCTGTACAAAAAGAGCGGTTCCAAACTGCTGAATCAAAAGAAAGGTTTAGCTCTGTAAGAGGAACCACACATCACAAATCACTTTCACAGGTAGCTTCTATCTAGTTTTTATCTGGGGATATTAGGTTTTTCCTCATACGCCTCAATGTGATCCCAAATGCCTCTTCACAAATTTTACAAAAAGATAGTTTCCTACCTGTTAAAACAGAAGTAATTTTTAACTCTGTGAGATGAATCCACACATCACCAAGCAGTTTCACAGACAGTTTCTTTCTAGTTTTTATCTGGGGATATTCAGTTTTTCCCATAGGCCTCAATGGGCTCTCAAATCTCCCTTTGCACATTTTAGAAAAAGAGTGCTTCCAACCTGTTGAATCAAAAGAGAAGTTTAACTCTGTGAGATGAATCCACACATCACAAAGCGGTTTGAGAGATAGCAAGTTTCTAATTTTTTTCTGGGGTTATTTTTTTCCCCCATAGGCCTCAATGGGCTCCCAAAGGTCCCCTTGCAGATTCTACAAAAAGAGTGTTTCCAACCTGCTGAATCAAAAGAAAGGCTTAACTCTGTGACGTGAATCCACACATCAAAACAGTTTCAGATAGGTTCTTTCCAGTTTTTACCTGGGGATATTAGCTTTTCCCCTTAGGCCTCAAATGTCTCCCAAGTGTCCCTTTGCAGATTCTACAAAAAAAGAGTGTTTTAAACTTTTAAATGTTAAGAAAGGTTTAACTCTGTGAGACAAATCCAAACTTCAAAAAGCAGTTTTACAGATCGCTTCTTTGTAGTTTTTATCTGGAGACATTCGGTTTTTCTTCATAGGTCTCAAAGGGTTCCAAAGTGTCTCTTAGCAGATTCTACATAGAGTGTTTACAAACTTCTGAATCAAAAGAAAAGTTAAGCTCTTACAGATGAATGCACAGAACCCAAAACTGTTTCACAGAAATCTCCTTTCTAGTTTTTATCTGGGGATATTCCATTTTTCCCCATTGGCCTCAATAGGCTCAAAAATATCTCTTTGCAGATTCCAGGAAAAGAGGGTTTCCACTTTGGTCAATCAAAAGAAAGGTTTAACTCTGTAAAGTTAATCCACACATCACAACGTAGGTTCAAAGTTAGCTTGTTTCTAGTTTTTATCTTGGGATATTTGGGTTTTCCCCATAGGCCAGAAAGGGCTCCCAAATGTCCCTTTGCAGATTCGACAGAAAGCATGTTTCCAACCAGCTGAATAAAAAACAAGAAAAACACTTAACTCTGAAATGAATCCACACATTTGTGGAGATATTCTGTTTTTCCCCATAGGCCACAGTGGGCTCCCAAATGTAACTTTGCAGATTCTACAAATAGTTTCCAACTTCCAGAATCAAAAGTTTGAATCTGTGAGATGAATCCACATATCACAAAGCAGTTTCACAGAGAGATTCTTTCTAGTTTTTATCTGGGGATACTCAGTTTTTCCCCATAGGCATCAATTGGCTCCCAAATGTTCCTCCTCTGACTACAAAAAGAGTGTTTCCAACGTGCTGAATCAAAACAAAGGTTTAACCTTGTGAGAGAAATCCACATATCACGAAGCAGTTTCACCAATAGCTTTTTTCTAGTTTTTATCTGGGGGTATTCGGGTTTCCCCACAGGTCTCAGTGAGTTCCCAAATGTGCCTTCACAGATTTTACAAAATAATGTTTCCAAGTGGCTGAATGAAACAATAGTCTTCCTCTGTAAGTTGAATCCTCACATCACAAAGTTTCACAGATACCTTCTTTCTAGTGTATATCTAGGGATATTCAGTTTTTTCATAGGCCACAATTAGCTCCCAAACGTCTTTTTGCAGATTCTACAATAAAAGTGTTTGCAAATTACCAAATGAAAAGAAAGGTTTAACTCTGTAAGATGAATCTACAAAACATGAAACAGTTTCACAGATAGCTTCTTTCCACTTTTTATCTGGGGATATTCAGTTTTTCTTCATAGTAGTCAATGGGCTCCCAAATGTTTCTTCACAGATTTTAGAAAAAGACCTTTTCCAAACTGCTGACTCAAAAGAAAGGTTTAACTCTGTGAGATGAATTGAAACATCAGAAAGCAGTTTCACAAATAGGTCCTTTCTAGTTTTTATCTGCAAATATTCAGCTTTTCCCTATAGGCTTCAATGGGTTCCAAATGTCTCTTCACAGATTCTATAAAAGGAGTTTTTCCAATATGCAGAATCAAAAGAAAGGTTGAACTCTGTGAGATGAATCCACACATAACAAAGCAGATTCACAGATAGCTTCTTTCTAGTTTTTAATAGAAGGATATTAGGTTTTTCCCCATTGGTCTCAATGGGCTCCCAAATGTCCCTTCACAGATTCTACAAAAAGAGTGTTTCCAATCTATTGAATCAAAGGAAAGGTTTACCTCTGTGAGAAGAATTCACACATCATCATGCACTTTCACATATAGCTTCTTTCTAGTGTTTATATTTGGATATTCAGTGTTTCCCCATAGGCTTCAAGTGGCTCCCAAATGTCTCTTGCTAGATTCTACAAAACATGTGCTTTTTACCTGATGAATAAAAAGAAAGGTTTACATCTATGAGATGAGTCCACACATCACAAAGCAGTTTCACAGATAGCTTCTTTGTAGTTTTTATCTGGGGATATTTCATTTTTCCCCATAGGCCTCAATGGGCTTCCAACTGTACCCTCATAGATTCTACAAAGTGTTTCCAAACTGCTGAATCAAAGGAAAAGTTTAACTCTGTTTGATGAATCCACACATCACCAAGCAGTTTCATAGATCACTTCTTTCTACTTTTGGTCTGGGGATATTTAGTTTTTCATCACTGGCCTCAATAGGCTCTCAAATGCCCCTTTGCAGATTCTACGAGAACAGTGTTTCCAACATGCTGAATGAAAAGAAAGGTTTAACTCTATGAGATGAATCCACACATCACAAAGCAGTTTCACACATAGTTTGTTTCCAGTTTTTATCTGGGAATATTCGTTTTTTTCCATTGGCCACAATGGAGTCCCAAATGTCCCTTCACAGATTCTACAAAAAGCATGTTTCCATCCTGTTGAATTAAAAGAAAGGTTTAACTCTATGTGATGAAACCACACGTCACAAAGCAGTTCCTGAGATAGCTTTTTTCTCCTTTTTTCTGTGGGGATATTTGATTTTTCCCTGTATGCAACAATGGGCTCCCAAAGTCCCTTCACACATTCTACAAATAGAGTATTTTCAACGTGCTGATTCAAAAAAAAATGTTTTAACTCTATGAGATGAATCCATACATCACAAAGGAGTATCACAGATAATGTCTTTCTAGTTTTAATCTCGGGACATTCAGTTTTTTCCCATAGGCCTCAATGTGCTTCCAAATATCCCTTGGTAGATTTTACAAAAAAAGTGTTTTTAATCTGCTGAGTGAAAAAAAGGATTTACCTCTGTGGGGGGAATCTTCACATCACAAAGAAGTTTCACAGATAGCTTCTTTGTAGTTTTTATCTGGGAAAAAAATTGTTTTCCCCTTAGGCCTCAATGGGCTTCAAAGTGTCCCTTCGAAGATTATACAAAAAAGAGCTTTTCAAAACTGCTGAATCGAAAGAAAAACATAACTCTGTGAAATAAATCAACACATCACCAAGCAGTTTAAAAGATAGCTTCTCTCTACTTTTTATCTGGGGATATTTTGTTTTTCATCATTGGCCTCAATGGGCTCCCAAATATCCCTTCGCAGATTCTACAAAAAGTGTTTCCAACATGCTGAATCAAAAGAACAGTTTAACTCCATGAGATGAATTTACACATCACAATACGTTTCACAGATAGCTCTTTCTAGTTTTTATCTGAGGATATTCTGTTTTTTTCTACATGCCTCAGTGAACTCCCAAATGTCCCTTCGCAGATTCTACAAGAACTATTTCCATGTTGTTGAAGCAAAATAAAGGGCTAACTCTCTGTGATGAATCCACACATTGTAAAGCAGTTTCTCAGATAGCTTTTTTCTAGTTTTTATCTTGGGATATTCAATATTCCCCAAAGGCCACAATGGG
>NC_045445.1:91217371-91234984 GCF_002776525.5 Piliocolobus tephrosceles
CCAAAGGCCACAATGGGCTGCAAATGTCCCTTCACACATTCTTCGAAAGAGTATTTCCAAACTGCAAAATCAAAAAATTTTTAACTCTGAGTGATGAAAGCACATATCATCACACAGTTTCACTGATAGCTTCTTTCTAGTTTTTATCTGGGGATATTCGGTTATTCTACATAGCCCTCAATGTCCTCCTAAATGTCCCTAGGTAGATTCTACAAAAAAGTGTTTTTAACCTGCTGGTTGAAAAGAAAGTTTTACCTCTGTGAGTTCTATTCACACATCAGAAAACAGTTTCACAGATAGCTTCATTTTAGTTTTTATCTGGGGATATTTCGTTTTCCCCTTAGGCCTCAATGGGCTTCAAAGTGTCCCTTTGAAGATTCTACAAAAAGTGTTTCCAAACTACTGAATCAAAAGAGAAATTTAAATCTGTGAGATATCCACACATCACCAATCTGTGGAAGACTCTATTGAAACAATGCTTCCAAAGTGGTGAATTGAAATAATGGTTGAACACTGTGAGATGAATCCACACATCACAAAGCAGTTTCACAGGTAGCTTCTTTCTAGTTTTTATCTGGAGATACTCACTTTTACCCCATATGCCACAATGGGCTCCCAAACGTCCCTTCGCAGATTCCACAAAAAGAGTGTTTCCAACCTGCTGAATCAAAAGAAAGTTTGAACTCTGTGAGATGAATCCAAACATAACAATGCAGTTTCAATGATAACTCCTTTATATTTTTTAGCTGGGGATATTCACTTTTTCCTCAAATGCCTCACTAGTCTCCCAAGTGTTCCTTTGCAGATTCTACAAAAGGGGTTTTGCCAAACTGCTGAATCAAAAGAAAGGTTTAACTGTGAGGTGAATTCATAGACCACAAAGAGGTTTCACAGATAGCTATTTTCTAGTTTTCATCTGGGGATATTCAATTATGCCCCATAGGCGTCAATGGGCTCCTAAATATTTCTTTGCAGATTCTAGAAAAAGAGTTTTTCCAACATGCTGATTCAAAACAAATGATTTAGCTCTGTTAGATGAATCCAGACATCACAAAACAGTTTCACAAACAGCTTCTGTCAAGTTTATAGCTGGGGATATTATGTTTTTTACCATATGCCCCAATGGGATCCCAAAGATCCCTTTGCAGTTTCTACAAAAAGAGTGCTTTGAAACAACTAAATCAAAAGAAAGGCTTAACTCTGTGAGATGAATCCACACATCACAAAGCAGTATCAGAGATAGCGTCTTTCTAGTTTTAATCTGGAGATATTCAATTTTTTCCCATAGGCCTCAATGTGCTCCCAAATGTCCCTTCACAGATTCTACAAAAAGAATTTTTTTAACCTGCTCAATCAAAAAAAAAGTTTAATTGTGTGAGATGAATCCACACATCATGAAGCAGTTTCATAGATAGCTTCTTTGTACGTTTTATCTGGGGATATTTGTTTTACCCCATAGGCCTCAATGAGCTCCCAAATGTTCCTTCACAGTTTCTACAAAAAGAGCGTTTGCCAACTGCTGAATCAAAAGAAAGGTTTAACTCTGTGAGATGAATCCACACGTCACAAGTCAGTTTCACAGATAGCTTCTATCTAGTTTTATTCTCTGGATATTTTGTTTTTTTCTCAAATGCTTCAATGCAATCTCAAGTGTCCCTTCATAGATTTTACAAACAGAGTGTTTCCAAGCTGTTAAATTAAAAAAAGCTTTAAATCTCTGAGATGAATCCATACATCACCAAACAGTTTCACAGATAGCTTCTTTCAAGTTTTTATCTGTGGATTCTGTTTTTCCCATAGGCCTCAAAGTACTCCCATATGTCTCTTCATAACTACTATGAAAAGAGTGTTTTCAATCTGCTGAATCCAAAGAAAGGTTTACATCTGTATGATGGATCCACACATCACAAAACAGTTTCACAGACAGATTATTTCTAGTTGTTATTTGGGGATATTCTGTTTCTCCCCTTAGGACTCAATGGGCCGCCAAATGTCCCTTCACAGATTATATGAAAAAAGTGTTTCCAACGTGTTGAATCAAAATAGAAGTTTAACTCTGGGAGATGAAACCACATATCACAAACCAGTTTCACCGACAGCTTCTTTCCTATATTTATTTGAGGATATTCTGTTTTTCCCCATAGGACACAATGGGCTCCCAAAGATCTTTTTGCAAGTTGTACAAAAAGTGTTTCCAACCAGCTGAATCAAAAGAAAGGCTTAACTCTGTGAGATGAACTGCACATTACAAAAGCAGTTTCTCATATAATTTCTTTGCAGTTTTTATCTGGAGATATTCTGTTTTTCCCCATAGGCCTCAATGAGCTCCCAAATCTCCCGTCACAGATTCCACAAAAAGGGTGTTTCCAAACTGCTGAATGAAAAGGAAGTTTTAACTCTGTGAGATGAATCCACACCTCACAAAGCAGTTTCACAGATAGCTTCTTTCTGTTTTTATCTGAGGATGTTTTGTTTTTTCCCATAGGCAACAACAGGCTGCCAAATGTACCTTCACAGATTCCAAGAAAAGCGTGTTTACAACCTGATGAATTAAAAGAATGGTTTAAGTCTGTGCAATGAAACCACACATCACAAAGTAGTTTCACAGATAGCTTCTATCTAGTTTTTAATCTGGAGATATTTGGTTTTCCCCTCAGGCCTTAATAGGATTTCAAGTATCCCTTCATAGATTCTACAAAAAGAGTGATTCAATTCTGCTGAATCAAAGGAGAATTTTAACTCTGTTAGATAAATCTGCACACCACAGAGCAGTTTCACGGATAGCTTCTTTCTGGTTTTTATCTTGGGATAATTCATTTTTCTCCAAAGGACACAATGGACTCCCAAATGTCCCTTCACAAATTCTACAAAAAGAATGTTTCCAATGTGATGAATCAAAAGGAAGGTTGAATGCTGTAAGATGAATCCACACATCAGAAAGTGGTTTCTGAGATAGTTTCCTTTTTTTTTTTTTATCTTAAGATATTAGCTTTTACTCAATTGGCCTCAATGAGCTCCCAAATGTCCATTCGCAGAATGTGTAAAAACAGTGTTTCCAAACTGCTGAATCAAAAGAAAGAATCAACTCTGTGAGTTGAATGTGCACATCACAGAGCTGTTTGTCAGGAAGCTTCTTCCTAGTTTTGATTTTCTTTTGCACCATAGGCCTCAATGCATTCCCATATGTCCTTTCACAGATTCTACAAAAACAGTGTTTCCAAACTGATGAATCAAAAGAAAGATTTAGCTCTGTGAGAGGAATGCAACATCACCAGGCAGTTTGACAGATAACTTCTTTCTTGTTTTATCTGGGGACATTTGTTTTTTTCCAACAGACCTAAAAGGGCTCTCAAATGTCCTTTTGCAGATTCTATGGAAAAAAAGGTTTCCAACCTGGTGAATCAAAAGAGAGGGTTAACTCTGCGAGCTGAATCCATACATCACAAAGCAGCTTCACAGATAGATTCTTCCTAATTTTTACCTGGCAATTTTTGATTTTTTTTTCCCATAGTCCCCAACGGGCTGGCAAATGTCCTTTCACAGATGCTACAAAAAGAGCATTTCAAATAGCTGAATCAAATGAGAGGCTTCACTCTGAGGGATGAATTCACATATCACAAAGCAGTTTCACAGACACCTTCTTTCAAGATTTTATGTGGAGATATTGGGTTTTTCCCCATTTGCTTCAATGAGATCCTAAATGTCCCTTTGCAGATTCTACAAAGAGTGTTCCAAGCAGTTGAATCAAAACCAAAATTTATCTATGTGAGAGGAGTCCAACCATCACCAAGCAGTTTCACAGATAGCTTCATTCTAGTTTTTACCTGGGATATTCAGTTTTTCCCTATGATCCTCATTGGGCTTACAAATGTCCCTTTGCAGATTCTACAAAAGCAATGTTCCTGCCTGATAAATCAAAACAAAGTTTTAACCCTGAGAGAAAAATGCACACATCACAAAGTAGTTTTACAGATGGCTTGTTTCTAGTTTTTAATCTGTAGATATTCCATTATTTCCCATAGACCTCAATGGACTCTCAAATATCCCTTTGTAGATTCTAGAAAAAAAGTTTTTCCAAACCACTGAATCAAAACAAAGGTTATATTCTGTGAGTTGAATCCACAAATCGTGAAGCAGTTTCACAGATAGTTTCTTTGTAGTTTTTATCTGGGGATATTTTGTTTATACCCATAGGCCCTAATGGGCTCCAGAGTTTCCTTTCACATATTCTACAGAAAGCGTGTTTCCAACCTGCTGAATCAAAAATAAGGTTTATCTCTCTGTGATGAATATACACATAACAAAGCAGTTTCTCAGATAGCTTCTTTCTAGTTTTTATGTGGGGATATTCAATTTTCACCCATAGATCACAACGGGCTTACAAATGTCCCTTTGCAGATACTCTGAAAAGAGTGTTTCCAACCTGCAGAATCAACAGAAAGGTTTAACTCTGTGAGATGAATCCACACATAACAAAGCAGATTCACAGATAGCTTCTTTCTAGTTTTTATCTGGGGATATTCAGTTTTTCCCCATAGGCCTCAAAGGGCTCCCAAATGTCCCTTCACCGATTCTACAAAGAGTTTTTCCAACCTGCTGAATCAAAACAAAGTTTTAACTCTGTGAAATGAATACATACATCACAAAGCAGTTTCACACAAAACTTCTTTCCAGTTTTTTTTTTCACCATTTGCAGGGTTTATTTTCCAAATGAATTCTTATGTTTAGTAAGAGTTGAGAACTGGTTGAAGGCTTTGCCACATTCTTTATGCTTGTCGGGTTTCTTTGCAGAATGAATTCTCATGTTTAGCAAAGATTGAAGACCAGTTACAAGTTTTGCCACATTCTTCACATTTGTAGGGTTTCTCTCCAGTATGAATTATCTTATGTTTTCTAAGGATTGAGGAGCAGTTAAAAGCTTTGCCACATTCTTCACGTTTGTAGGGTTTCTCGCCTATATGAATTCTCTTATGTGTAGTAAGGGTTGAAGAGCATTTATAAGCTTTGCCACATTCTTCACATTTGTAGCATTTCTCTCCAGTATGAATTATTTTATGTCTAGTAAGGTGTGAGGAACAGTAAAAAGCATTCCCACCTTCTCCACATTTGTAGGGTTTCTCTCCAGTACGAATTCTCTTATGTTTACAAAGGATTGAGGAGCAGTTATAAGCTTTGCCACATTCTTCACATTTGTAGGGTTTCTCTCCAGTATGAATTATCTTATGTGAAGCAAGGTGTGAGGACTTCCTAAAGGATTTGTCATATTCTTCACATTTGTAGGGTTTCTCTCCAGTATGAATTCTCTTATGTACAGTGAGGTATGAGGAGCTCTTAAAAGATTTGCCACATTCTTTACATTTGTAAAGAATGTTGAATAACAGTTGAGGACACACTGAAGGCTTTCGTGCATTCTTGAGGTTTGTAGGGTTTCTTTTTAGCATGAATTTTCTTATGCTGAGTCAGATGTGAGGAACAGTTAAATGCTTTGCCACATTCTTCACATTTGTAGGATTTTTCTCCTGTATGAATTATCTTACATTGAGTAAGGGTTGAGGACACAGTAACGCCTTTCCTACATTCTTCAGACTTGTAGGGTTTCTTTTTAGCATGAATTATTTTATGCCGAATCAGGGGTGAGGAACAGTTAAATGCTTTGCCATATTCTTCACATTTGTAGAGATTTCTCCAGTATGAATTATCTGATGTTTAGTAAGGGTTGAAGACCAGTTACAAGCTTTGCCACATTCTTCACATTTGTATGGCTTCTCTCCATTATGAATTCTCTTACGTTTCATAAGGTTTGAAGGCACACTAAAGGCTTTCCTACATTCTTCAGATTTTTAGGGTTTCTTTTCAGTATGAATTATCTTATTCTGAGTTAGGTGTGAGGACTAGTTACATTCTTCACATTTGTAGGGTTTATCTCCAATATGAATTGTCTTATGTGTAGCAAGTTGTGAGGACTTCTTAAAGGATTTACCACATTCTTTACATTTGCAGTGTTTCTCTCCAGTATGAATTCTCTTATGTTGAGTAAGAGTTGAGGACACACTACATTCTTTAGATTTGTAGGGTTTCTTTTCAATATGAATTATCTTATGCCGAGTTAGGTTGAAAGTGTACAAAACGATTTGCCACGTTCTTTTTATTTGAAAGGTTTCTTTCCAGTATGTCTTGTCTTGTGTGTATTTAAATTTGAAAATTTATGAAAGACTTTAGCATCTTCATTACGCTGATGAATTTTGCTCTGGGTAGTTGTCAAACACTGGCTAAGTCCATTGGCACCTTGTTTGTGCACTTTACAGTCATCTACACTCTTACAGACTTTTCTTAATAGTAAGTTCTCATGTACACATTTATCATATCTGCTCAGTATCACTTTTGGGAAATAATCTTTTATGTCTTGCTCTGGGCAAGGGCCTTTGGCAAAGTGAGAACACATAACTGGGGATTCATCTACCATCTTGTGTCTCTCCATATTCTAGTGATCTTTTTCTTTCTCTAGACAGGTGATTAACTCTGGCTTAGAGACAGCAATACCTAGGAAGACCAAGTTTCTGTAGTTTTCTAACATCACATTTCTATATAAATTCTGTTGTGCTGTGTCCAGGCATTGCCACTCTTCCAGAGATAATTCTATGGCCACATCCCTAAAGGTCAATTATCTCATTTCTGGGATTCCAGGGGGTCCTGGCATCTTAGCTGTGGATCTCCCAATACCTAAAGGGTACGAGGAGACAGAAGGTGGGCTTCTGAAGACTAGAACTTCTTTCCAGTTTTTATCAGGGGATATTGGATTTTACCCCATTTGCCTCAATGCAATCACAAATGGCTTCCTTCTTGTTTTTATCTGAGGCTATTCAGTTTTTCCCATAGGCCCCAATCGGCTTTCAAAGGTACTTTTGCTGACTCTGTACAAAAAGTGTTTCCAATGAGCTGAATCAAACAAAAGGCTTCACTCTGAGATGAACTCTCACATCACAAAGCAGTTTCACAGATAGCTTCTTTCTAGTTTTTATCAGGGGATATTCAGTTCATCCCCATAATCATCAATGGGTTCCAAAATGTCCTTTTGCAGATTCTACAAAAAGAGTGTTTTCAACCTGCCAAATCAAAAGAAAAGTTTAATTCTGTGAGATGAATAAACCCATAACAAATAAGTTTCACAAATAGCTTCTTTCTAGTTTTTATCTGGGGATATTCACTTTTTCCCCATAGGCCCCAATGGGGAAAAATATCCCAAATATCCCTTCACAGATTCTACAAAAACAACTGTTTTCAATCTGCTTAACCAAAAAAAATGTTTTAACTCTATGAGATGAGTCCACACATCACCAAGCAGTTTCACACATAGCTTCTTTCAAGTTTTTTATCTGGGGATATTCAAGTTTCCCCATAGGCTTCCATGTGCTCTCAAATGTCTTTTCGCAGATACTACAAAGAGAGAGTCTCCAACTTGTTGAATCAAAATAAACTTTTAAATCTGTGAGATGAATCCACACATCACCAAGCAGTTAGACAGATGACTTATTTCTAGTTTTTTATTGGGGATATTCAGTTTTCCCCATAGGCCTCAATGGGCTCCCATGTGTCCCTTTCCAGATTCTACAAAAAGAGTGTTTCTAACCTGCTGAATCAAAAGACAGGTTTAACTCTAGGAGATTAATCCACACATTATAAATGAGTTTCACAGATAGCTTCTTTCTGGTTTATATATGGGGATATTCTGTCGTTTCTTATAAGCCTCAATGGGCTCCAAAATGTCCCTTTGTAGTTGTACGAAAAGAGTGTTTCGAGCCTGGTGAATCACATAGAGGTTTAACTCTGTGAAATGAATCTGCACATCACAAAGAAGTTTCACAGATAGCTTCTTTCTAGTTTTCATCTGGGGATAATCGGTTTTTCCAAATAGGCATTAATGGGCTCCTTAATTACCCTGTTCAGATTCTACAAAAAGAGTGTTTTCAATCTGCTGAATCAGAAGAAAGGTTTATCTCTGTGAGATGAATCCACACATCCCCAAGCAGTTTCACAGATACTGGCTTCCTAGTTTTTATCTGGGTATATACAGTTTTTCCCCATAGGCCTCAATGCACTCCAAAATGTCCCTTCAGATATTCTAAAAAAAGAGTGTTTCCAACCTGGTGAATCAAAAGAGAGGTTTAACTGTGTGAGATGAATCCACATATCAATAACCAGTTTTACAGATGGCTTCTTCTTAGTTTGTATCCAGGGATTTTCCTTCCTTCCACTTAGGCCTCAATGGACTCCCAAATTTCCTTGTGCAGATTATACAAAAAGAATGTTTCCAACCTGCTGAATCAAAGAAAAAGTTTAACTCTGGGAAATAAATCCACACATCACAGAGCAGTTTAAGAGATTGCTTCTTTCTAGTTTTTCTTTCGTGATACTCAGTTTTTCCTCTTAGGCCTCAAAGGGCTCCCAAATATCCCTTCACAGATGCTACAAAAAGAGTGTTTCCAACCTGGTGAATCAAAGGACAGGTTTAACTCTGAGAGTTGAATCCACACATCCCCAAGCAGTTTCACAGAAGGTTTCTTTCTAATTTTTATCTGGGGATATTCTGTTTGGTTTTTCCCGGTAGGCATATATGTGCTACCAAATGTCACCTTGCAGATTCTACAAAGATAGCATTTTCAACCTGCTGAATCAAAAGTTAGGTGTAACTCTGTGAGATGAATCCACACATCACCAAGTAGTTTCACAGATAGCTTCTTTCTAGTTTTTATCTGGAAATGTTCTATTTTTCCCCATAAGCCACAGTGGGCTCCCACACGTATCTTCAGATTCTAGAAAAACAGTGTTTTTAACCTGCTGAATCAAAAAGAAATGTTTAACTGGGTAAGATGAATCCACACATCACCAAGCAGTGTCACAGATAGCCTCTTTCAGGTTTTTCTATGGGGATATTCAGTTTTTCCCCATAGATCGCAATGGGCTTCCAAAAGTCTCTTCACAGATACCTCAAGTAAAGTGTTTCCAACCTCCTGAATAGACAGAAATTTTTAACTCTGTGAGATGAATCCACACATCACCTAGCAGTTTCACAGATACCTTCTTTCTGGTTTTTATATGAAGATACTCAGTTTTTACTTCTAGGCGTCAATTGGCTAAAAATTTTCCCCTAGCAGGTTATGCAAAAAGGGTGTATCCAGCCTGTTGAATCAATAGAGATGTTTAGGACTTTGAGAATAATCCACACATCACCAAGCAGTTTCACAGATGATTTCTGTCTAGTTTTTATCTGGGAGTATTCAGTTTTCACCATAGGCCTCAGCGGGTTCCCAAGTGTTACTTTGCAGTTTCTACAAAATGAGTGTTTCCAACCTGCTGAATGAAAGACAGGTTTATCTCTGTGACACGAATCCACACATCACCAAGTAGTTTCACAGACAGCTTCTCTCTAGTTTCTATCTTCAGAAATTCATTTCTTTCCCATAGGTCCAATAGGTTCCCAAATGTCCCTTTGCAGATTTTACAAAAAGTGTGTTTCCAGCCTGCTGAATCAAAAGAAAGATTTAACTATGTAAGATGAATCCACAAATAACAAAGAAGTTTCATAGATAGCCTCTTTCTACTTTTTATCTAGGAACATTTGGTTTTTCCCCATAGACCTCAATGGGCTCCCAAATGCCACTAGCAGATTCTACAAAAAGAGTGTTTCTACCCTGCTGAATCAAAATAAAGGTTTCCATCTTTGAGATGAATCCACACATCACTGAAGGCGTGGCCTGCCCCTCCACAACTGTGGGTATATCTCGTCAGGTGGGACAAGAGACACAAAAGAAATGAGACACCCAGACAACGTATAGAGAAACAACAGTGGGCCCAGGAGACCGGCACTCAGCATATCAAGAAACTGCACCAGCACCAGTCTCTGAGTTCATTCAGTTTTTATTATTATTTTCACTATCTCAGCAAGAGGAATGTGGTAGGAGAGCAGGGTGATAATAGGGATAAGATCAGCAAGAAAAGATATCAGCAAAAGAATCTGTGTCATAATTAAGTTCAAGGGGAGTTTCTATGCCTGGATGTGCATATGGGCTAGATTTGTGCTTCTCTCCGCCCATACATCTCAGTGGAGTAAAGAATAACAAAGCAGCATTGCTGCCAACATGTCTCATCTCCCGTCATAGGGCAGCTTTTCTCCTATCTCGGAACTGAACAAATGTACAATCGGGTTTTATACAAAGACTTTCAGTTCCTGGTGTAGGCAGGAGACAGTGGCCTTCCTCTATCTCAACTACAAGAGGCTTTCCTCTTTTACTAATCCACCTCAGCACAGACCCTTCACGGGTGTCAGGCTGGGGGACAGTCAGGTCTTTCTCATCCTATAAGGCCATATTTCAGACTATTGCGTGGCAAGAAACCTTGGAAAATACCCGGCTTCCCAGGGCAGAGGTTCCTGTGGCTTTCTGCAGTGCATTGTGCCCCTGGTTTATCGAGATTAGAGAATGACGACGACTTTTGCCAAGCATATTGCTTGTAAACATTTTATTAACAAGGCACATCCTGCATGGCCCTATATCACTTAAACCTTGATTCCATACAGCACATGCTTTTGTGAGCTCAAGGTTGGGGCAAAGAAGTTGGGGCAAAGTTACAGATTAACAGCATCTCAAGGTAAAGCAATTGTTCAGGGTACAGGTCAAAAGGAAGTTTCTTATACCTTCCCTTTCTACATAGACACAGTAACAGTCTGATCTCTATTTCTTTTCCCCACACATCACCAAGCAGTATCACAGATAACTTATTTATGGTTTTAATCTGGGGATATTCTGTTTTTCCCCATAGTCTCAATGGGTTTTCAAATGTTGCTTCACAGATTCTACAAAAGGATGTTTCCAACCTGATGAATCAAAGAAAGTTTTAATTCTGTGAGATTACTCCCCACATCTGAAAGCAATTTCACAGATAGCTTCTTTATAGTTTTTATATGAGGATATTCTGTATTTTTCCTTAGCCTTCAATAAGCTCTCAAATATTTCTTCACAGATTCTACAAGCAAAGGGTTTCCAACCTGCTGAAACAAGAAAAGGTTTAACTCTGTGAGATGAATCCACACATCACCAAGCAGGTTCACAGAAAGATTCTTTCTAAGTTTTGTCTGGAGATAGTCTGTTTTTCTCCATAGGCCTCAATAAGCTTTCAAATGTCTTTTTGCAGATTCTAGAAGAAGAGTGTTTCCAACCTGCTGAATCAAAAGAAAGGTTTACCTCTGTGAGATGAATCCAAACATCATAAAACAGTATTGCTGATAGCTTCATTGTTGTTTATATCTGGGGATATTTGATTTTCCACATAGGCCTCAATGGGTTACTAAATAACCCTTTGCATATTCTACAAAAAGAGTGTTTCCAACCTCCTGAATCATAAGAAAGTTTAACTCTGTGAGATGAATCCACACATCACCAAGCAGTTTCACAGATAGCTTCTTTTTAGATTTTAACTTAGAATATTTGGTTTCTCACCATAAGTCTCAATGTGCTCCCAAATGTCCCTTTGCAGATTCTACAAAATGAGTGTTTCCAATCTACTGAACCAAAGGAAAGGTGAAACTCCCATCCTGGCTAACATGAGGGAAACACCGTGTCTACTACAAAATACAAAAATTAGCCGGGTGTGGTGGCAGTCTCCTGTAGTCCCAGCTACTCAGGAGGCTGAGGCAGGAGAATGGCATGAACCCGGGAGGTGGAGCTTGCAGCTAGCCAAGATCACATCACTGCACTCCAGCCTGGGTGACAGAGTAAGGCTCCGTCTCAAAAAACAAAACAAACAAACCAAAAAAAAAAAGTAACTCTGTGAGACGAATTGACACATCACAAAGTGGTTTCACACATAGTGTCTTTCTAGTTTTTATCAGAGGATATTCAATTTTTCCCCACAGGCCTCAATGGACTCTGAAATGTCCCCTCACAGATTCTACAAAAAGAGTGTTTCTCACCTGCTGAATCAAAAGTAAGGTTTAAATCTGTGAGATGAATCCACGTATCACCAAGCAGTTTCACAGATATTTTCATCCTAGTTTTTATCTGTGGATATTCTGTTTTTCCCCATAATCTCAATGGATTTTCAAATGTTGCTTTGCATATTCTACAAAAAGAGTGTTTCCAAATTGGTGAATCAAATGAAAGTTTTAACTTTGTGAGATTACTCCCCACAACCCAAAGCAGTTTCACAGATAGGTTCTGACTAGTTTTTACCTAGGGATATTCTGTATATTTCCATAGACCTCAAAGGGCCCCCAAATGTTTCTTCACAGATTCTAAAAGAAAAGTGTTTCCAACTTGCTGAAACAAAAGAAGATTTAGCTCTTTGAGTTGAATCTATACATCAACAATCAGTTTCACAGATAGCTTCTTTCTAGTTTTTTACCTGGAGTTGTTTCGTTTTTCTCCATAGGCCTCAATGGGAACCCAAATGTTGCTTCACAGATTCTACAAAAAGAGTGTTTCCAACCTGCTGAATCAAAAGAAAGGATTACCAGGCAACTTACAGAATGGGAGAAAAATTTCGCAGTCTACTCATCCGATAAAGGGCTAATATCCAGAACCTACAAAGAGCTCAAACAAATTTACAAGAAAAAAAAAAACAAACAAACAACCCCATCAAAAAGTTGGCAAAGGATATGAACAGACACTTCTCAAAAGAAGATATTTATGCAGCCAACAGACACATGAGGAAATGCTCATCATCACTGGCCATCAGAGAAATGCAAATCAAAACCACAATGAGATAACATCTCACACCAGTTAGAATGGCAATCATTAAAAAGTGAGGAAACAACAGGTTCTTGAGAGGATGTGGAGAAACAGAAACACTTTTACACGTTGGTGGGACTGTAAACTAGTTAAACCATTGTGGAAGACAGTGTGGCAACTCCTCGAGGATCTAGAAATAGAAACACCATTTAATTATGCAGCTATAAAGACACATGCACATGTGTGTTTATTGTGGCACTATTCACAATATCAAAGACTTGAAACCAACCCAAATGTCCATCAATGATAGATTGGTTTAAGAAAATGTGGCACATATACACCATGGAATACTATGCAGCCATAAAAAAGGATGAATTCGTGTGCTTTGTAGGGACATGGATGAAGCTGGAAAACATCATTCTCAGCAAACTATTGCAAAGACAGGAAACCAAACACTGCATGTTCTCACTCATAGGTGGGAATTGAACAATGAGATCACTTGGACACAGGAAGGGGACATGACACACCTGGGCTTCTTGGTGGGGGGGGGTAGGGGGGAGGGATAACATTAGGAGATATACCTAATGTAAATGACGAGTTAATGAGTACAGCACACCAACATGGCACATGTATACATATGTAACAAACCTGCACATTGTGCACATGTACCCTAGAATTTAAAGTATAATTTACAAAAAGAAAGGATTAAATCTGTTAGATGAATACACACATTTCAGTGAAGTTTCACAGACAGCTTCTTTCTAGTTTTTGTCTGGGCTTATTCGGTTTCTCCCCATTGGCTTCAATGGGGTCCAAAATGTCCCTTAGCAGATTCTACAAAGAAAGTGTTTCCAACCTGATGTGAGATGAATCTACACATCACCAAAAAGATTCACAGACAGCTTCTTCCTAGTTTTAATCTGAGGATATTCTGTTTTTTCCTATAGGCCTCAAAGGGCTTTGAAATGTACATTGGCAGATCCTTCAAAAAGAGTGTTTCCAACATGTTGACTCAAAAGAAAGGTGTTAATCTGTGAGATGATTCTAGACATCACAAAGCAGTTTCACAGATAACTTCTTGCTAGTTTTATCAGGGGATGTTCAATTTTTTCCCTTAGGCCTCAATAGGCTCCCAAATATTCTTTTGCAGATTATTCAAAAAGACAGGTTTAATTCTGTGAGAGAAATCCACACATCAACAAGCAGTTTCGCAGATTGCTTCTATTTAGTTTTTACCATGGGATATTCAGTTTGTCCCCATAGGCCTCAATGTGCTGCCAAATGTCCTTTTGCAGATTCCACAAAAACAGTGCATCCAACCAACTGAATCAAAGGAAAGGTTGAACATTGTGAACTAAATCCACACATAACAAAGCAGTTTCTCACATCGCTTCTTTCTATTTTTTATCTGGGGATATTTGGTTTTTCCCCACATGCCTCAAAGGGCTCCAAAAAAATCCCTTCACAGATTCTACAAAAAGAGTATTTCTTTTTTTTTTTTTAGAAATTGTTTATTCCTTCCACAAAGTAATGTAGATGATATGATCTTTTTTTTTTTTTTTTTTTTAAATATACTATAAGTTCTAGGGTACATGTGCATAACGTGCAGGTTTGTTACATATGTATACTTGTGCCATGTTGGTGTGCTGCACCCATCAACTCATCAGCATGAATCAATTCGTCATTTATATCAGGTATAACTCCCAATGCAATCCCTCCCCCCTCCCCCC
Source organism: Piliocolobus tephrosceles (assembly GCF_002776525.5). Lineage (NCBI taxonomy): Eukaryota > Metazoa > Chordata > Mammalia > Primates > Cercopithecidae > Piliocolobus > Piliocolobus tephrosceles. Next base: position 91,231,824 of record NC_045445.1, read on the forward strand.
TTCCCATGATAGGCCCCAATGTGTGATGTTCCCCTTCCCGAGTCCAAGTGATGTCATTGTTCAGTTCCCATCTATGAGTGAGAACATGCAGTGTTTGGTTTTCTGTTCTTGTGATAGTTTGCAGAGAATGATGGTTTCCAGCTGCATCCATGTCCCTACAAAGGACTCGACCTCATCCTCTTTATGGCTGCATAATATTCCATGCTGTATATGTGCCACATTTTCTTAATCCAGTCTGTCACTGATGGACATTTGGGTTGATTCCAAGTCTTTGCTATTGTGAATAGTGCCACAATAAACATGTGTGTGCATGTGTCCTTATAGCAGCATGATTTATAATCCTTTGTGTATATACCCAGTAGTGGGATGGCTGGGTCATATGGTACATCTAGATCTAGATCCTTGAGGAATTGCCATACTGTTTTCCATACTGGTAGAACTAGTTTACAATCCCACCAACAGTGTAAAAGTGTTCCTATTTCTCCACATCCTCTCCAGCACCGGTTGTTTCCTGACTTTTTAAAGATTGCCATTCTAACTGGTGTGAGATGGTATCTCATTGTGGTTTTGATTTGCATTTCTCTGATGGCCAGTGATGATGAGCATGTTTTCATGTGTCTGTTGGCTGTATGAATGTCTTCTTTTGAGAAATGTCTGTTCATATCCTTGCCCACTTTTTGATGGGGTTGTTTGCTTTTTTCTTGTAAATTTGTTTGAGTTCTTTGTAGATTCTGGATATTAGCCCTTTGTCAGATGAGTAGATGGCAAAAATTTTCTCCCATTCTGTAGGTTGACTTTTTCACTCTGATGGTAGTTTCTTTTGCTGTGCAGAAGCTCTTTAGTTTAATTAGATCCCATTTGTCCATTTTGGCTTTTGCTGCTGTTGCTTTTGGTGTTTTAGACATGAAGTCCTTGCCCATGCCTATGTCCTGAATGGTACTACCTAGATTTTCTTCTAGGGGTTTTATGGTATTAGGTCTAACATTTAAGTCTCTAATCCATCTTGAATTAATCTTCGTATATGGAGTAAGGAAAGGATCCAGTTTCAGCTTTCTACTTATGGCTAGCCAATTTTCCCAGCACCATTGATTAAATAGGGAATCCTTTCCCCATTTCTTGTTTCTCTCAGGTTTGTCAAAGATCAGATGGCTGTAGATGTGTGGTATTATTTCTGAGGATTCTGTTCTGTTCCATTGGTCTATATCTCTGTTTTGGTACCAGCACCATGCTGTTTTAGTTACTGTAGACTTGTAGTATAGTTAGAAGTCAGGTAGCGTGACGCCTCCAGCTTTGTCCTTTTGACTTAGGATTGTCTTGGCAATGCGGGCTCTTTTTTGGTTCCATATGAACTTTAAAGCAGTATTTTCCAATTCGGTGAAGAAACTCATTGGTAGCTTGATGGGGATGGTATTGAATCTATAAATAACCTTGGGCAGTATGGCCATTTTCACAATATTGATTCTTCCTATCCATGAGCATGGTATGTTCTTCCATTTGTTTGTGTCCTCTTTGATTTCACTGAGCAGTGGTTTGTAGTTCTCCTTGAAGAGGTCCTTTACATCCCTTGTAAGTTGGATTCCTAGGTATTTTATTCTCTTTGAAGCAATTGTGTTGGACGTTCATTCATGATTTGGCTCTCTGTTTGTCTGTTACTGGTGTATAAGAATGCTTGTGATTTTTGCACATTAATTTTGTATCCTGAGACTGTGCTGAAATTGCTTATCAGCTTAAGGAGATTTTGGGCTGAGACAATGGGGTTTTCTAAATATACAATCATGTCATTGGCAAACGGGGATAATTTGGCTTCTTCTTTTCCTAACTGGATACCCTTTATTTCTTTCTCTTGTCTGATTGCCCTAGCCAGAACTTCCAACACTATGTTGAATAGGAGTGGTGAGAGAGGGCATCCTTGTCTTGTGCCAGTTTTCAAAGGGAATTTTTCCAGTTTTTACCCATTCAGTATGACATTGGCTGTGGGTTTGTCATAAATAGCTCTTATTATTTTGAGGTACGTTTCATCAATACCAAATTTATTGAGCGCTTTTAGCATGAAGAGCTCTTGAATTTTGACAAAAGCCTTTTCTGCATCTATTGAGATAATCATGTGGTTCTTGTCTTTGGTTCTGTTGATATGCTGGGTTACATTTTTTGATTTGCAAATGTTGAACCAGCCTTGCATCCCAGGGATGAAGCCCACTTGATCATGGTGGATAAGCTTTTGGATGTGCTGCTGAATCCGGTTTGCCAGTATTTTATTGAGGATTTTTGCATCAATGTTCATCAGGGAGATTGGTCTAAAATTCTCTTTTTTTGTTGTGTCTCTGCCAGGCTTTGGTATCAGGATGATGTTGGCCTCATAAAATGAGTTAGGGAGGATTCCCTCTTTTTTATTGATTGGAATAGTTTCAGAAGGAATGGTACCAGCTCCTCTTTTACCTCTGGTAGAATTCAGCTCTGAATCCATCTGGTCCTGGACTTTTTATGGTTGGTAGGGTATTAATTATTGCCTCAGTTTCAGAGCCTGCTATTGATCTATTCAGGGATTCAACTTCTTCCTGGTTTAGTCTTGGAAGAGTGTAAGTGTCCAGGAAATTATCCATTTCTTCTAGATTTTCTAGTTGATTTGCGTAGAGGTGTTTATAGTATTCTCTGATGGTAGTTTGTATTTCTGTGGGGTCCATGGTGATATCCCCTTTATCATTTTTTATTGCGTCTATTTTATTCTTCTCTCTTTTCTTCTTTATTAGTCTTGCTAGCGGTCTGTCAATTTTGTTGATTTTTTCAAAAAACCAACTCCCGGATTCATTGATTTTTGGAGGGATTTTTGTGTCTCTATCTCCTTCAGTTCTGCTCTGATCTTAGTTATTTCTTGCCTTCTGCTAGCTTTTGAATGTGTTTGCTCTTGCTTCTCCAGTTCTTTTAATTGTGATGTTAGAGTGTCAATTTTAGATCTTTCCTGCTTTCTCTTGTGGGCACTTAGTGCTATAAATTTCCTTCTACACACTGCTTTAAATGTGTCCCAGAGATTCTGGTATGTTGTATCTTTGTTCTCATTGGATTCAAAGAACATCTTTATTTCTGCCTTCATTTCGTTATGTACCCAGTAGTCATTCAGGAGCAGGTTGTTCAGTTTCCATGTAGTTGAGTGGTTTTGATTGTGT
>NC_045445.1:91235084-91248783 GCF_002776525.5 Piliocolobus tephrosceles
TTTAATTGTGATGTTAGAGTGTCAATTTTAGATCTTTCCTGCTTTCTCTTGTGGGCACTTAGTGCTATAAATTTCCTTCTACACACTGCTTTAAATGTGTCCCAGAGATTCTGGTATGTTGTATCTTTGTTCTCATTGGATTCAAAGAACATCTTTATTTCTGCCTTCATTTCGTTATGTACCCAGTAGTCATTCAGGAGCAGGTTGTTCAGTTTCCATGTAGTTGAGTGGTTTTGATTGAGTTTCTTAGTCCTGAGTTCTAGTTTGATTGCACTGTGGTCAGAGAGACAGTGTGTTATAATTTCTGTTCTTTTACCTTTGCTGAGGAGTGCTTTACTTCCAATTATGTGGTCAATTTTGGAGTAAGTGTGATGTGGTGCTGAGAAGAATGTATATTCTGTTGACTTGGGGTGGAGAGTTCTATAGATGTCTATTAGGTCCGCTTGGTGCAGAGATGAGTTCAATTCCTGGATATCCTTGTTAACTCTCTGTCTTGTCTCATTGATCTGTCTAATGTTGACAGTGGAGTATGGAAGTCTCCCATTATTCTTGTATGGGAGTCTAAGTCGCTTTTTAAGTCTCTATGGACTTGCTTTATGAATCTGGATGCTCCTGTATTGGGTGCATATGTATTTAGGATAGTTAGCTCTTCCTGTTGAATTGATCCCTTTACCATTACATAGTAGCCTTCTTTGTCTCTTTTGATCTTTGAAGGCTTAAAGTCTGTTTTATCAGAGACTACGATTGCAACCCCTGATTTTTTTTGTTCTCCATTTGCTTGGTAGATCTTCCTCCATCCCTTTATTTTGAGCCTATATATGTCTCTGCATGTGAGATGGGTCTCCTGAATACAGCAGACTCATGGGTCTTGACTCTTTATCCAGTTTTCCAGTCTGTGTCTTTTCATTGGAGCATTTAGTCCATTTACATTTAAGGTTAATATTGTTATGTGTTAACTTGATCCTGCCATTATGATATTAACTGGTTATTTTGCTCGTTAGTTGATGCGGTTTCTTCCTAGCCTCGATGGTCTTTACATTTTGACATGTTTTTGCAATGGCTGGTACCGGTTGTTCCTTTCCATGTTTAGGGCTTCCTTCAGGGTCTCTTGTAAGGCAGGCCTGGTGGTGACAAAATCTCTAAGCATTTGCTTATCTGTAAAGGATTTTATTTCTCCTTCACTGATGAAACTTAGTTTGGCTGGATATGAAATTCTGGGTTTAAAATTCTTTCCTTAAGGACGTTGAATATTGGCCCCCACTGTCTTCTGGCTTGTAGAGTTTCTGCCGAGAGATCTGCTGTCAGTCTGATGGGCTTCCCTTTGTGGGTAACCCGACCTTTCTCTCTGGCTGCCCTTAAGATTTTTTCCTTCATTTCCACTTTGGTGAATCTGGCAATTATGTGTCTTGGAGTTGGTCTTCTCGAGGGGTATCTTTGTGGTGTTCTCTGTATTTCCTGAATTTGAATGTTGGCCTGCCCTACTAGGTTGGGCAGGTTCTCCTGGATGATATCCTGAAGAGTGTTTTCCAACTGTGTTCCATTTTCCCCCTCACTTTCAGGCACCCCAATCAGAAGTAGATTTGGTCTTTTTACATAATCCCATACTTCTTGCAGGCTTTGTTCATTTCTTTTTCTTCTTTTTTCTTTTGGTTTCTCTTCTCACTTCATTTCGTTCATTTGATCCTCAATTGCTGATACTCTTTCTTCCAGTTGATCAAGTCGGTTACTGAAGCTTGTGGATTTGTCACGTATTTCTCGTGTCATGGTTTTCATCCCTGTCATTTCGTTTATGACCTTCTCTGCATTAATTATTCTAGCTATCAATTCTTCCACTCTTTTTTCAAGATTTTTAGTTTCTTTGCGCTGGGTACGTAATTCCTCCTTTAGCTCTGAGAAGTTTGATGCACTGAAGACTTCTTCTCTCATCTCGTCAAAGTCATTCTCTGGCCAGCTTTGATCCATTGCTGGTGATGAGCTGTGCTCCTTTGCAGGGGGAGATGTGCTCTTATTTTTTGAATTTCCAGCTTTTCTGCCCTGCATTTTCCCCATCTTTGTGGTTTTATCTGCCTCTGGTTGTTGATGATGGTGACGTACTGTTGGGGTTTTGGTATAGGTGTGCTTCCTGTTTGGTAATTTTCCTTCTGATAGTCAGGACCCTCAGCTGTAGGTCTGTTCGAGATTGCTTAAATTCCACTCCAGACCCTGTTTGTCTGGGTATCAGCAGCAGAGGTTGCAGAAGATACAATATTGCTGAACAGTGAGTGTACCTGTCTGATTCTTACTTTGGAAGCTTCCTCTCAGGTGTGTACTCCACCCTGTGAGGTGTGGGGTGTCAGACTGCTCCTAGTGGGGGATGTCTCCCAGTTAGGCTACTCAGGGGTCAGGTACCCACTTGAGCAGGCAGTCTGTCCCTTCTCAGATCTCAACCTCTGTTTTGGGAGATCCACTGCTCTCTTCAAAGCTGTCAGACAGAGTCGTTTGGGTTTGCACCAAAAAGAGTATTTCTATTCTGCTTTATCAAAAGAAAAGATTTACTCTGTGAGAATAATGGACAAATAACACAGCAGTTTAACAGATAGCTTCTTTCTAGTTTTATCTCGGGATATTTGGTTTTTCAACATTGGCTCAATGGGCTCCAGGTTGGTTTTTCATAGTTTCTACGAAAAGAGTATTTACAACCTGCAGAACCAAAGAAAGTCTTAACCTTGTGCATTGAATTCTCATATCTTTAAACAGTTTCACAGATAGCTTCTTTTTAGTTTTTATCTGGGGATATTACGTTTTTCCCCATAAAACTCAATGGGATCCCAAATATTTCTTCACAGACTCTACAAAGATATCAGGGAAAAGCAGCCCCTGATAATTCAAAGTTATTTCACGTAGGTTCTTTTCTATTTCCCTAAATTTACGTTGGTCTGAGAAATAAAAGCAAAGAGTACAAAATAGAGAAATTTTGAAACTAGGTGTCTGGGCGAGACTTCACATGTCGGCAGGTTCCAGGATACCACCCAAACCACAAAACCACCAAGTTTTCATTCAAAAGGGGAGGGAGTGTACAAATAGTGTGTGGTTCACAGAGAACACATGCTTCACAAAGTAATAAAATCTCACAAGGCAAATGGAGGCAGGGCAAGGTCAGAAGACCAGGGTGAAATTATAATTGTTAATGAAGTTTCAGGCATGCATTATCATTGGTAGCATCTTATCAGGAGAGAGGGTTTAAGAGCAGATAACTGGTCTGACCCAAATTTATTAGATGGAAATTTCTTCATCCTAATAAGCCTGGGAGCACTACAGGAAACCAGGGCTTATTTCATACCTTATCTAGTACCATAAAAGACAGACATTCCTAGAGCTGTCATTTCAGAGTCCTCCCTCTAGGAATGCATTCTCCTTCTCAGGGCTGTTCCTTACTGAGAAAAAAAATTCAGCAATATTTCTCCTATTTGCTTTTGAAAGAGGAGAAATCAGGCTCTGTTCCATCCAGCTCTCAGGCAGCCAGACCTAATGGTTATCTCCCTTGTTCCCTGAACATTGCTGTTATCCTGTTCTTTTTTCAAGGTGTGCAGATTTCATATTGTTTAAACACACACACACTTCATAAACAATTTGTGCAGTTAATGCAATTATCACAGGATCCTGAGTCGACATACATCCTCAGCTTACAAAGATGACGGGATTAAGAGATTAAAGTAAAAACAGGCATAGAAAATCACAACAGTATTGATTGGGGAACTGATAAATGTTCATGAAATCTTCATAATTTATTTTCAGAGATTGCACTAAAGACAGGCATAAGAAATTATAAAAGTATTAAATTGGGAACTAATAAATGTCCATGAAATCTTTACAATTTATGTTCTTCTTCCATAGCTTCAGTCCGTCCCTCCATTCGGGGTCCCTGACTTCCCACAACACAAAAAGAGTGTTTTTAACTTCCAGAATCAAAAGGAATGTTTAGCTCTCTGAGATGAATGCACACATCAGCAAGCAGCTTCACAGATAGCTTATTTCTGTTTCTTATGTGATGATATTTGTTTTTTTCCCATAGGCCTCAATGGACTCCCAAATACTAATTTGCAGATCCTACAAAAAAGTTTCCAACCTCCTGTGTCAAAATTATAATTTAGCTATGTGAGTTGAATCCACACATCACAAAGAAGTTTCTCAGATGGCTTCTTTTTAGTTTTTATTGGGCAATATTCAATTATTCCCCATTAGCCTCAATGGGATCGAAAATGTCCCTTGACAGACTCTATGAAAAGAGTGTTTCCAATCTATTGAATCAAAAGAAAGGTTTAACTCTGTGAGATGAATCCACAAATCTCAAAACTGTTTCACAGATAGCTTCTTTCTAGTTTTTGTCTGGGTATATTATGTTTTTCCCCTTAGAAATCAATGGGCTTACAAATGCCCCTTTGCAGATTCTATAAAAAGAGTGTTTCCAACCTACTGAATCAAAAGAAAGGTTAACTCTGTGAGATGAATCCACACATCACCAAGGAGTTTCACATATAGCTTATTTCTAGTTTTCATCTGAAGATATTCATTTTTTCTCCATATTCCTCATTGGGATCCCAAATGTTCCTTGAAAGAATCTTCCAAAAGAGTGTCTGCAACCAGCTGAATCAAAACAAAATGTTAACTTTATGGGATGAATCCACATACCATGAGGAAGTTTCACAGATAGCTTCTTACAAGTTTTTATCTGGAGATGTTCAGTTTTTCCCATTGGTCTCAGTGGATTTCCAAATGTCAATTCGCAGATTCTACAAAAAGAGTGCTTCCAAACTGCCAATGAAAGGAAGGTTTAACTCTGTGAGATGAATCCACACATCACCAGTTTCACAAGTGGCTTCTTTCCTGTTTTAATCTGGGGATATTTGATTTTTGCCCATAGGCCTCAATATGCTCCCAAATGTCCCTTCACAAATTCTACAAAATAGTGTCTCCAATCTGCTGAATCAAAAGAAAAGTGCAACTCTGTGAGATGGATCCACAAATCACCAAGAAGTTTCACAGAAAGCTTCTTTCTAGTATTTATATAGATATTCAGTTTTTCCTCTTATACTTCAATGGGCTTTGAAATGTCTTTTTGCAGATTCTACAGAGTGTTTTCAACCTGCTGAATCAAAAGTAAGCTTGAACTCTGCGAGATGAATCTGCATGTCACAAAGCAGTTTCACAGATAGCTTCTTCCTAGCTTTTATCTGAGGATATTCAGTCTTTTTCTATAGGCCTCAATGGGCTCCCAAATGTTCCATCACACATTCTACAAAAAGAATGTGTCCAACCTGCTGAATCAAATGAAAGGTTTAACTCTATAAGATGATTTCACACATCACCAAGCAGTTTCACAGTTAGCTTCTTTCTAGTTTTTAATTTGGTGATATTTGAATTTTCCCCATAGGCCTCAATGGGCTCCCAAATGTTTCTTCACATATTCTACAAAAAGAGTGCCTCCTACCTCCTGAATCAAAGGAAAATTTAACTCTATTACATGAATCCACACATCCCCAAGTAGTTTCACAAATAGCTTCCTTCTAGTTTTTATCTGGGTATATTTAGTTTTACTCCATAGGCCTCAATGGGCTCCCAAATATCCCTTCGTAGATTCTACAAAAACGGTGTTAACAACATGCTGAATCAAAACAAAATTTTAACTCTGTGAGATGAATCCACATAACGCCAAGCCATTTCACACATTGCTTCTTTCTACTTTTTATCTAAAGATTTTCATTTTTTCCCATAAGCCTCAATGGGTTCCAAACTGTGTTTTTGCAGATACTACAAAAAAAAGTGCTTCTAAGCTGCTAAATCTAAAGAAAGGAGTTTCTCTGTTAGATGAATCCAAATATCAACAAGCAGTTTCACAGATAGGTTCTTTCTAGTTTCTATCTGGAGATATTCGTTTTTTTCTCATAGGTGTCAAAGGTCTCCAAAAAGTCCCTTTGTAGATTCTACCAAAGAGTGTTTTCAACCTGCTGGGTCAAGAGAAAGTTTTAACTCTGTGAGATGAATCCACAAATCACTAAGCAGTTTGACAGATAGCTTCTTTCTAGTACATATCTGGGAATTTTTGGTTTTTAACCATAAGCCTCAATAGACCCCCAAATGTCCATTCACAGATTACACCAAAAAGAGTCTTTCCAACTTCCTGAATAAAGCAGAGGTTTAAATCTTTGAGATGAATCCACACATCACTAAGCAGTTTCACAGATAGTTTGCTTCTAGTTTTTATCTGGGAACATTTATTTGTTTTTGTTTTTGTTTTTGTTTTTTTCCATAGGCCTCAATGAGTTCCCAAATGTCTCTCTGCAGATTCTACGAAAGGATGTTTTCAACCTCCTGAATCAAAATAAAAGTTTAACTATGTGAGATGAATCCACACATCACCAAGCAGTTTCACAGATAGCTTCTTTCTAGATTTTATCTGGGGACATTTTGTTATTCCCCTTAGGCTTCAACAGGTTCCAATTATCCCTTGGCACATTCTACAGAAAGAGGGTTTCCAAAATTCTGAATCAAAAGAAAGGTTTAATTTCGTGAGTGAATCCACACATGATGAAGTTGTGTCACATATTGCTTCCTACTAATTTTTATATGGGGATATTCTGTTTTGTTCTCATAGGCCTCAATGAGTTCCCAAATGTCCCTTTGCAGATTCTACAAAAGAGTGTTTCAAATCTGCTGAATCAAAAGAAAGTTTTACCTCTGTTAGATCAATGCATACATCACCAAGGAGTTTCACAGATTGCTTCTTTCTAGTTTGTATCTGGGAATTTTGTTTTTTTATTCACTAGGTCCCAATGGGCTCCCAAATGTCTCTTCACAGATTCTACATAAAAAGTGTCTCCAACCTGCTGAATCAAAAGGAATGTTTACATCTGTGAGATAAATCCACACATCACCGAGCAGTTTCACATATACCTTCTTTCTAGTTTTTATCTGGGGATATTCAGTTTTTCCCATAGGCCTCAAAGGTCCCTTAGCAGATTTTATACAAAAAGTGTTTCCAACAAACTGAATTAAATGAAAGGATTCATTCCGTGAAATGAATCCACACATCACAACGCAGTTTCACAGATACCTTCTTTCTAGTTTTTCTTTGAGGATATTCCATTTTATTCCCTTAGGCCTCAATGGGCTCCCACATGTACCTTCACAGATTCTACAACAAAGTGTTTCCAACCTGCTGAATCAAAAGAAAATTTTAACTCTGTGAGATGAATCCACACATCACCAAGCAGTTTCACAGATAGCTTCTTTCTAGTTTTATCTGATGGTGTTTAGTTTTCCCCAAATGCCCCAATGCATTCTTAAATGTCCCTTCACAGATTCTTCAAAAAAAGTCTTTCCCACCTGCTGAATAAAGAGAAACGTTTAACTCTGTGAGCTGAATCCACATATTACCAAGCAGTTTAATAGATAGCTTTTTTCTAATTTTTATATAAGAATATTCATTTTTTCCCATAGGCCTCAATGGGTTCCCCAATGTTAATTGGCAGATTTTGAAAAAAAATTAGTTTCCAAACTGTTGAATTGAAAGACAGATGTATCTCCATGAGGTGAATCTACACATCACCAAGCAGTTTCACAGATGGCTTCGTTCTAGCATTTATCTGAGGATTTTTGCTTTTTCCCCATAGGCCTCAATGAGTTTCCAAATGTTCCTTTGGAGATGTTACAAAAACTGTGTTTCCAACCTGCAGAGTAAAAAGAAAGGTCTATCACTACGAAATGAATTCACACATCCCCAAGCAGTTTCACAGACAGCTTCTTTCTAGTTTTAATCTGTGCATATTTCATTTCTCCTTATAGGCATAAATGGGCTCCTAAATGTCCCTTCACAAATTCTACAAAAAGCGTTTTCCAACCTGCTGAATCAAAAGAAGGGTTTCACTTTTTGAGATAAATGCACATATCACCAAATAATTTAACAAATAGTCTCTTCCTAGTTTTTATCTGGCATATGCATTTTTAGCGGTAGGATGAAATTGGTTCATAATGTTCCTTGACAGATTCTATGAAAAAAGTGTTTCCAACCTGCTGAATCAAAAAAGGTTTAACTTCTTGAGATGAATCAATGCATCACCAAGCACTTTCACAGATAACTTCTTTCTAGTTTTTATCTGGGGAAATTCGTTTTTTTTTTTTTTTTTTTTCTATAGACCTTAAGAAGCTCCCAAATGTCCCTTTGTAGATTCTAAAAAACAGTGTTTCCAACCTGCTGAATGTAAAGAAAGGTTTAACTCTGTAAGATGAATCCACACATCATGAAACAGTTTCACAGATAGCTTCTTTCTAGTTCTTATCTAGGGATATAGGGTTTTTCCACATATGCCTCAATGGGCTCCAAATGTCCCTTCGCAGATTCTACCAAAAGAGTGTTTACAGCCTGCCAAATCAAAAGAAAGGTTTAATGCTGTGAGATGAATCCACACATCACCAAGTATTTTCATCTATTGCTTCTTTCTAGTTTTCATCTGAGGATTTTTTTCCCCATAATCCTCAAAGAACTGTGAAATGTCCCTTTGCAGATGCTACAAAAACAGTGATTCCAACCTGCTGAATAAAACAAAAGATTTATCTCTGTGAGATGAATCCACGCATCACCAAACAGTTTCACAGATAGCGTCTTTCTGTTTTGTATCTGTGGATATTCAGATTTTCCACATAGGACTTAATGGGCTCTCAAATGTCCCTTCACAGATTCTACAAAAAGAGTGTTTACATTCTTCTGAATCAAAAGAAAAAAAAAAAAAAAAAAAATCTCTATGAGACGAATCTACATATAACCAAGCAGTTTCACAAACAGCTTCTTTCTAGTTTTATTTTGGGGATATTCAGTTTTTCCCCACAGGTTTCAATGGGCTCCCTAATGTCCCTTTGGAAAATCTACAAAAAGAGGGTTTCCAATTATCTCAATCCAAAGAAAGGTTTAACTCTGTGAGATTAATACCCACATCACCAAGCAGTTTCACAGATAGCTTCTTTCCAGTTATCGTGTAGGGTTATTTATATTTTCTTCATAGGCCTCAAATTGGCTCCCAAATGTCCCTTCACAGATTCACAAAAAGAGTGTTTCTAATCTGCTGAATCAAAAGAAAGGTTTAACTCCATGAGATGAATCCACACATCACCAAGCGGTTTCACAGATAGCTTCTTTCTAGTTTTTATTTGGAAATATTCAGTTTTTCACATAGGCCTCAATGGGCTCCCAAATGTCCCTTCTTAGATTCTACAGAAAGTGTGTTTCCAATCTGCTGCATCTAAAGAAAGGTTTAACTGGGTGAGATGAATCCACCTATCACAAGCAGTTTCACAGACAGCTTATTTCTAGTTTTTATCTGAATATATTCATCTTTCTCCCATAGACTTCAATGATCTCTTCGTAGATTCTACAAAAAGACTGTCTCCAATCTGCTTAATCAAAAGAAAGGTTTAACTCTTGGAGATAAAGGCCCACATCAAAAACCAGTTTTACAGATAGCTTCTTTGTAGTTTTCATCTGGGTATATTCAGTTCCGCCCCATAGGTCACAATATGATCCAAAATATCCCTTCACATTTTCTAAAAAAAGAGGTTTCCAACCTGCTGAATCCAAGGGAAGGTTTAACTCTGTGAGATGAATCCACACATCATAAACCTGTTTCATAGATACTCTCTTTCTAATTTTTATTTGGGGATATTTTGTTCTTCCCCATAGGTCTCAATCAACTCCCAAATGTCCTTGTGCAGATTCTATAAAAAGAGTGTTTCCAACCTGCTGAATCAAAAGAAATGTTTACTTCCGTGAGATGAATCCATACATGACAAAGTGGTTTCCCAGATAGCTACTTTCTAGTTTTCATACGGAGATATTATTTTCTTGCCCATAGGCCACCATTGGCCTTAATGAGCTCCCTAATATCACTTCATAGACTCTACAACAAGAGTGTTTCCAACATGTTGAATGAAAAGAAACTTTCAACACAGTGAGATGGATCTACACATCACAAAGTAGTTTCACAGTTTGATCCTTTCTTGTTTATATCTGGGGATATTCCATTATTCCCCATAGACCACAATGGTCTCTGAAATGTTCCATTGTAGATTCTACAAAAAGTGTGCTTTCAATTTGCTGAATCAAAAGAAAGGTTTAACTCCGTGAGATGAATCCACACATCACGAAGCAGTTTCACAGATAGATTCTTCCTAATTTTATCTGGGGATATTCCGTTATTCCCCATAGGCCTCAATGAGTGCTCAAATATTCTTCACTGATTCTACAGAAAAAGTATTTCCAACTTACTGAGTCAGAGCGAAGGTTTAACCCTGCGAGGTGAATCTACACATCACAAAGCAGTTTCACAGTAGCTTTTTTCTAGTTTTTATCTGGGGATATTTGGTTTTACCACATAGGCCTCAAGGGGCTCCCAAATGTCCCTTCACAGATTCTACAAAAAGAGTGCCTCCAAATTACTCAATAAAAAGAAAAAGGTTTAACTCTGTGAGATGAATCCTCACATCCCAAATCTGGTTCACATATGGTTTCTTTCTAGTTTTTATCTGGAGATACTGTGATTTTTCTCATAGGCCTCAATGGGCTCTCAAATGTCCCTTCGCAGATTCTATGAAAAGAGAGATTCCAAGCTGGTGAATCAAAAGAGATGTTTAACTTTCTGAGATGAATCCACACATCACAAAACTGTTTCACATATAGCTTCTGTCTAGTTTTTATCTGGGGATATTCATTTTTTTCCCCACAGGTCCCAATGGGCTCCCAAATGGCCCTTCGCAGATTCTACAAAAAGAGTGTTTGCAACCAGCTGAATCAAATGACAGGCTTCACTTTGTAAGATGAATTCTCACATACAATTGGGAGCCCTTTGGGGCCTATGGGAAAAAACGAATATCCCAGATAAAAACTGGAAAAAAGTGATCTGTGTAACTGCTTCTCGATGCATGGATTCATCTCATAGAGATAAACCTCTGTTTTGATTCACCAAGTTTGAAAAAAGTCTTTTTCTAGAATTTGCCAAGAGTCATTGGGATTGCATTGAGGCCTACAAGAAAAATCCAATATCTCCAGATAAAAGCTAGAAATAAGCTATCTGTGAATCTGCTTTGTGATGTGTGGATTCATCTCACAGTGTCAAAACTTTCTTTTCATTCAGCAAGCTGAAAAAACTGTTTTTGTAGAATTGGGACATTCTAAAAAGGGACATTGGGAGTCCATTGAGGTCAATGGGGAAAAACCAAATATCCCCAGATGAAAACTAGATAGAAGCTATTTGTGAAACTACTTTGTGATGTGTGGATTCATCTCACAGAGTTAAAACTTTCTTAAGATTCAGGAGGTTGGAAACACTCTTTTTGTAGAATGTGTGAAGGAACGTTTGGGAGTCTAATTTGGCCTATGGGGAAAATCCAAATATCCCCATGTAAAATCTAGAAAGAAGCTATCTGTGAATCTGCTTTGTGATGTATGGATTCAATGCACAGAGTTAAACCTTTCTTTTTATTCAACAGGTTGGAAATCCACTTTTTGTAGAATCTGGGAAATCGACAATTTGGGGCCCATTGTGGCCTATGGAGAAAAATCAAATATCCCCAGATAAGAACCAGAAAGAAGGTATCTATGAAACTGCTTTGTGATGTCTGGATTCATCACACAGAGTTAAACCTTTCTTTTGACTGAGCAGCTTGGAAAAACTCTTTTTCTAGAATCTGTGAACAAACATTTAAGAACCTACTGGGGTGTATGGGAAAAAACTGTATATTCATAGATAAAAACTAGAAAAAATTTATCTGTGAAACTGCTTTGTGATTTGTAGATTCATCTCACAGAGATAAACCTTCGTTTTGATTCAGCAGTTTGGATTTTTTTTTTTTTTTTTTTTTTGGTAGAATCTGTGAAGGGACCTTTTGTAGCCCATTGGGTCCTTTGGGGAAAAAACAAATATCCCAAGATAAAAACTACAAAAATCTGTTTGTGAAACTGCTTGGTGATGTGTGGGTTCATCTCATAGAGTTTAAACTATTTTTGATTAAGCAGGTTGGAAACACTCTTGTAGAATCTGTGAATGGACGTTTTGGAGCCCATTTTGTCCTATGGAAAAAAACTGAATATCCCCAGATAAAAACTAGAAAGAAGCTATCTGTGAAACTGCTTTGTGATGTGCAGATTCATCACAGTGTGTTAAACCTTTTTTTATTTTATTTTATTTTATTTTATTTTATTTTATTTTATTTTATTTTATTTTATTTTATTTTATTTTTCAGGTTGGAAACACTCTTTTTGTAGGATTGGCAAAGGGACATTAGGGATCCCATTGTGGCCTATGGGAAAAAAATTGAATATTTCCACATAAAAACTAGAAAGAAGCTATCTGTGAAACTGCTTTGTGATGTCGGGATTCATCTCACAGAGTTAAACGTTTCTTCTGATTCAACAGGTTGGATATATTTTTTCTGTAGGAACTGTGAAAAAACATTTGGGAGCCCATTGAGGCCTATGGGTAAAAACTGAATATTTCCAGATGAAAACAAGAAAGAAGCTATCTGTGAAACTGCTTGGTGATGTGTAAATTCAGCTCAGATAGTTAAACCTTTGTTTTGATTCAACAGGTTGTACACAGTCTTTTTGTAGAATCTGCAAAGGGATATTTGATATCACATTGAGGCATATGGGGAAAAACACAATATCCACAGATAAAAACTAGAAAGATGGTATCTGTGAAATAGCTTTGTGATATGAGGATTCATCTCGCAGAGTTAAACCTTTCTTTTGAATCAGCAGGTTGAAAACACTCTTTTTGTACAATCTGCGAAGGGACATCTCAGAGCCCATTGATGCCTGTGGGGAAATACCGTATAACCCCAGATAAAAACTAGATAGAAGCTATCTGTGATACTGTTTTGTGATGAGAGGATTCATCTCACAGAGTGAAGGCTTTCATTTGGTTCACCTGGTTAGAAACACTTTTTGTATAGAGTCTTTGAAGGAATCATTGAATGCCTTTTTGGGCCTATGGGAAAAAAACTGAAAATTCAAATCTAAAACTAGAAAGAAGCTACCTGATAAACTGCTTTCTGACATGCGGATTTATTTCACAGAGTTGAACCTTTCTTTGATTCAACAGGTTGGCAAAACTCTTTTGTAGAATTTGCAAAAGTGTTGGGAACAAGTCCCGAAAAATCTGGTCATAAACTGGCCCAAAAACTGGCCATAACAAAATCTCTGCAGCACTGTGACATGTTCATGATGGCCATAATGCCCACCCTGGAAGGTTTTGGGTTTACCAGAATGAGGGCAAGGAACACCTGAGCCAACCAGGTTGGAAAACCACTTAAAGGAATTCTTTAATAAATGGTGCTGGGAAAATTGGCTAGCCATAAGTAGAAAGCTGAAACTGGATCCTTTCCTTACTCCTTATACGAAGATTAATTCAAGATGGATTAGAGACTTAAATGTTAGACCTAATACCATAAAAACCCTAGAAGAAAATCTAGGTAGTACCATTCAGGACATAGGCACGGGCAAGTACTTCATGTCTAAAACACCAAAAGCAACGGCAGCAAAAGCCAAAATTGACAAATGGGATCTCATTAAACTAAAGAGCTTCTGCACAGCAAAAGAAACTACCATCAGAGTGAACAGGCAACCTACAGAATGGGAGAAAATTTTTGCAATCTACTCATCTGACAAAGGGCT
>NC_045445.1:91273783-91294539 GCF_002776525.5 Piliocolobus tephrosceles
GCTGAATCAAAAGAAAGATTTAATTCTGTGAGATGAATCCACACATCACAAAACAGATCCATAGATAGCTTCTTTCTAGTTCTTTTCTGGGGATATTTGGTTTTTCTCCATAAGCCACAATGGGCTCCAAAATATCCCTTCACAAATTCTAAAAAAAGAGGGTTTCCAACCTGCTGAATCAAAAGAAAAGTTTAACTTTGTGTGATGAATCTATACATCACAAAGTAGTTTCACAGCTAGCTTCTTTCTAGATGTTGTATGGGGATATTTGGTTTTTCCCCATAGGTCAAAAAGGGGTCCCAAATGTCCCTTCACAGATTATACAAAAAGAGTGTTTCCAACCTGCTGAATCATAAGAAAGTTTTAACTCTGTGAGATTTAATCCACATATCACAAAACAGTTTCATGGATAACTTCTATCTAGTTTTTATCTGGGAATATTCTTTTTTTTCCCCATTGGCCCATTGACAATGGGCTCCCAATGTCCCTTCACCGATTCTACAAAAAGAGTGTTTCCAACCTGTTGAATGAAAAGAAAGGTTTAACTCTGTAAGATGTTAGCACACATCACAAAGCAGTTACACAGATAGCTTTTTTCTAGTTTTTATCCAGGTATATTCAGTTTTTTTCCCGTAGGTTCTATGAGTTCCCAAATGTACCTTCACAGATTCTACAGAAAGAGTGTTTCCAACCACCTGAATCAAACAAAGGCTTAACTATGTGAGACATATCCACACATCACAAAGCAGTTTCACAGATATTTTCTGTAAAGATTTTATCTCAGGATATTTGGTTTCTCCAAATAGGCCTCCATGCAATGCCAGATGTCTCCTCACAGATTGTACAAAAAAAGTGTTTTGAACCTGTTGAATCAAAAGAAACGTTTAACTCTGCTACTTGAGTCCACTCATTACCAAGCAGGTTCACAGACACATTTTTGCTAGGTTTTATCTGGGAATATTCCGTTTTTCCCCATAGGCCTGAGTGGGCTCCCAAATGTCCCCTCGCAGATTTTACAAAAAGAGTCTTTCTATCCTGCTGAATTAAGGGAAAGTTTTAACCCTGGGAGATGAATCCACACATCACAAAGTAGTTTCACAGATAGCTTCTTTCTAGTTTTTATCTGATGATATTCTGTTATTCCACATAGACCTCAAAGGGCTCTCAAATGTCCCTTCGTAGATCTTAGAAAAAAAAAATTTCTAACTTGCTGAATCAAAGGTTCAACTCTGTGAGATGAATCCACACATCACAAAGCAGTTTCATAAATAGCTTCTTTCTAGTTTTTATCTGGGGTAATCAGTTCATCCACTTAGGCCTCAAAGGGCTCCCAATTGTTTCTTCACAGATTCTATGGAAAGAGTGTTTCCAGCCAGCTAAATCATAAGAAATGTTTGACTATGTGAGATGAATGAACATATCACCAAGCAATTTCACAAATCACTTCGTAGTTTTATCTAGGATATTTGCTTGTTCCACATCAGCCTCACTGGGCTCCCAAATTTTCCTTTGAAGATTCTACAAAAGGAGTGTTTCCAGCCTGCTGAATCACAAGAACTGTTTAACTGTTTAACTCTGTGAGATGAATCTACAGAACACAAAGCAGTTTCAAAGATAGCTTTTTCCTTTCCTTTTTTTTTAATCTGGGGATATTCAGTTTTTCACCATTGGCCACAGTGGGCTCCCAGATGTCCCTTCATAGATTCTACAAAGATAGTGTTTCCAACCTGTTGAATCAAAAGAAAGGTTTTACTTTATGAGATGAATCCAACTTAACAGAGCCCTTTCACAGTTAATCTTCTTTCTTGTTTTCATCTGGTGATATACCCTTATTCCCCATTGGCCACAATGGGCTCCCAAATGTTCCTTTGCAGATTCCACAAAAAGTGTGTTGCCAATTTACTGAATCAAAAGAAAGTTTTAACTCTTTAGGATGAATCCGGACATCACCAAACAGTTTCACAGATAGCTTCTTTCTAGTTTTTATGTGGGGATATTCTGTTTTCCCCATATGCCACAATGGCCTCCAAAATTTCTCTTCACAAATTCTACCAAAAGAGTGTTTAAAATCTACTGAACCAAATAAAGATTCAACTCTGTGACATGAATCCAGGCATCACAAGCATTTTCACACATAGCTTCTTTCTACTTTTTATCAGGGGATAATTGATTCTCTTCCATAGGCCTGAATGTGTTCCCAAATGTTCCTTGGAAGATCCTGTAAAAAGAGTGTTTTTAACCTGCTAAATCAAAAGAAGGGTTTAACTCTTTGAGATCAATCCACATATCACAACGTAGTTTCACAGATAACTTCTTTGTAGTTTTTATCAGGGGATATTCAATTTTTTCCCACAAGCCTCAATGGGCTCTTAAGTGTCCCTTCACAGATTCTACCAAAAGAGTGTTTCCAAACTGCTGAATTAAAAGAAAAGTATAACTCCATGAGATGAATCCACACATCACCAAGCAGTTTCACAGATAGCTTCTTTCAAGTTTTTATTTGGGGATATTCTGTTTTTCACTAATGGTCTCAATGAGCTCCCTAATGTCCCTTCACAGATAATAAAAAAAAATCTTTCCAACATGGTGAATAAAAAGAAAGTTTTAACTCTGTGCAATGAATCCAAAATCACACAGCAGGTTCACAGATAGTTTCTTTCTAGTTTTTATCTAGCAATATTTGGTATTTCCCCTTGGGCCCCAGTGGTTTCCTAAATGTTCCTTCACAGATTCTACAAAAAGAGTGTTTCTGCACTGCCAAATCAAAAGAAAGGTTTAACTGTGTGAGATGAATCCACACAACACAAAGCAGTTTCACAGATAGCTTCTTTCTAGTTTTTATCTTGTAATATTTGGTTTTTCCCTGTAGGCCTCCATGGGCTCTCAAATGTTTCTTCACAGATTCTACAAAAAAAGTGTTTCCTACCTGGTGAATCATAAGAGAGGTTTAATACTGTGAGATGAATCCACCCATCACAAAGCAGTTTCACAGATAACTTCTTTCTTGTTTTTATGTGGGAATATTCAGTTTTTTTCCCATTGGCCCCAAAGGGCTACCAAATGACCATTTTCAGATTCTACAAAAAGAGAGTTTCCAACCATCTGAATTACATGAAAGGCTTCACTCTGTGAGGTGAATGTTCACATCACAAAGCAGTTTCACAGATAGTTTCTTTCTAGTTTTCATCTGGGGAATACTTAGTATTTTTCCACAGGCCACAATGAGCTCCCAAATGTCCCTTTGCTGATTCTACAAAAAGAGTGCTTCCAATCTGCTGAGTCAGAAAAGTGTTTTAAATCTATGAGATGAATCCACACATCACCAAGCAGTTTCACAGATAGCTTCTTTCTAGTTTTTATCTGGGGATACTCACTTTTTACTTGTAGTCCTCAATAAGCTCCCCAATGTCTTTTTGTAGATTCTACAAAAAGATTGTTTCCAACCGGCTCAACCAAAAGAAATGTTTATCTCTGTGAAATGAATCAACACATCAAAAAGCAGTTTCACAGATAGCTTGTTTCTACTTTTTATCTGGAATATTCAATTTTCCCCCATAGGCCTCAATGGGCTTTGAAAAGTCCCTTTGCAGATTCTTTCCAAAAATTGTTTCCAACTTGCCAACTCAAAAGACAGTTTTATCTCTGTGAGATCAATCCACAAATCACAAAGTAGTTTCACAGATAACTTCTCTCTTGTTTTTACCTGGGGATATTCTGTTTTTCCCATTAGGTGTCAATAGGCTTCCAAATGTCCCCTTAAAGAGTCTGCAAATAGAGTGTTTCCAACATGCTGAATCAAAAGAATTGCTTAACCCTGCGAGATGAGTCCACACATCACAAAAACAGTTTCACTGATAGCTTCTTCCCAGTTTTTATTTGTGGATGTTCGGTTTTTCCTCATAGGGCTCAATGGGCTACTGAATATCCCTTTGTAGATTCTACAAAAAGAGTGTGTCCAACCTGTTGAATAAAAAGGAAGTTTTAGCTCTGTGTGATGAATTCACACATCACCAAGCACTTTCACAGGTCATTTCTTTTTAGTTTTTTCTGGGGATATTTGGTTTTTCCTTTTAGACCTCAATGGGCTTCCAAATGTCCCTTCACAGATTTTACAAAAAGAGTGTTCCAAACTGTAGAATAAAAAGTAAGGTTTAACTCTGTGAAAGGAATCCACAGATTACCAAGCAGTTTCATAAGCAACTTGTTCCTAGTTTTTATGTGGGTATATTCGTTTTCAGCCATAGGCCTCAAAAAATTCTCAAGTGTCCCTTCACAGATTCTACAAAAGAGTGTTTCCAAGCTGCTGAATCCAAAAAAAGTTTTATCTCTGTGAGATGAAATAATATATCACCAAGCAGTTTCAAAGATAGCTTCTTCCTAGTTTTTATTTGGGGATATCTGCATCAGCTTCAATGGGCTCCAAAATATCCCTTCACAGATTCTGCAGTATGAGTGTTTGCAACGTGATGAATCGAAAGAAAGGTGTTTAACTCTGTGAGATGCATCCACACATCACTAAGCAGTTTCACAGATAGTGTCTTTGTAGTTTTTATCTATGGTTATTCTCTTTTTATCCCATAGGCCTCAATGGACTTCCAAATGTCCCTTTGCAGATTCTACAAAAAGAGTGTTTCCAACCTGCTGAATCAAAATAAAACTTTAACTATGTGAGATGAATCCACACACCACTAACCAGTTTCACAGATAGCTTCTTTCTAATTATTATCTGGGGACATTCAGTTTTTCCCTATAGACCTCAGTATGCTCCCAAGGGTCTCTTTGCAGATTCTACATAAAGGCTGTTTCCAACCTCTGAATCAAAAGAAAGTTTTAACTCTGTAAGATGAATCCACACACCTCAAAGCAGTTTCACAGATAGCATGTTTCTAATTTTTACCTGGGGATATTAGGTTTTTAAATGTACATCTCAATTGCCTTTCAAATGTCCTTTCACAGATTCTACAAAAAGAGTTTTCCAAACTGTTGAATCAAAACAAAGGTTTAACTCTGTGAGATGAACCCACACATCACAAAGCAGTTTCAAAGATACCTTCTTTCTAGTTTTTATCTGGGGACATTCAGGTTTTTTCCAAAGGCCTCAATAAGCTTCCAAATGCCCCTTAGTAGATTCTACAAAAACAGTGTTTTTAACCTGCTGAATCAAAAGAAAGGTTTACCACTGTGCAATAGATCCACACATCACAAAGCAGTTTCACAAATAGCTTCTTTTTGTTTTTATCTGGGGATGTTCAGTTTCTCCCCATGGGCCTTAAAAGACTCCCAAATGTACATTTGCAGATTCCATGAAAAGAGTGTTTTTAACATGCTGCATCAAAAGAGTGGTTTAACTCTGTGAGATGAATCCACACATGACAAAGCAGATAAACAGAGAGCTTCTTTCTAGTTTTTATCTGGGGATATTTGCTTTTTTCCCATAGGCACCAAAGGGCTCCAAAAGTCCCTTTTCAGATTCTACAAAAGAGTGTTTCCAAACTGCTGAACCAAATGAAAGCTTACCTCTGTGAGATGAATCCACACATCGCAAACCAGTTTCAAAGAGAGCTTGATTCTATTTTTCATTTGAAGATATTTGCTTTTTCCCCATAGACCTCAATGGGCTCCCAAATATCCCTTCACAGATACTGGAAAAAGAGTATTTCCAACTTGCTGAATCAAAAAAAGGTTGAACTCTGTGAGATGAATCCACACAATATGAAGCACTATCACTGATATGTTCTTTGTAGTTTTTGTCTGGAAATATTCTGTTTTTCCTCATAGACCTCACTGGGCTCTCAGTGTCACTTTGCAGATTCTTCATAAAGACTGTTTCCAAAATGCTGAATCAAAAGAAAGGTTAGTCTTGGTGAGGTGAATTCACAGAATACAAAACAATTTCACAGATAACTTCTTTCTAATTTTTATCTGGGGATAGTTTGTTTTTCCCCATGGGCCTCAATGGGTCCCCAAATGTCCCTTCAGTGTTTCCAACCTCCTCAATCAAAAGAAAAGTTTAACACTGTGAAATGAATCCACAGATCACCAAGTAGTTCCACAGGTAGCTTCTTTCTAGGTTTTATCTGGTAATATTGTTTTTTTCCCCATAAGATTTAATGGACTTCCAAATGTCCCTTTGCAGTTTCTACAAAAAATGTTTTCCAACCTGCCGAATCTCAAGAAAGTTTTCATTCTGTGAGATGAATTCACACATCATGAGGCACTTTCACAAATAGCTTATTTCCAATTTTTATCTGGGGATACTCATTTTTTCTTCATAAGAATCAATGGACTGTCAAATATTCCTTTGCACATTCTACAAAAAAATGTTTCCAACCTGTTGAATCAAAAGAATGGTTCAACTCTGTAAGATGAATACACATATCACTAAGCAGTTTCACAGATAACTTCTACCCAGTTTTAAACTTGAAATATTCGTTTTTCCCCTTAGACCTCAATGGGTTCCCAAATATCCATTCACAGATTCTGCAAAAAGAGTATGTCTATCTTGCTGAATAAAAAAAAAAAGTTCAATTCTGTGAGATAAATGTACACATCACACAGCAGTTTCACAGATAACTCCTTTCTAGTTTTTATATGGGGATGTTCGATTTTTCCCTCTATGCCACAATAACATCTCAAATGTCCTTTCACAAATTCTACAAAAAGAGTGTTTCCAACAACCTGAATCAAAAGAAATGATTAACTCTGTGGGATGTATCCACACATCACAAAGCAGTTTCAGACATAGCTTTCTTTTCGTTTTCATCTAGGGATATTATGTTATTTTCCATAGACCACAATGGACTTCCAAATGTCCCTTTGGAGGTTCTACAAAAACAGTGTTGCCAACCTGCTGAATCAAAACTAAGGTTTAACTCTGTGAGAGGAATCCACACAATACCAAGCCATTTCACAGATAGCTTCTTTCTCGTTTTTATCCCAGGATATTTGGTTTTTCCCTATAGGTCTCAATGGGAAGCTATATGTGAAATTGTTTGGTGATGTGTGGATTAATCTTACTGAGTTAAACGTTTCTTTTGATTTAGCCGGCTCTTAAATGTCCCTTCATGGATTCTACAAAAACTCTATTTCCAACATGGTGTATCAAAAGAAACTTTTCACTCTGTGAGGTTAATCCACACATCCACAATCACGAAGTAGTTTCACAGATGGCTTCTTTATAGTTTTTATCTGAAGATAACTTGGTTTTCTCTCTTACACAGCAATGGGCTCTGAAAAGCCCCTTCAAAGATTCTACAAAAGAGTCTTTTCAACCTAATGAATCCAAAGAAAGGTTTAACTCTGTGAGATGAATCCACACATCACTAAGAAGTTTCTCAGTAGCTTCTTTCTGGTTTTTATCTGGGGATCTTCAATTTTTTCCCATAGACCTCAATGGGCTCAAAAATACCCTTGGTATGTCCTACAGAAAGAGTGTTTCTGACATGCTGAATCAAAGGAAAATTTACCTCTGTGAGATGAATCCACACATCAGCAAACACTTCACAGACAAGTTATTTCTAGTTTTTATCTGGAGATATTCAGTTTTTCCCCATTGGCCTCAATGGGCTCCCAAATGTGCTTTTGCAGATTCTACAAAAATTGTTTCCAACCTGCTGAATGAAAATAACAGTGTAACTCTTTGAGCTGAATCCACACATCACCAAACAAGTTCACAGATAGCTTCTTCTTATTATTTATGTGGGGACATTCCATTTTTCCCCATAGGCCTCAATGGGTCCTAAATTTTCCTTAACGGATTCTAAAAAAAAAATTTTTTTTGGCCTGCTAAATCAAAAAAAAAAACGTTTAACCCAGTGAGATTAATCCACACATCACCAAGCAGTTTCACATAGAACTTCTTTCTACTTTTTGTCTGGGGATATTCGGTTTTTCCCTATAGACCTCAAAGCGTTCCGAAATGTCCCCTTGCAGATTCTACAAAAAATAGTATTTCCAACCTGCTGATTCAAAGGAAAAGTTTATCTCTATCTCACAGAGATATCACCAGGTAGTTTTGCAGATAGCTTCTTTCTAGTTTTTATCTGGTGATATTCAACTTTTTTTCCATAGGATTTAATGGTTTCCCAAATGTTCCTTCACAGATTCAACAAAAAGATTGTTGTCAATTTGCTGAATCAAAAGAAAGATTTAACTATGTGAGATGAATCTGCACATTACCACGCAGTATCACATATAACTACTTTCTAGTTTTTATCTCTGGATATTTGGTTTTTCCCTAAAGGCCTCAATGGGCTCCCAAATGTCCCTTTGCAGAATCTCCAAAAAAAAAAAAAAAAAAAAATTCCAGCCTGATGAATCAAAAGAAAGGTTTAACTCTGTGAGATTAATCAACCCACCACAAAGCAGTTTCACAGATAGCTTGTTTCTAGTTTTCATCTGAATATATTCTATTTTCTCCCACAGGCCTCAATGAGTTCCCAAATGTCCCTTCTTAGTTTCTACAAAAAGAGGGTTTACAATCTGTTGAAACAGAAGAAAGATTTAACTCTGTGAGATGAGTACACACATCACAAAGCAATTTCAAACATAGCTTCCTTCTTTTTTTTTATCTGGAGATATTCAGTTTTTTCACATAGGCTTCAATAAGGTTGTAAATGTCCTTTCACAGATTCTACAAAAACAGTGTTTCCAACCTGCTGAATCAAAAGAAAAGTTTAACTCTGTGAGATGAATCCACTCATCTCAAAGCAGCTTCATAGTTAACATCTTTCTAGTTTTTATTTTGGAATATTCCATCTATCCCCTTAGTCCTCAAAGAGCTTCCAATTACCCCTATGCAGATTCTACAAAAATAGTGTTTACAACCTGCTGAATAAAAAAAAAAAATTTAACTCTCTGAGATGAATCCACACACGACCAAGCAGTTTCATAGACAGCTTCTTTGTAGTGTTTATCTGTAGATATTTAGCTTTGCTTATAAGGTCAATGGTTTCTTAAATGTCCCTTCACAGATTCTACAGAAAAAGTGTTTTCAAACTGCCAAATCAAAAGAATGGTTTAATTCTGTGAGCTGAATCCACATATGACCAAACAGTTTCACAGATAGCTTCTTTCTAGTTTTTATCTGAGGATATTACATGTTCCCCATAGGCCTCAGTGGATTTTAAAATATTTCTTAGCAGATTATAAAAACGGAGTGTTTCCAGCCTGCTGAGTCAAAAAGAAAGGTTTCTCTCTTGGAGATGAATCCACATATAACCAAGCAGTTTCACAGACAGCTTCTTTCTAGTTTTCATCTGGGGATATTTTTTTCCCCATAGGTCTGAATGGGCTCCCACATGTCCCTTCGCAGATTCTACAAATAAAGTGTTCCAACCTGCTGAATCAAAAGAAAGGTTTAACTCTGTGAGATGAATTCACACATCACGAAGTAGTTTCACAGACAGCTTCTTTCTAGTTTTTATCTGGGAATAATTTGCTTTTCCTCACAGGCCTCAATGAGCTCTCAAATGTCCCTTTGTAGATTCTACGAAAAACATCCTTCCAACCTGGTGAATCAAAAGAGAGGTTTAACTCTGTGAGATGAATCCACACATCACAAAGCAGTTTCACTGATCCCTTCTTTCTAGTTTTTATGTGGGGATATTAAGTTTTTTTTTCCCATTGGCCACAAAAGGCTCCAAATGACCCTTTGCTGATTCTACAAAAAGACTGAAACCAACCAGCTGAATCAAATGAAAGGCTTTATTGTGAGAGATGAATTTTCACATCACAGAACAATTTCACAGATAGCTTCTTTCTAGTTTTTATCTGGGATATTCAGTTCTTTTCCATAGGCCACAATGAACTCCCAAATGTCCCTTCACAGATTCTACAAAAAGAGTGTTTCCAACCTGCTAAGTCAACAAATGTTTTAAATTTCTGAGATAAATTCACACATCACCAAACAGTTTCACAGATAGCTCCTTTCCAGTTTTTATCTGGGGATGTTTTACTTTTTCCCATAGGCCTCTATGAGCTCGAAAAGGTTGTTTGGCAGATTCTGCCAAAAAGGTGCTTTTAACCTGCTGAATCAAAAGAAGGGTTTATCTCTGTGAGATGAATCCACACATCACAAAGCAGTTTCACAGATTGCTTCTTCTTAGTTTTTATCTGGGGATATTCTGTTTTTTCACATATGCCTCAATGTGAACAAAAAGGTTTCGTCACAGGTTTTACAAAACGATTGTTCCACACCTGTTGAACAAAAGAAAGGATTAACTGTGTGAGATGAATCCACACATAATCAAGCAGTTTTACAGAGAGCTTCTTTCTAGCTCTTATCTGGAGGACTTCAGTTCTTCCTCATACACCTGAATGGACTCACAAGTGTCCCTTCACAGATTCTACAAGAACAGTGTTTCCAAACTTCTGAATCAAAAGAAAGTTTTAACTCTGTGAGGTGAATCCACACATCACAAAATAGTTTCACAGATAGCTTCTTTCTAGTTTTTATCTCAGAATATTCAATTTTTCCCCATATACCTCAATGGGTTACAAATATTTCTTCATGATTCCAGATAAAGAGTTTTTCAATATGCTGAGTCAGAAGAAAAGTTTAACTCTGTGAGATGAATTCATACGTAACCAAGCAGTTCCACACACAACTTCTTTCTAGATTTCAACTTGGGATATTCAGTTTTTCCACACAGGACACAAAGTGGTCCAGAAGGACCCTTCAAAAATTTTACACAAAGAGTGTTTCCAACCAGTTGAATCATATGAAAGGCTTAACTGTGAGATGAATTCACACAACACAAAGCAGACTCACAGATACTTTCTTTCTAGTTTTTATCTGGGGATATTCTGTCTTTTTCCATGGGACTCAATAAGCTCCCAATTTCCTTATAAAGATTCTACAAAAAGACTCTTTCTAACCTCCTGAATCAAAGGACATGTTTAACTCCATGGTATAAATCCTTAGAAGGCAATACAGTTTCAAAGATAGCTTCTTTCTAGTTTTTATTGGAAGATGTTCAGTTTTTCAACATTCTCCTCTGTGGACTCTCAAATGTCCCTTTGGTAATTCTACAAAAATAGTGTTTCCAAACTTGCTGAATCAAAAGAAAATTTTAACTCTCTGAGATGAATCCACACATCAAAAAGCAGTTTCACAGGTAACTTCTTATCTGGGAATATTCAATTTTTTCTTATAGGTCTCAATAGGCTCCCAAATGTCTCTTCACAGATTCTACAGAAAGAGTTTTTCCAACCTGATGATTCAAAAGACAGGTTTACCAGTGTGCAATGAATTCACGCATTACAAAGCAGTTTCACAGATAGCTTTTTTCTAGTTTTCATCTGGGGATATTCAGTTTTTCCTTATAAGGCTATAAGGCTCTCAAATGTCCCTTAACAGTTCTACGAAAAGAGTGTTTCCAACCTGGTGAATCAAAAGAAAGGTTTAACCCTGTCAGATGAATTCAAACATCACGAAGCAGTTTCACTAGTAGCTTCTTCGTAGTTTTTATCTGGGAATATTTGTGTTCTTCCCATATGCTCCAATGGGCTCTCACATGTCCTTTTGCACATTCTACAAAAAGAGTGTTTCCAACAAGCTGAATCAAAGAATTTTCACAGGTACCTTCTTTAAACTTTTCATCTAAGGATATTGGGTTTCTCTTCATAGGCCTCAATGGGTTTCCTTTTTTTAATTATTATTATACTTTAACTACTAGGGTACATGTGCATAATGTGCAGATTTGTTACATACATGTGCCATGTTGGTGTGCTGCACCCATTAACTCATAATTTACATTAGGTATATCTCCTAATGTTATCCCTCCCCACTACAGACCCTCCATAAAAGGACCCGGTGTGTGATGTTCCCCTTCCTGTGTCCAAGTGAACTCATTTTTCAATTCCTACCTATAAGTAAGAATATGCAGTATTTGATTTTCTGTTCTTCTGATAGTTTGCTGAGAATGATGATTTCCACCTGAATCCATGTCCCTACAAAGGACACGAACTCATCCTTTATAATGGCTGCATAGTATTCCATGGTGCATATGGACCACATTTTCTTAATCCAGTCTGTCACTGATGGACATTTGGGTTGATTCCAAGTCTTTGCTATTGTGAATAGTGCTGCAATAAACATACATGTGCATGTGTCTTTGTAGCAGCATTACTTATAATCTTTTGGGTACATCCCCAGTAATGGAATGGCTGGGTCAAATGGCATTTCTAGCTCTGTATCCTTGGGGAATCACCACATTGTCTTCCACAGTGGTTGAACTAGTTTACAATCCCAACAACAGTGTAAAAGTGTTCCTATTTCTCCACATCCTCTCCAGCACCTGTTTCCTGACTTTTTAACGATTGCCATTCTAACTGGTGTGAGATGGTATCTCATTGTGGTTTTGATTTGCATTTTTCTGATGGCCAGTGATGATGAGCATTTTTTCATATGTCTGTTGTCTGTATGAAGGTCTTCTTTTGAGAAATGTCTGTTCATATCCTTTGCCAACTTTTTGATAGGGTTGTTTTTTTCTTGTAAACTTGTTTGAGTTCTTTGTAGGTTCTGGATATCAGCCCTTTGTCAGATGAGTAAATTGCAAAAATTTTCTCCCATTCTGTAAGTTGCCTGTTCACTCTGATGGTAGTTTCTTTTGCTGTGTGGAAGCACTTTAGTTTAATGAGATCCCATTTGTCAATTTTGGCTTTTGCTGCCATTGCTTTTGGTGTTTTAGACATGAAGTCCTTGCCCATGCCTATGTCCTGAATGGTATTGCCTAGGTTTTCTTCTAGGGTTTTTATGGGTTTAGGTCTAACATTTAAGTCTCTAATACACGTTGAATTAATTTTTGCATAAGGTGTAAGGAAGGTATCCAGTTTCAGCTTTCTACTTATAGATAGTCAGTTTTCACAGCACGATTTATTAAATAGGGAATCTTTCCCTATTTCTTGTTTTTGTCAGGTTTGTCAAAGATCAGATGGTAGTAGATGTGCGGTATTATTTCTGAAGGCAATGTTCTGTTCCATTTGTCTGTATCTCAGCTTAAGGAGACTTTGGGCTGAGACAATGGGGTTTTCTAAATATACAATCATGTCATCTGCAAACAAGGACAATTTGACTTCTTCTTTTCCTAACTGAATACCATTTATTTCTTTCTCTTACCTGATTGCCCTAGCCAGAAATTCCAACAATATGTTGAATAGGAGTGGTGAGAGAGGGCAACCCTGTCTTGTGCCAGTTTTCAAAGGGAATGCTTCCAGTTTTTGCCCATTCAGGATGATATTAGCTGTGGGTTTGTCATAAATAGCTCTTATTATTTTGAGATACTTTCCATCAATACCGAATTTATTGAGTTTTTAGCATGAAAGGCTGTTGAATTTTGTCAAAGGCCTTTCCTGCATCTGTTGAGATAATCATGTGGTTTTTCTCTGTGGTTCTGTTTATATGCTAGATAATGTTTATTGATTTACATATGTTGAACCAGCCTTGCATCCCGGGGATGAAGCCCACTTGATCACGGTGGGTAAGCTTTTTGATGTGCTGCTGTATTCGGTTTGCCAGTATTTTACCGAGGATTTCTGCATCCATGTTCATTAGGGATATTGGTCCAAAATTCTCTTTTTTTGTTATGTCTCTTTCCGGCTTTGGTATCAGGATGATGTTGGCTTCATAAAATGAGTTAGGGAGGATTCCCTCTTTCTCTATTGATTGTAATAATTTCAGAAGGAATGGTACCAACTCCTCCTTGTAACTCTGGTAGAATTTGGCTGTGAATCCGTCTGGTCCTGGACTTTTTTTCGTTGGTAGGCTATTAATTATTGCCTCAATTTCAGAGCCTGCTCTTGGTCTTTTCAGGTATTCAACTTCTTCCTGGTTTAGTCTTGGGAGAGTGTAAGTGTCCAAGAAATTATCCATTTCTTCAAGGCTTTCTAGTTTATTTGCCTAGAAGTGTTTATAGTATTCTCTGATGGTAGTTTGTATTTCAGTTGGGTTGGTGGTGATATCCCGTTTATCATTTTTTATTGAATATATTTGATTCTTCTCTCTTTTCTTCTTTATTAGTCTTACTAGTGGTCTATCAATTTTGTTGATCTTTTCAGAAAATCAGCTCCTGGATTCATTGGTTTTTTTGGGGGGTTTTTTGTGTCTCTCTTTCCTTCAGTTCTGCTCTGATCTTCGTTATTTCTTGCCTTCTGCTACCTTTTGAATGTGTTCCCTCTTGCTTCTCTAGTTCTTTCAATTGTGATGTTAGGGTGTCAATTTTAGATCTTTGCTGCTTTCTTTTCTGGGCATTTAGTGCCATAAATTTCTCTCTACACACTGCTTTAAATGTGTCCTAGAGATTCTGGTATGTTGTATCTTTGTTTTCATTGGCTTCAAAGACCATTTTGTTTCTGCCTTCATTTCGTTATGTACCCAGTAGTCATTCAGGAGCAGGTTGTTCAGTTTCCATGTAGTTGAGTGGTTTTGAGTGAGTTTCTTAGTCCTGAGTTCTAGTTTGATTGCACTGTGGTCTGAGAGACAGTTTGTTATAATTTCTGTTCTTGTGCATTTGCTGAGGAGTGCTTTACTTCCAACTATGTGGTCAATTTTGGAATAAGTGTGATGTGGTGCTGAGAAGAATGTATATTCTGTTGATTTGGGGTGGAGAGTTCTATAGATGTCTATTAAGTCCATTTGCTGCAAAGATGAGTTCAATTCCTGGATATCCTTGTTAAATTTTTGTCACATTGATCTATCTAATGTTGACAGTGGGGTGTTAAAGTCTCCCATTAATCTTGTATGGGAGTCTAAGTAGCTTTGTAAGTCTCCAAGGACTTGCTTTATGAATCTGGGTGCTCCTGTATTGGGCGCATATATATTTAGGGTAGTTAGCTCTTCCTGTTGAATTGTTCCCTTTACCATTATGTAATGGCCTTCTTTGTCTCTTTTGATCTTTGATGGTTTAAAGTCTGTTTTATCAGAGACGAGTATTGCAAACCCTGCTTTTTTTTTGTTCTCCATTTGCTTGGTAGCTCTTCCTCCATCCCTTTAGTTTGAGCCTATATGTGTCTTTGCATGTGAGATGGGTCTCCTGAATACAGCCAACTGATGGGTCTTGACTCTTTATCCAATTTGCTGGTCTGTATGTTTTAATGGGACCATTTAGTCCATTAACATTTAAGGTTAGTATTGTTATGTGTGAACTTGATCCTCTCATTATGATATTAATTGGTTATTTTACTCACTAGTTGATGCAGTTTCTTCCTAGCATCGATGGACTTTACATTTTGGCATGTTTTTGCAATGACTGGCACCTGTTGTTCCTTCCCATATTTAGTACTTCAGTATCTCTTGTAGGGCAGGCCTGGTGGTGACAAAATCTCTAAGCATTTGCTTGTCTGTAAAGGAGTTTATTTCTTCTTCACTTATGAAACTTAGTTTTGCTGGATATGAAATTCTGGGTTGAAAATTCTTTTCTTTAAAAACGTTGAATATTGACCCCTACTCACTTCTGGCTTGGAGAGTTTCTTCCGAGAGATCTGTTGTTAGTCTGATGGGCTTCCCTTTGTGGGTAACCCGACCTTTCTCTCTGGCTGCCCTTAAAATTTTTTCCTTTATTTCAACTTTGGTGAATCTGATAATTATGTGTCTTGGAGTTGCTTTTCTTGAGGATTATCTTTTGGTGTTCTCTGTATTTCCTGAATTTGAATGTTGGCCTGCCTTACTTGGTTGGGGAAGCTCTCCTGAATGTATCCTGCAGAGTGTTTTCCAACTTGGTTCCATATTTCCCGTCACTTTCAGGCACAACAATCGGATGTAGATTTGGTCTTTTCACATAATCCTATATTTCTTGGAGGTTTTGTTCATTTCTTTTTACTCTTTTTTCTCCACACTTTTCTTCTCGCTTCATTTCATTCATTTGATCTTCCATCGCTGATACTCTTTCTTCCAGTTAATCGAGTCAATTACTGAAGCTTTTGCATTTGTCACGTAGTTCTCATGTTATGGTTTTTATCTCTATCAGTTATTTTAAGGACTTCTCTACTTTGGTTATTCTAGTTAGCCATTCGTCTAATCTTTTTTCAGGTTTTTCGTTTCTTTGTGCTGGTTACATAGTTCCTCCGTTAACTCTGAGAAGTTTGATCAACTGAAGCCTTCTTCTCTCAACTCGTCAAAGTCATTCTCCATCCAGCCTTGTTCCATTGCTGGTGATGAGCTGTGTTCCTTTGAAGGGGGAGATGTGCTCTGAATTTTTGAATTTCCAGCTTTTCTACACTGCTTTTCCCCATCTTTGTGCTTTTATCTACCTTTGATCTTTGATGATGGTGATGTATTGATCGGGTTTTGGTCTGGGTGCCTTTTCTATTTGGTAGTTTTCCTTCTAACAGTCAGGACCCTCAGCTTCAGGTCTGTTGGGGTTTGCTTGAGGTCTACTCCAGACCCTGTTTGCCTGGGTATCAGTAGCAGAGGCTGCAGAAGATAGAATATTGCTGAACAGCGAGTGTTGCTGTCTGATTCTTGCTCTGGAAGCTTCATCTCAGGGGTGTACCCTGCGATGTGAGGTGTGAGGTGTCGGTCTGCACCTATTGGAGATGTCTCCCAGTTAGGCTACTCAGAGTTCAGAGACCCACTTGAGCAGGTAGTCTGTCCATTCTCAGATCTCAACCTCTGTGCTGGGATATCTACTGCTCTCTTCAAAGCTGTCAGACTGGGGCATTTACCTCTGCTGAGGCTTCTGCTGCTTTTTTTTAGCTATGCCCTGTACCCAGAGGTGGAATCTACAGAGGCAGGCCTGCCTCCTTGAACTGTGTTGGGGTCCACCCAATTCGAGCTTCCTGGCAGCTTTGTTTACCCACTTAAGCCTCAGCAATGATGGGCACCCCTCCCACAGCCTTGCTGCTGCCTTGCAGTTAGATCTCAGACTGCTGTGCTAGCAATGAGGGAGGCTCCGTGGATGTGGGACCCACTGGGCCAAGTGTGGGATATAATCTCCTGGTGTGCCTTTTGCTAAGACCCTTGATAAAGCACAGTACTAGGGTGGGAGTTACCCAGTTTTCCAGGTGTTGTGTGTCTCAATTTCCTTTGGTTAGGGAAAGGAATTGCCTTCTCCCTTGCACTTCCCAGGTGAGGCAATGCCTCACCCTGCTTCAGCTCTCACTGGTCGGGCTGCACCCACGGACCAGCACCAACTGTCCGACCTGCACCAGCAAGACGAACGTGGTACCTCAGTTGAAAATGCAGAAATCATCCATCTTCTGTGTCACTCACACTGGGAGTTGAAGGCTGGAGCTGTTTCTATTTGGCCATCTTCAGCACGTCCCCCTCAATGGGTTTTCAAATGTCCCTTTTAAGATTCTACAAAGAGAGGGTCTACATCTTGTCGAATCAAAAGAAACTTCTAACTCTGTGAGATGAATCCACACATCACTAAGCAGTTTCACAGATAAATTCTTTCCAGTTTTTGTCTGGGGATATTTGGTTTTTCTTCTTAGACCTCAATGGGCTCCAAAACGTTCCTTTCAATATTCTCCAAAAAGAGTGTTGCCATTCTGCTGAGTCAATATAGTGGTTTAACCCTGTGAGATGGATCCACACTTCACAAAGCAGTTTCACAGATAGTTTCCTTCTAGATTTTATCTCGGGTCTTTTTTTTCCATAGGCCTCAATGGGTGCTCAAATGTCTCTTCACTGATTTTTCAAAAAGAGTGTTTCCAACTTGCTGAATCAAAAGAAAGGTTTAGTACTATGAGATGAATCTACACATCAACAAGCAGTTTCACAGTTAGCTTCCTTCTGGCTTTAATCTGTGGTATTTGGATTTTTTTCCACAGACCTCAATGGGCTCCCCAATGTACCTTTGCAAGTTCTACAAAAAGAGTGTTTCCAACCTGCTGAATCAAAGATGTTTTAACTCTATGAGATAAATTCATACTTCACCAAGCAGTTTCACGACAATTTCTGTCTAGATTTTATCTGGGGATTTTCGTTTTTTCCCCACAGACCTCAATGTGGTCCTGAAGGTCCCTTCGCAGATTCTACAAAAAGAGTGGTTTCAACCAGCTGAATCAATGAAAGACAATGAAACTCTGTGAGATTAATCTACACATCACAAAGCAGATTAACAGATAGCTTCTTTTTAGCTTTTGTCTTGGGATATTTGGTTTTTCCCCATAATCCTCAATGGGCTCCAAGTGTCCCTTCCCACATTATACAAAAATAGTGTTTCCAAAATGCTGAATCACAATAAAGGTTTAACTATGTGACATGAATCCGCAGAACACAAAGCAATTTCATACAGAGCCCCAACATGTTGAATCAAAAGAAACGTTTAACTCTGTGAGATGAATCCACACATCACAAAGCAGTTTCACAGATGGCTTCTTTCTAGTTTTTTACTGATGATATTCAGTTTTTCCCCATAGACATATATGGGCTCCCAAATGTCCCTTTCCAGATTCTAGAAAAAATAAGTGTTTCCAGACTGATGAATCAAAAGAAAGTTTTAACTCTTTTTTGTTAAATATGATAACATATTTAACATAAGACGAAAGATGAATCCAAAAAAAAAAAACAAAGCAGTTTCACATGTAACTTATTTCCAGTTTTCATCTGGGGAAATTTTTTTTCCCCCTTAGGACTCAATGTGCTCCCAAATGTCCCTTCACAGATTCTTCCAAAAGAGCGTTTCCAACCTGCTGAATCAAAAGACAGGTTTAAATCTGTGAGATGAATCTAAACATTGCAAATCAGTTTCACAGATAGCTGCTTTCTAGGTTTTCTCTGGGGATATTTCCTTTTTCCCCATTGGCCTCAATGGGCTCTGAAATGCCACTTTGCAGATTCTACAAAAAGAGTGATTCCAACCTGTTGAATCAAAAGAAAGGTTTTACTCTGAATCCAAATGTCACAAAGCAGTTTCACAGATACCTTCTTTCTATTTTTTATCTGAAGCTATTCGGTTTTTCCCCATAGGCCAAAATGGGTTTCCAAATATTCCTTTGCAAATTCTACAAAAAAAGAATGTACAACCTGCTGAATCAAAAAAATGTTTTACCTCTATGAGATGAATCCACACATCACCAAGTAGCTTCACAGATAAATACTTCCAACTTTTAATCTTGGGATATTTGGTTTTGTTACATAGGCCTCAATGTGCTCCCAAATGTGCCTTTTCAGATTCTACAAATAGAGTGCTTTTAACCTGATGAATATAAGGTTTCACAGATAGCTTCTTTCTAGTTTTTATCTGGGAATATTCAGTTTTTCCCCATAGGCCACAATGGGCTTTCAAATGTCACTTCACAGATTGTACAAAAAGAGTATTTCCAACGGGTTGAACCAAAAAAATGTTTTAACTTTATGAGGTGAATCTACACATCACCAAGCAGTTTCACACAAAGCTTCTTTCTAGCTTTTATCAAAGGATATTCTATTTTCTTCACATAGACCTCAATGTGCTCCCAAATTTCTTTTCACAAATTCTACAAAAACAGTGTTTTTAATCTACTGAATAAAAGAAAGGTTTAATTCTGGAGGTGAATATATACATCACAAAGGAATATCACAGATAGTTTATTTCTAGATTTTTACTTGGAATATTCCATTTTTCCTCCTAGGTCTCAGTGAGCTCCCAAGTGTGTCAGTGTAGATTCCACAAAAAGAGTGTTTCCAACCAGCTCAATCAATAGAAAGGCTTAACTCTGTGAGATGAATCCACAAAACACAAAGCAGTTTCACAGATTGGGATCCCAAATATTTCCTCACAGATTCTGAAAAAAAAATCCACACATCATCAATTACTTTCACAGATAGCTTCTTTCTTGTTTTTCTGGGGAATATTTGCTTTTTCTGCACAGGCCTAAAGGAACTCCCAAAAGTCTCTTTGCAGATTCTACAAAAAGAGTGTTTCCAAGCTGCTGAATCAAAAGAAAGATTTAACTCTTTGAGATGAATTCACATATCATTAAGTAGTTTCACAAATAGCCTCTTTTTAGTTTTTATCTGGGGATGTTCATTTTTTCCCTGTAGGCCTCAATGGGCTATGTAATGTCCCTTTGTAGGTTCTAAAAAAGAGTGTTTCCAAACTGCTGAATCAAAAGAAACGTTTAACTCTGTGAGATGAATCCACACATCACAAAACAGTTTAATAGATAGCTTCTTTCTAGTTTTTATCCAAAGATATTTGTTTTTCTTCGTAGACCTCAATGGGCTCCCAAACGTCCCCTCAAAGATTCTAAAAAAAGAGTTTTATGAACCTGTTGAATAAAAAAAAAGATTTAACTCTGAAGTGAATCCACACATCACCAAGCAGTTTCACAGATAACTTCTTTCTGGTTTTTATCTGTGGATATTCGGTTTTTCCCTGCAGGCCTCCATGGGCTCCCAAATGTTCCTTCACAGATTCCGCAAAAAAAAAAAAAAAAAAAAAAGTGCTTTCAACCTGCTGAATCAAAAGAAATGTTTAACCCTGCGAGACAAATCCATACATCACCAAGCATTTTCACAGACAGCTTTCTCCTAGTTTTTATCTTGGGATATTTGGTATTTCCCCCACAGCCCTCAATGGGCTCCTAAATATCTCTTTGCAGATTCTACAAAAGGGTGTTTCTAACCTGCTGAATCAAAACAAAGGTTTAACTCTGTGAGATAAACCCACACAATATCAAAGAGTTTTACAGAGAGCTTCTTTCTAGTTTATATCTTTTTTTATTTATTTATTTATTTATTTATTTATTTATTTATTTATTTTTTTATTTTTTTTATTATACTTTAAGTTCTAGGGTACATGTGCATAACGTGCAGGTTACATATGTAT
>NC_045445.1:91304539-91334159 GCF_002776525.5 Piliocolobus tephrosceles
GGGCGTGGGACCCTCCCGGCCAGGTGTGGGATACAATCTCCGGTGTGCCGGTGTTACAGCGCAGTATTGGGGTGGGAGTTACCCGATTTTCCAGGTGTTGTGTGTCTCAGTTCCCCTGGCTAGGAAAAGGGACTCCCTTCCCCCTCGCGCTTCCCAGGTGAGGCGATGCCTCGCCCTGCTTCAGCTCTCGCTGGTCGGGCTGCAGCAGCTGACCAGCACCGATTGTCCGGCACTCCCGAGTGAGATGACCCCAGTACCTCAGTTGAAAATGCAGAAATCGCCGGTCTTCTGTGTCGCTCGCGCTGGGAGTTGGAGACTGAAGCTGCTCCTATTCGGCCATCTTGCTCCGCCCCTCTAGTTTATATCTTGAAATATTGTTTTTCCCATAGACCTCAATGGGCTCTCAAATGTCCCATCGCAGATTCTACATAAAGAATGTTTTCTACTTGCTAAATCAAAATAAAAGTTTACCTCTGTGAGATGAATTCACACAAAGTGATGCAGTTTCACTGATAGCTTCTTTCTAGTATGTATCTGGTGGTTTTCATCTTTGTTCCTTAGGTGTCAATAGGCTCCCAAATATCCCTTCACAGATCCTACAAAAAAAGTGTTTCCAACATGCTGAATCAATAGAAAGGCTTTACTCTGCAATAGAAAGTCTTTACTCTGTGAAAGTAATAGAGACAACACAAAGAAGTTTCACAGATAGTTTTTTTCTAGTTTTTATCTGGGGATATTCTGTTTTTCCCCATAGGCCACAATGGGCTCCAAAAATTCCCTTTGCAGATTCTACAAAAGGCTGTTTCCAACATGCTGAATTAAAATAAAATTTACCTTTGTGAGATGAATCCACACATCATCAAACAGTTTCACAGATAGCTTCTTTTCAGTTTTAATCTGGGGATATTTGGTTTTTTCTTTTAGCCCTCAATTGTTCCTAAATGTCCCTCTGCAGATTCTACAAAAAGTGTGTTTCCAACCTGCAGAATCAAAAAATACTATGGGAGATGAATCCGCACATTACTAAGCAGTTTCCCATATTGCTTGTTTGTAGTTTTTATCTAGGGATATTCAGTTTCTCCACATAGACGGAGATTCTACAAAAAGAGTTATTCCAAACTACTGAATCAAAAGACAGGTTGAACTCTATGAGATGAATCCACTCGTCACCAGGCATTTTAAAATACAGCTTCCTTCTAGCTTTTATCTGGGGATATTCAGTTCTTATCCATAAGTGTCAATAGGCTCCCAAATGTTTCTTCGCAGATTCTATAAAAAGCATGTTTCCAACATGGTGAATCACAAGAAAGTTTAACCCTGAGATGAATCCACATTTTAGCAGGTAGCTTCTTTCTAATTTTCTTCTGTGAATATCGGTTTGTTTGTCTGTTTTTTTCTGTTGGCCACAATGGGCTCCCAAATGTCCTTTCTCAGATTCTACAAAAAGATTGTTTCCAAAGTGTAGAATCACGATAAAGCTTTAACTCTGGGAGATGAATCCAAACATCACCAAGCAGTTTCACAGATAGATTCTTTCCAGTTTTTATCTGGGGATGTTAAGTTTCTCCCCATAGGTCTCAATGGACTTTCAAATGTCCCTTCATAGATTCTACAAAAAGAATGTTTCCAACCAACTAAATCAAAAGAAAAGTTTAACTTTGTGAGATGAATCCACCCATCACCAAGTAGTTTCACAGATAGCTTCTTTTCAGTTTTTATATTTGGATATTCGTTGAATTCCCAGAGGCCTCAATGGGCTCCCAAATATCCCTTCGCATATTCTTCAAAAGCAGTTTCCAACCTACTTAATCAAAAGAAAATTTTAACTCCATGAGATGGGTCCACACACCACCATGCAGTTTCACAGATAACTTTTTTACAGTTTTAATCTGACAATATTTGGTTTTTCCTCATAGCACTCAATGGGCTCCCAAAAGTCCGTTTGTGCATTATACAAAAACAGTGTTTCCAACCTTCTGAATCAAGAGAAAGTTTTAACTCAGTAAGATGAATTCACAAATCACCAGACAGTATCAGTCACACTCTTTCTAGTTTTTATCTGGGGATATTCTCTTTTTCTTTGTAGGCCTCAATGGACTCCAAAATGTTCCTTCGCAGATTCCACAAAAAAAAAAAAAGTGTTTCCAACCTGATGAATCAAAATAAAAGTTTAATTCTGGGAGATGAATCACACATCAACAAGCAGATTCACAGATAACTTCTATCTACTATTAATCTGAAAATATTTGTTTTTTCCCAATAGGCCTCAATGGACTTTCAAATGATTTTGTAGAATCTTTTGCAGGTTCTACAAAAAGAATGTGTCCAACCTGCTGAATCAAAAGAGTGGTTTAACTCCATGAGATGAATCCACACATCACCAAGCAGTTTCACAGATATATTTTTCTGCTGTTTTTCTCTGTGGATGTTCAGTTTTTCCCCATAGGCCTCAATGGACTCCAAAAAGTCCCATCACAGATTCTACAAAAATAGTGTTTCCAAACTGCTGAATCAAAAGAAATTTTTAACTCTGTGAGATGCCTCAACACATTACCAAACAGTTTCACAGATAGCTTCTTTCTGGTTTTTATCTTCAGATATTTGGTTTGTTTCTATAGGCCTCAATGGGCCCCCAAATCTCTCCACGCAGATTCTACAAAACGAGTATTTCTTGCCTGCTGTATCAGAAGAAAGTTTTAACTCTGTGAGATGATTGCACACATCATCAAACAGTTTCACAGATAACATTTTTCTAGATTTTATCCAGGGATATTTGGTTTTTCCCCATAGTTCTCATTGGGCTCCCAAATGTTGCTGCACAGATTCAGCAAAAAGAGAGTTTCCAAAATGATGACTCAAAAGAAAATTTTAACTCTGTGAGATTACTTGACACATACAAAAGCAGTTTCTCAGATAGCTTATTTCTAATTTTTATCTGGGCATACTCAGTATTTTTCCCTAGGCATCAAAGCGTTCCCAAATATTTCTTCACAGATTCTACAAGAAAAGTGTTTCCAACCTGCTGAAACAAAAGTAAGGTTTAACTGTGATATGAATCTACATATCAAAAAGCAGTTTCAGAGATAGCTTCTTTCTGGTTTTCAGCTGGGGATATTCAGTTTTTCTCAATTGACCTCAATGGACTGCCAAATGTTGCTTTGCAGAGTCTACAAAAAGAGTGTTTCCAACCTGCTGAATCAAAAGAAAGGTTTAACACTGTGAGATGAATACACACATTTCAAAGCACTTTCTCAGATAGCTTCTTTTTGGTTTTTGTCTGGGGATATGTGATTATTTCCGCTATACCTCAATGGGCTCCCAAATGTCCCTTTGAAGATACTACAAAATAGTGTGTTTAATTAAAAGCAGTTTCATTAAGAGCTTCTTTCTACTGTTTTTTGGGGGGGAGTGGGGGGATATTCGTTTTTCTCTTGTAGACCTCAATGGGCTCACAAATATCCCTTCAAGATTCCACAAAAGAGTGTTTCCAATCTGATGAATCAAAAGAAATGTGTAACTCCTTGAGATGAATCCACACATCAGTAAACAGTTTCACAGATAGCTGCTTTCTAGTTTTTATCTGGGGATAATGGGTTTTTCCTTGTAGGCCTCAATGGGCACTCAAACGTCCCTTTACAGATTGTACAAAAAGAGCTAGTTCTTTATTAGTTATGTTGGGAACAGTAAAGCAAATTTTTCATAATCTTAGTCCGAAAAAGAATGGTAATAAAGCAATCCTTTAGCTCTATCATTATGAGAGGCCAGTATTTTGGAATCATTATTGGCGAGGGCAGCCCTGGTTGTAGCATGCCCATGGGATGAATTACAACACTAACAGCCCCTAAATCTGTTAACATTCTCCATTTTCCTTATATTTTTCTTAATGACAAATACAGGAGAATTACAAGGGAGGAAAGTAGGCTCTACATGTCGCTTTTGCAATTATTCCTGCACCAGTTCTTTTAAAGCCTCTGGTTTTTACTGTTTCAGTGGCCACTGCTGCACACAAACGGTTTGCTGGCTAGCCAAACAAGAGGAATGTTAGCGAAAGGCTTAAAAATAGTTGCAAACAGGGTCTGGAGTGGACCTCAAGCAATCTCCAACAGACCTGCAGGTGAGGGTCCTGACTGTTAGAAGGAAAACTATCAAAAAGGAAGGACACCTATATCAAAACCCCATCAGTACGTCACCATCATCAACAACCAGAGGCAGATAAAACCACAAAGATGGGGAAAATGCAGGGCAGAAAAGCTGGAAATTCAAAAAATAAGAGCGTATCTCCCCCTGCAAAGGCGTGCAGCTCATCGCCAGCAATGGATAGAAGCTGGTAAGAGAATGACTTTGACGAAATGAGAGAAGAAGGCTTCAGTCCATCAAACTTCTCAGAGCTAAAGGAGGAATTATGTACCCAGCTCAAAGAAACTAAAAACCTTGAAAAAAGAGTGGAAGAATTGACAGCTAGACTAATTAATGCAGAGAAGGTCATAAACAAAATGACAGAGATGAAAACCATGACACGAGAAATATGTGACAAATGCACAAGCTTCAGTAACCAACTCGATCAACTGGAAGAAAGAGTATCAGCGATTGAGGATCAAATGAATGAAATGAAGCGAGAAGAGAAACCTAAAGAAAAACGAAGAAAAAGAAATGAACAAAGCCTGCAAGAAGTATTGGATTCTATAAAAAGACCAAATCTACGTCTGATTGGGGTGCCTGAAAGTGAGGGGGAAAATGGAACCAAGCTGGAAAACACTCTTCAGGATCTCATCCAGGAGAACTTCCCCAACCTAGTAGGGCAGGCCAACATTCAAATTCAGGAAATAAAGAGAACACCACTAAGATACTCCTCGAGAAGAGCAACTCCAAGACACATAATTGCCAGATTCCCCAAAGGGGAAATGAAGGAAAAAATCTTAAGGGCAGCCAGAGAGAAAGGTCGGGTTACCCACAAAGGGAAATCCATCAGACTGACAGCATATCTCTCGGCAGAACCTCTACAAGCCAGAAGAGAGTGGGGACCAATATTTAACGTTCTTAAAGAAAAGAATTTTAAACCCAGAATTTCATATCCAGCCAAACTAAGTTTCATCAGTGAAGGAGAAATAAAATCCTTTACTTATAAGCAAATGCTTATCGATTTTGTCACCACCAAGCCTGCCTTACAAGAGACCCTGAAGGAAACCCTAAACATGGAAAGGAACAACTGGTACCAGCCATTGCAAAAACATGCCAAAATGTGAAGACCATCGAGGCTAGGAAGAAACTGCATCAACTAATAAGCAAAATAACCAGTTAATATCATAATGGCAGGATCAAGTTCACACATAACAATATTAACCTTAAATGTTAATGGACTAAACGCTCCAATTAAAAGACACAGACTGGAAAACTGGATAAAGAGTCAAGACCCATGAGTCTGCTGTATTCAGGAGACCCATCTCACATGCAAAGACATACATAGGCTCAAAATAAAGGGATGGAGGAAGATCTACAAGCAAATGGAGAACAAAAAAAGCAGGGGTTGCAATCCTAGTCTCTGATAAAATATACTTTAAACCATCAAAGATCAAAAGAGATAAAGAAGGCCATTACATAATGGTAAAAGGATAAATTCAACAGGAAGAGCTAACTATCCTAAATATGTATGCACCCAATACAGGAGACTTAGACTCCCATACAATAATAATGGGACTTAGACTTAGGGACAAATAATGGGACAAAGAGACTTAGACTCCCATACAATAATAATGGGAGACTTAAACACTCCACTGTCAACATTAGACAGATCAACGAGACAGAAAGTTAACAAGGATATCAAGGAATTGAACTCATCTCTGCACCAAGCAGACCTAACAGACATCTATAGAACTCTCCACCCCAAATCAACAGAATATACATTCTTCTCAGCACCACATCACACTTATTCCAAAATTGACCACATAATTGGAAGTAAAGCACTCCTCAGCAAATGTACAAGAACAGAAATTATAACAAACTGTCTCTCAGACCACAGTGCAATCAAACTAGAACTCAGGACTAAGAAACTCAATCAAAACCGCTCAAATACATGGAAACTGAACAACCTGCTCCTGAATGACTACTGGGTACATAACGAAATGAAAGCAGAAATAAAGATGTTCTTTGAAACCCATGAGAACAAAGATTCAACATACCAGAGTCTCCGGGAAACATTTAAAGCAGTGTGTAGAGGGAAATTTATAGCACTAAGTGCCCACAAGAGAAAGCAGGAAAGATCTAAAATTGACACTCTAACATCACAATTAAAAGAACTAGAGAGGCAAGAGCAAACACATTCAAAATCTAGCAGAAGGCAAGAAATAACTAAGATCAGAGCAGAACTGAAGGAGATAGAGACACTAAAAACCCTGCAAAAAATCAATGAATCCAGGAGTTGGTTTTTTGAAAAGATCAACAAAATTGACAGATCGCTA
The DNA here is from genome assembly GCF_002776525.5 of Piliocolobus tephrosceles. Classification (NCBI taxonomy): domain Eukaryota; kingdom Metazoa; phylum Chordata; class Mammalia; order Primates; family Cercopithecidae; genus Piliocolobus; species Piliocolobus tephrosceles. Next base: position 91,310,995 of record NC_045445.1, read on the forward strand.
GCAAGACTAACAAAGAAGAAAGAGAGAAGAATCAAATAGACGCAATAAAAAAAGATAAAGGGGATATCACCACCGACCCCACAGAAATACAAACTACCATCAGAGAATACTATAAACAACTCTATGCAAATCAACTGGAAAATCTAGAAGAAATGGATAATTTCCTGGACACTTACATCCTCCCAAGACTAAACCAGGAAGAAGTTGAATCCCTAAATCGACCAATAGCAGGCTCTGAAATTGAGGCAATAATTAATAGCCTACCAACCAAAAAATGTCCAGGACTAGATGGATTCTCAGCTGAATTCTAACACAGGTACTAGGAGGAGCTGGTACCAGTCCTTCTGAAAATATTCCAATCAATAGAAAAAGAGGGAATCCTCCCTAAGTCATTTCATGAAGCGAACATCAACCTGATACCAAAGCCTGGCAGAGACACAACAAAAAAAGAGAATTTTAGACCAATATCTCTGATGAACATCGATGCAAAAATCCTCAATAAAATACCGGCACAATGGATTCAGCAGCACATCAAAAAGCTTATCCACCATGATCAAGTAGGCTTCATCCCTGGGATGCAAGGCTGGTTCAACATTCACAAATCAATAAATATAATCCAGCATATAAACAAAACCAAAGACAAGAACCACATTATTATCTCAATAGATGCAGAAAAGGCTTTTGACAAAATTCAACAGCCCTTCATGCTAAAAACGCTCAATTAATTCGGTATTGATGGAATGTACCTCAAAATAATAAGAGCTATTTATGACAAACCCACAGCCAATATCATCCTGAATGGGCAAAAACTGGAAAAATTCCCTTTGAAAACTGGCACAAGACAGGGATGCCCTCTCTCACCACTCCTATTCAACATAGTGTTGGAAGTTCTGGCCAGGGCAATCAGGCGAGGGAATGAAATCAAGGGTATTCAGTTAGGAAAAGAAGAAGTCAAATTGTCTCTGTTTGCCGATGACATGATTGTATATTTAGAAAAACCCATTGTCTCAGCCCAAAATCCCCTTAAGCTGATAAGCAACTTCAGCAAAGTCTCAGGATGCAAAATTAATGTGCAAATATCACAAGCATTCTTTTACACCAGTAACAGACAAACAGAGAGCCAAATCATGAATGAACTTCCATTCACAATTGCTTCAAAGAGAGTAAAATACCTAGGAATCCAACTTACAAGGGATGTAAGGAACTCTTCAAGGAGAACTACAAACCACTGCTCAGTGAAATCAAAGAGGACACAAACAAATGGAAGAACATACAATGCTCATGGATAGGAAGAACTAATATCGTGAAAATGGCCATACTGCCCAAGGTTATTTATAGATTCAATGCCATCCCCATCAAGCTACCAATGAGCTTCTTCACAGAATTGGAAAAACTGCTTTAAAGTTCATATGGAACCAAAAAAGAGCCCGCATTGCCAAGACAATCCTAAGTCAAAAGGACAAAGCTGGAGGCGTCACGCTACCTGACTTCAAACTATACTACAAGGCTACAGTAACCAAAACAGCATGGTACTGGTACCAAAACAGAGATATAGACCAATGGAACAGAACAGAGTCCTCAGAAATAATACCACACATCTACAGCCATCTGATCTTTGACAAACCTGAGAGAAACAAGAAATGGGGAAATGGCTCCATATTTAATAAATGGTGCTGGAAAAATTGGCTAGTCATAAGTAGAAAGCTGAAACTGGATGCTTTCCTTACTCCTTATACGAAAATTAATTCAAAATGGATTAGAGACTTAAATGTTAGACCTAATACCATAAAAATCCTAGAAGAAAACCTAGGTAGTACCATTCAGGACATAGGCATGGGCAAGGGCTTCATGTCTAAAACACCAAAAGCAATGGCAACAAAAGGCAAAATTGACAAATGGGATCTAATTAAACTAAAGAGCTTCTACACAGCAAAAGAAACTACCATCAGAGTGAACAGGCAACCTACAGAATGGGAGAAAATTTTTGCAATTTACTCATCTGACAAAGGGCTGATATCCAGAACCTACAAAGAACGCAAACAAATTCACAAGAAAAAAACAAACAACCCCATCAAAAAGTGGGCAAAGGATATGAACAGACATTTCTCAAAAGAAGACATGCATACAGCCAACAGATACATGAAAAAATGCTCATCATCACTCGCCATCAGAGAAATGCAAATCAAAACCACAATGAGATACCATCTCACACCAGTTAGAATGGCAATCATTAAAAAATCAGGAAACAACAGGTGTTGGAGAGGATGTGGAGAAATAGGAACACTTTTACACTGTTGGTGTGATTGTAAACTAGTTCAACCATTATGGAAAAGAGTATGGCAATTCCTCAAGGATCTAGAACTAGAAATATCATATGACCCAGCCATCCCACTACTGGGTATATACCCAAAGGATTATAAATTATGCTACTACAAAGACACATGCACACGTATGTTTATGGCGGCACTATTCACAATAGCAAAGACTTGGAATCAACCCAAATGTCCATCTGTGACAGACTGGATTAAGAAAATGTGGCACATATACACCATGGAATACTATGCAGCCATAAAAAAGGATGAGTTTGCGTCCTTTGTAGGGGCATGGATGCAGCTGGAAACCATCATTCTTAGCAAACTATCACAAGAAGAGAAAACCAAACACCGCATGTTCTCACTCATAGGTGGGAACTGAACAATGAGATCACCGGGACTCGGGAAGGGGAACATCACACACTGGGGCCTATCATGGGGAGGGGAGAGGGGAGAGGGATTGCATTGAGAGTTATACCTGATATAAATGACGAATTGATGGGTGCTGATGAGTTGATGAGTGCAGGACACCAACATGGCACAAGTGTACATATGTAACAAACCTGCACGTTTTGCACATGTACCCTAGAACTTAAAGTATAATAATAAAAAAAAGAAAAAAAAAGAATGAAAAGCCTATGCCTAACTCTCATACATTCATCTTTCAGTCAACAGTACAATATTTCAACTTATCACAACTTCCACTTAATAAAGTACTTTACTTTTTTGGAAAAAAAAATGACACCCCAATCCCCTCAGATCTGTTTGTCCTTGTAATTCTAAGGTTTCTGATTGGCCATTATTACCTTTTCCTAGTCCTTTTTCCAGGTGATATCCCATATTTTTCATCATTTGCCTACTTCTATTACTATATTAATCCATAGGAATAGACATTTCAGTATCCCATTGTTGCAATAAGTCTCTACCCCATAAATTAGCAGGAATAGGTTAATGATAGGTTACATTGTCCCTTCCTGGCCAGCTGGCCCTTGACATGGTAAAATCAAATAACTTAGAAATACTTCTGAGGCAGCTCCTACTCCAACAATACTAATGGATGCCTTTTGCTTAGGCCAGTGCTGGGGCCATTGATTTATAGCAATAATAGACATCAGTTCCATTGTCTACTAGTTCTTCAGAATCTTTTCCCTGAATAGTTATTGTGCAAATAAATCTTTTGTCAGACACTTGATTAACCCAATACACAGTCTTTCCTGGTGGATTAGTATTACCAAAGCCTCCTGTTCTTTTCACCATGCTGCTTCTTACTTTTATGTAAGGTAAGAGCACCAACTCAGCAATTCTTTCTCCTGGGAAGGCAGACCACAGAGTTGAGGAACTAACAACTAATTGAATTTATCTAGTATAATCGGAGTCAATTATTTCATATGCACAGTGACACCTTTTAAATTTAGACTAGACCTTCTGAGTAATAGACCGACTGTTACTGAGCGTAAGGTTCCCCTAACTCCCGTGGGGACCTTCTTTGCTGGCTCCCCAGTAACTAAGGAGAGGAAAATTGTGCTGCAGAGGTCTACAGCAGCACTGCCTGCTGAGGCAGGGGACAATTGTACATTTGTAAGGACACTGGTTGTGCCAGGTATGCCTTGGTTTGTTGATGGGCTCTAGGGGGGGCCCTCTTCCCATTTCCCAAAAGATGTTGTCCATCTTTTCTGAATTTATAATGACACTGACTTGCCTAGTGATTGCCTTTCTTACACCAAGGACATATACCAGGACTTTCTGGTGACTGATGATAGTAGTTTCTGTCTTTTGATTTCCTTTTCTACATTCCTTTCTTGTGTGTACAAATTGCTCACAATTAAAGCAAGACTCTGAGAAATGGGGCATATTCTTTTCTACTCTTAATCCAGCCATAGCCTGTTCTAAAAGAGTAGCCTTATGTAAGTTACCTTCAATGCCATTGTAAGCCTTAATATGTTCAGCTAAATGAGCCTTCCCTCTCAGGGGTCCAACAGCAGTCTGACACTCTGCAGTAGTATTATCGTATGCAAGAAGCTGTATTACAACATCCTGAGCCTTTTTATCAGTTACGGCTTTATACACAGCCTCTTGGAGCCAAGGAATAAAATCAACATGTGGTTCTTTAGGTCCTTGTCAGACAGAACCGAAAGAAGGATATTTTTCTTCTGTAACATTTATCCTTTCCCATGCCTGTAAGCACACAGAGCACAACTGAACAATGGCATCATCCTCCATTACTGCTTGATTCTCTAATCATCCCCAGTTAGGGCTGATTCCCACTAGCTGTTCAAAGAAAACAGGCACAGGTGGCTGCACTCGTGTATTTTCCCTTGCCTGAGTTTGACCTTCATCAGCTGACCAGGTTTTAAACTGCATGTACTGTGATGGAGTGAGAACAGATTTTGTCAAAGTGTCCTAATCATATGGTATTAATCTATTATCAAGAGCCATATTTTTTAATAAAGTTTGCACAAAAGGAGAGTTTGATCCATATTGACTAATGGCTTGCTTAAATTCCTTTAGTAACTTAAAAGGAAAAGCAGCCCAATTAACTATATTCTGTCCTCCCTGCTGGATTATAGTAATGGGAAATTGCCATGCTTCAAGGTCTCCCTTAGTTCTAGCTTTTTGAATAAAATTTTGTATAGCACCACCAATTGCTCCAGGTTTTAATGTTGCAACTACAGGAGCAGTAAATTTTTCAGCTAATTTATTTTCTCCCCCATTAAGGGGAAAGAGAGAAGGTGGTCCTTCACTTAATTCGGCAGGTGGAGCCAATGGTCTAGTAAAACATAGCTTTTTTTGTTTCCCTTTATTTATTTAATATCCTCCAGTCCCTCACACTCAGAATCTGAAATTAGTTTTTTACACTCGTCATCCTTTTCCTCATCTGAATCTGCCTCATCATCTACATGAAATGGCTCAAGAACTGCCTTTATTAGTGCCCACATTGACCAAATGGAAACTGGAATTTCTGCTCCCTCTTTATATATCTTTTTAAAATCTCTTCCAACTCTCACATTCATCCAACTCCATAGTTCCTCATTCAGGAAACCAAGGGTAAAACTGCTTTACTGTACTAAAGAGTGATAACAAATTCTGAGTACTAAATTTCACTCCCCTTCATTGTAATAAAAGTTTAAGATATTTAAATAAGCAGAATGTCTGCTTTCACTTTGTCCCATTTTTATCCTGGGCCTTCTGAGTTCTCAGTTTTCCCACCGTGCTTCTTTTAGACATCCTCTGGTTTCCTTGGATGAGGCATCCTCCACTTTCCCATGCTCTAACATTCCTTCACTGGGGTATTTGTCACCTCATTTTGTGCAGCCAGGAATGTTGGCGTGATCAGACCCAACACCAGGTTGTGGGAGTGATGAAGCCCAGCAGAGTCAAAGGAATGAGAAAAAGGCAGTTTGAGAGAGAATGTGGGACCAGGGGGCCATCACAAGTGTGGAAGCTGCGAAGGCTCAAAGCTCTGGGAGCCCACACTATTTATTGGTGTTCAAACAATCAAACAGGTGATGAGGATGTGGGGGTTAAAAGGAAACAGTGTATCAAGTGAATGAGGAACATATGGCTGCTTGAGATGATGGGAGTGCTGGAAGCAAGTAGCCAGCAAATCTAGCAGAATGCAAGCCCTGCTGCAGCTTCTCTCCCAACACTCAGCTTTTCCCCCAACATAGGCCTCAATTGTCTCCCTGTCTCTTCACAGATTGTACAAAAAGAGTGTTTACAACTGACTGAATAAAAATAAAGGTTTAAAAATATGTGATGAATCCACATATCACAAAGAAGGTTCACAGATAACTTCTTTCTAGTTTTTATCTGGGGATATTCTGTTTTTGCTTATAAGCCTCAGTGGGCTCTCAAATGTCCCTTCGCAGTACTACACAAAGAGTTTTTCCAACCTGGTGAATCACAGAGAGGTTTAACTGCGAGATGAATCCACATATCACAAAGCAGTTTTGCAGATAGCTTATTTCTGCTTTTTATCTGGGTATATTCGTTTTTTTCCACAGGCCCAATGGGCTCCCACAGGTCCCTTTGCAGATTCTTAAAAAAAAAAAAAAAAGTTTCCAACAAGCTGAATCAAATGAAACACTTAACTCTGTGAGATGAATCCACACATCACAAAGCAATTTCACAGACAGACTGTTTCTTGTTTTTACCTGGGGATATTCGGTTTTTTCATATAGACATCAATGTGCTCCCAAATGTGCCTTTGAAGATTCCACAAAAAGAGTGTTTTTAACCTGCTGAATCACAAGAAAGGTTTTACTCTGTGAGATGAATCCACACATCACAAAATGGTTTCAAAGACAGCTTCTTTCTAGTTTTCATGTGGGGATATTCTGTTTTTCCCCATAGGCCACAAAAGGGCTCCCAAATGTCCCATCACAGAGTTTGACAAAGAATGTTTCCAACCTGAAAAATGAAAAGAAAGTTATAACTCTGTGCAATGAATTCACACATGACAAAGTACTTTCACAGATAGCTTCTTTTTAGTTTTTATCCGGGGATATTTGGTTGTTCCCCATAGGCCTCAATGGGCTCCAAAATGTTCCTTTGCCAATTCTACAAAACGAGTGATTCCAGTCTGATGAATCCAAAGAAAGATTTATTCCTGTGAGATGAATCCACACATCACAAAGCAGTTTCAAAGATAGCTTCTTTCTAGCTTTCATGTGGGGATATTCGATTTTTACACATAGACCTCAATGGATACCCAAGTATTCCTTCACAGGTTCTACAAAAAGAGTGTTTCCAATATGATGAATCAGTAGAAAAATTTAACCCTGTAAGAAGAATCCACACATCAAAAAGCAGATTCACAGATAGCTTCTTTCTACTTTTCATCTGGGGATATTTGGTTTTTCTCCAAAGGCTCAATGGGATCCCAATGGTCTTTTTACAGATTCTACAAAAATAGTGTTTCCCACCTGCTGAATCAAAAGAAAGGTTTAACACTGTGAGTTGAATCTGCATATCACAAAGAATTTTCACAGATAGCTTCTTTTTAATTTTTATCTGGGGATATTCTTTTTTTCCCCATCGGCCTCAATGGGCTCCCAAATATCGCTTCGCAGATTCTACAAAAGGAGTGTTTCCAACCTGCTGACTCAAAACAAACGTTTAACTGTGTGATGAATCCACACATCACAAAGCAGTATCATAGATAGTTTCTCTTTCAAGTTTTTTTCTGGGGCTATTCAGTTTTTCGTTATAAACACTGATGGGCTCTGAAATGTCCCTTCACACTTGTGTGAAAACAGTGTTTCCAACCTGGTGAATCAAAAGAAAGGTTTAACTTTGTGAGATGAATCCACACATAACAATACTGTGTCACAGATAGCTTCTTTGTAGTTTTTATCTGGAGATATTCAGTTTTTCCCCACAGACCTCACTGGGCTCCCAGTGTTCTTTTGCAGATTCTACAAAGAATGTTTACAATCTGCTGAATCAAAAGAAAGTTGTAAACCTGTGAGGTAAATCCAGACATCACAAAGCAGATTCAGAGAAAGCTTCTTTCTAGTGTTTATCTGGGGATATTCAGCTTTTCTCCATAGGCCTTAATTTTTTCTCAAATATCCTTCACAGGTTCTACAAAAAAGGTGTTTCCACTCCCCTGAATGAAAAGAATTGTTTAACTCTGTTAGATAAATCCATACATCCCCAAGCAATTTCAGTGATAGCTTCTTTCTAGTTTTTATCTGGAGATATTTGGTTTTTCCCATAGTAGCAAATGGCCCACAAATGTCTGCTCGCAGATTCTACAAAAAAAGTATTTGCAAACTGCTGTTTCAAAAGAAAGGTTTAACTCTGTGAGATGAATCCACACATAACAAAGCAGTTTCACAAATAGCTTCTTTCTAGTTTTTATCTGGGGATATTTGATTTTTTCATATATGCCTCAATGTTCTCCCAAATGTCCCTTTGCAGATACTACAAAAAGAGTGTTTCCAACCTGACAAATCAAAATAAGGTTAAACCCTGTGAGATGAATCCACACATCACAAACTAGTTTCAAATATAACTTCTTTCTAGTTTTTATACGGGGATTTTCATTTATTCTCCATACTTCAAAGAGTTCCAAATTGTCTCTTTGCTGATTCTACAAAAATTATGTTTTTCACCCGCTGTATTAAAACAAAGGTGTTACTCTTTGAGATGAATCCACACATCACAAAGCAGTTTCACAGATAGTTTCTTTCTAGTTTTTATCTGGGTATAGTTTGTTGCTCCCCATAGGCTTCAATAGGCTCCAAAATGTCTCTTCGCACATTCCACAAAAAGAGTGTTTCCAACCTGCTGAGGCAAAAGAAAAGTTGAACTCTGTTAGTTGATTTTATCCATTAAAAGGTAGTTTCACAGATGGCATCTTTCTACTTTTTATCTGGGGATATTTGATTTTCCCCATTGGCCACAATAGATTCCCTAATATGCCTTCACGGATTCTACAAAAATAGTGTTTTACACCTGCTGAATCAAAAGAAAAGTTCATCTCTGTGAGATGAATCCACATATTGCAAATCGATTTCACAGATAGGTTCTTTCTAGTTTTTATCTGGAGCTCTTCAGATTTTCCCCACAGGCCACAATGGCCTCCTGAGTGTCCCTTCACAGATTCTACAAAAAGAGTGATTCTGACCTGCTCTACCAAAAAATAGTTTAACTCTATGAAATAAATCCACACATCACCAAGCAGTTGCCCAGGTAGCTTCTTTCTAGTTTTTATATGGGGATATTCAGTTTTTCCCCTAGGACTCAATGTGCTCCCAAATGTCCTTTTGCAGATTCTGCAAAAAGACTGTTTCCAAAAGTGCTGAATCAAAAGAAATCTTTAACTCTGTGAGATAAATTCACACATCAAAAAGCAGTTTCACAAATAGCCTCTTTCCAGTTTTAACCTGGGATATTCAGTTTTTCTTCAAATACCTCAATGGGCTCCCAATTGTCCTTTCACGGTTTCTACAAAAACAATGTTTCCAACCTGCTGAACCAAAAGAAAGGTTTAACTCTGTGAGATGAACCCACACATCACAAAGCAGTTTCACAGATCGTTTCTTTCTAGTTTTTATGTGAAAATGATTGTTTTCTCCCCATAGACCTCAATGGGCTCCCAAATGTCTTTCACAGATTGTGCAAAAAGAGAGTTTCCAACTGGCTGAATCAAAAGAAAGGTCTAACTCTGCAATGAATTCACTCATCACAAAGCAGTTTCACAGATATCTTCTTATTAGTTTTTATCTGGGGATATTCATTGTCTTTTTTTTTCCCATATGCCCCAATGGGCTCCAAAATGTCCTTTCCCAATTCTACCACAAGAGAGTTTCCAATCTGGAAAATCAGAAGAGAGGTTTAACTCTGTGTGATGAATCCACACATTACATAGCAGTTTCACAGATAGCTTCCTTATTGTTTTTATGTGGGGATATTTTGTTTTTCCTTATAAGCCACAATGGGGTATGACATGTCCCTTCACAGTTCTATAAAAACTGTGTTTCCAGCCTGCTGAATGAAAAGAAAAGTTTAGCTCTGTGAGATGAATCCACACCTTATAAAGAAGTTTCACAGACAGCTTCTTTCTAGTTTTTATCTGGAGCTATTCAGATGTTTCCCATAGGCCAAAATGGGCTCCTGAATGTTCCTTCACAGATTGCACAAAAAGAATGCTTTCCACATGCTGTATCAAAAAAAAAGTTTTAACTCCATGAGACGAATCCACACATCAACAAGTGGTTTGACTGGAAGATTCTTTATAGTTTTTGTGTGGAGACATTCAGTTTTTCCTGGTAGCCCTCAATGGGCTCCCAAGTATCCCTTTGAAGATTCTACAAAAAAAGTGTTTCCAAACTGCTGCATCAAAAGAAATTTTTAACTCTGTGACATGAATTCACACATCAAAGTGGTTTCACAAATAGCCTCTTTCTAGTTTTTATCCTGGGATATTCAGTTGTTCTCCAAAGACCTCAATGGGCTCCCAGTTGTCCTTTCACAAATTCTATAAAAAGAATGTTTCCAACCTGCTGAATCAAAAGAAGGATTTAATTCTGAGAGATGAATCCACGCATCACAAAGTATTTTCACAGATAGCTTCTTTCTAATTCTTATCTTGAAATATTCGGTTTTTCCCCATACACCTCAATGTGATCCCAAATGTAACTTCGTAGATTTCAGAAAAAGAGTGTTTCCAACCTGTTAAATCAAAAGCAAGGTTTAACTATCTGAGATGAAATTACACATCACCAAGCAGTTTCACAGATAGCTTATCTCTAGTTTTTATCTTGGGATTTTCAGTTTTTACCCATCAGCCTCCATGTGCTCCCGAATATTTTTTCGCAGATACACAAAAATGATGTTACCAATCTGTTGAATCACAAGAAAGGTTTAACTCTGTGAGATGAATCCACACATCACGAAGCAGTTTCACAGATAGCTTCTTTCTAGTTTTTACGTGGGGATATTTGGTTTTTCCCCATAGGCCAAAAAGGGTTCTCAAATGTCCCTTCGCAGATGCTACAAAAACAGTGTTTCCAACCTGAAAAATCAAAAGAAAGGTTTAACTCCATTGGATGAATCCACACATGACAAATCAGTGTCATGGGTAGCTTCTTTCTGGTTTTCCTCTGGGGAAATTCGGTTTTTCCCATCCTCATCAATGGGCTCCCAAATGTCTCTATGCTGATTCTACAAAAAGAGTGTTTTCAACCTGCTTATCAAAAAAAAAAAAAAAAAAAAAAGGTTTGACTCTGTGAGATTAATCCACACATCACAAAGCAGTTTCAAAGATAGCTTCTTTCTAGTTTTCATCTGGTGATATTGGGTTTTTGTTCATATGCTTTAATGCAATCCCAAAAGTCTCTTTGAAGATTCTACCAAAAGCGTGTTTCCAACTTGCTGAATCAAAAGAAAGGTTTAAGTCTCTGAAATGAATTTACACAACACCAAGAAGTCTCACAGAATAGCTTTTTTCTAGTTTTCTTCTGGGGATATTTGATTTTCACCCATAGATCTCACTGGGTTCCCAAGTGTTCCTTCACAGATTCTACAAAAAGATGTTTATCATATGCTGAATCAAAAGAAAGATTTAGCCCAGTGACATGAATCCACACATCAAAAAACAGATTCACAAATTGCTTCTTTCTAATTTTTTTGTGGGGATATTCAGTTTTTTGCCATAGGCTTCAACAGGCTCCCAAATGTCTCTTCACAGATTCCACAAAAAGAGTGATTCCAACCTGCCAAACCAAAAGAAAGGTTTAACTCTGTCTGATTAACCTACACATCACAAAGCAGTTTCATAGATAGCTTCTTTCTAGTTTTTATCTGGGGATATTCAGTTATTCCTTGTAAACTTCACTGGGCCCTCAAATGTCCCTTCACACTTTTATGAAAACAGTGTTTCCAACCTGTTGAATCAAAAGAAAGGTTTAACTTTGTGAGAGAATCCACATGTCACAAAGGTGTGCCACAGTTAACTTCTTTGTAGTTTTTATCTGGTGATATTCTGTTTTCCTCCATAGGTCTCACTGGGCTCCCACTTGTCCCTTCACAAATTATACAAAAAGAGTGGTTTCAACATCCTGAATCAAAAGAAACTTTAACTCTCTGAGATGAATTCACACAACACAAAACAGTTTCACAGAGAGTTTCTTTCTAGTTTTTATCTGGGGATATTCTGTTTTTCCTAATAGGACTCAATGAGATCTCAAATGTCTCCTCATAGATTCTATGAAAAGAGTGTTTACAACGTGCTGAAACAATACGGAGGTTCAAATCTGTGCAATGAATCCACACATCACAAACAAGATTCACAGATAGGCTCTTTTTAGTTTTTATCTGAGGATACTCATTTTCTTCCCACATGACCATACGGGCTCCCAAATATCTCTTTGTGGATTCTACAGACAGTGTTTCCAACCAGCTGAATCAAACGATAGGTTTAAGTCTTCTAGATGAATCCATACAACACTAAGAGGTTTCACAGATACATTCTTTAACGTTTTCATCTTTGGATATTGGGTTTCTTTTCAGAGGCCTCAATTGGATTTCCAGTGTCCCTTCACAGATTCTACAAGGAGATAATCTCCAACTTGATGAATAAAAAGAGACATTAAACTCTGTGAGATGAATTCACACATCACCAAGCAGTTTCACAGATAGTTACATTCTAGTTTTTATCTGGGGTGCTCAGATTTTCCCCATAGGCCTCAATGGGCTCCCAAACATGTCTTTGCAGATTCTACTAAAAGACTGTTTCTATCCTGCTGAATTAAAAGAAAGGTTTACCTCTGTGTGATGAATTCGCACATCACAAAGCAGTTTCACAGATAGCTTCTTTCTAGTTTTTATCTAGGTATTTTTTTCTCCTTATAATCCTCAATTGGCTCTTAAATGTGCCTTTGCAGTTTTATGAAAATGGTGTTTTCAACCTGCTGATTCAAAAGAAAAGTGTAACTCTCTGAGATGAATCCACACCACACAATGGAGTTTCACAGACAGCTTCTTTCTAGTTTCTAGTTTTTATCTGGGGATATTTGGTTTTTCCCCAGAGGACTCAACAGGATCCCAAATGTCCCTTTGCAGATCTACAAAACGAGTGTGTCCAACCTGCTGAATCAAAATCAACATGTAACTCTGTGTGATGAATCCACCCATCACAAAGCAGTTTCAGAGATAGATTCTTTCTGGTTTTTATCTTTGTATATTCCCTTTTGCCCCATAAGCCCCAATGGGCTCCCAAATGTCCCTTCACAGATTCTGCAAAAAGTGCTTCCAACCAGCTGAATCAAATGATAGATCTATCTCTCTTAAATGAATCCACACCTCACAAAGAAGTTTAACAGATACCTTCTTTAAAATTTTCATATTTGGATATTGGATTTCTCTTTGCAGGCCTCAATGGGATTTCAAATGTCCATCGCAGATTCTGCGAGCAGATGGTCTCTAAATTGTTGAAACAAAAGAAAGTTTTAATTCTGTGCGATGAATCCACACTTCACCAAGCAGTTTCACAGATAGCTTCTTTCTATTTGTTATCTGGGGATATTTGGTTCTTCCCTTTAGGCCTCAATAAGGTCCAAAATGTCCCTTTCCAATTTTTCCAAATACAGTGTTTCTATCCTGCTGAATCAAAAGAGCAGTTTAACCTAGAGAGATGAATCCACATATCACAAAGCAACTGCACTGGTAGATTTTTTTTTAATCTACAGATATGTGGTTTTATCACATAAGCCTCAATGGGCTCCGGAATGCCCCTTCACAGATTCTACACAAAATGTGTTTCCATCAAGTTGAATCAAAACAAAGTTTTAACTCTGTGAGAACAATGCACACATCACACAGCAGTTTGATAGCTAGCTTCTTTCCAGTTTTTATCTGGAGATATTTGGTTTTTCCCCATAAGCATCATTAGTCTCCAAAATGTCCCTGTGCAGATTCTACAAAAAAAAAAAGTGCTTGCACCCTGCTGAATCAAATGAAAAATTTTTCGCAGTGAGATGAAACCACACATCACAAAGCAGGTTCAGAGACAGTCTCCTTCTAGTTTTTATCTGAAGATATTCTGTTTTTCCCATAGGACTCAATGATCTCCCAAATGTCACTTTGCAGTTTCTACAAAGAGTTTTTCCAACCTGATGAATAAAAAAAAAGTTTTATCTCTGTGAGGTAAATCCACACATCACTGAGCAGGTTCAGAGAAAGAGTCTTTCTAGTTTTTATCTGGTGATATTTCATTTTTCCCCTTAGGCCTCAATGTGCTCCCAAATGTCCCTGGACAGATTCTACAAAAAAGAGTGTTTACATCCTGCTGAATCAAAAGAAAGGTTTAACTCTGTGAGATGAAACCACACATCACAAAGCAGATTCACAGATAACTTCTTTCTAGTTTTTATCTAGAGCTATTCAGTTTTTCAACATAGTGCCAAATGGGCTCCCAAATGTCCCTTTGTAGAATTCTACAACAAAAGCATTTCCAACATGATGATTCAAAAAAAGGGTAAACCCTGTGAGATAAATCCACAGACCACAAACCAGTTTCAAAGTTAGCCGCTTTCTAGTTTTTATATGGGAATATTCAGTTTTTACCCATAAACCTCAATGAGTTCCAAAATGTCCATCTGTAGATTGTTCAAAAAGAATGTTTTAAACCTGCTGAATCAAAAGAAAGTTTCAACTCCGTGAGATGAATCCACACATCAAAAAGCAGTTTCACAGATAGCTTCTTTGTAGGTTTTATGTGGGGTTATTGAGCTTTTCCCTGGAGGCTAAAATCAGCTCCCAATATTTCTTCATGGATTCTACAAAAAAAAAAAAAAAAAAGGAATCACAAACTCCTGAATCAAAAGAAAGGTTTAACTCTGTGAGATGAATTTACAGAACACAAAGCAGTTTCACAGACAGTTTCATTCTAGTTGTTATCTGGGGATATTCTTTTTATCATCATAGACCACAATGGGCCCAAAATGTCTCTTTGCACGTTCTATAAACAGAGTGTTTCCAACCTGTTGAATGAAAACAAAGGTTTACCTCTGTGGAATAAATTCAAACATTACAAAGCAGCTGCACAGATAGCTGCTTTCTAGCTTTCATCTGGGGATATTCAGTTTTTCCCCATAGGCCTCAATGGGCTCCAAAACGTCCCATTCACAGGCTCTACAAAAGAGTGTTTTCAACTTGCTGAATCCAAAGAAGGGTTTAACTCTGTAAGATGAATCCACACATCACTAACCACTTTCACAGACAGCTTCTTTCTAGTTTGTATCTGGGGATTTTTGAATTTTAGGCCTCAGTGGATTACATAATGTTTCTCACAGATTCTAGACAAAGAGTGCTTCCAACGTGATGGATCAAAAAAAAAGTTTAATTCTGTTAGATTAATCCACAAGTCACCAAGCTATTTCACAGATTGCTTCTTCCTAGTTTGCATCTGGGGATATTCAGTTTTTTCCCATATGCCTCAATGGGCTCTGAAAAGTACCATCACAGATTCTACAAGAAAAGTGTTTCCAAACTGCTGAATCAAGAGAATGATTTAACTTTGTGAGATGAATCCACACATCACAGAGTAATTTCACAGATTGCTTCTTTATAGTTTTGGATCTTGGGATATTCAGTTTTTCCCCATAGGCCACAATGGGCTCTCAAATGTCCATTTGCAGATTGTACAGAAGGAGTTTTCCCAACCTGCTGAATCAAAAGAAAGTTTAACTGTGTGAGATGAATCCACACATCTACAAGCAGTTTCACAGATAGCTTCTTTCTAGTTTTCAACAGGGAATATCCTTTCTTTCTCCCTTGTTGGCCACAATGGGCTCCCAAATGTCTCTTCACAGATTCTACAAACAGAGTGTTTCCAACCAGCTGAATCAAAAGAAAGGTTTAAATCTGTGAGATAAATTCAAACAACACCAAGCAGTTTCAAAAATAGCTTCTTTCCAGTTTTTATCTGGGAATATTTGTTTTTAACCATAGGCCTCAATGGACTTTCAAATGTCCCTTCACAGATTATACAAGAAAAAAGTGTTTTTAACCTGCTGAATCAAAAGAAAGGTTTAATGTTCTGAGATGAATCCGCACATCACCAAGTAGTTTTACAGAGAGCCTCTTTTTAGTTTTTATCTGTGGATATTCACTTAATCCCCTAGGCCTCAATGGGTTCCCAAATATCCCTTTGCATATTATTCAAAAACAGTGTTTCCAACCTGCTGAATCAAAAGAAAGGTGTAACTCTGTGAGAAGAATTCACACATCACCATGCAGTTTCACAGATAGCTTCTTTTCAGTTTTTATTTGGGAATATTTGGTTTCTTCCCCATAGGCCTCAATGGACACCCAAATGTCCCTTTGCAGATTCCACATAAAGAGGGTTGCCAACCTGCTGAATTGAAAGAAAATTTTAACTCTGTGAGATGAATCTATACATCATCAGGCAGTTTCACAGATAGCTTCTTTCTAGTTTTTATCTGGAAGAAAAATATTTTCAACCTGCTGAATCAAAAGAAAGGTTAACTTTGTGAGATGAATCTACAAATTACAAAGCAGTTTCACAGTAAGATTCTTTCTAGTTTTTAACGGGGAATATTCTGTTTTTCCACAGAGGTCTCAGTGGGCTCTTAAGTACCCTTTTGCAGATTCTACAAAAAGAGTGTTTTCAACCTGCTAATAAAGTAAGGTTTAAGTCTGTGTGAAGAATCCAAACATCACAAAGAAGTTTCAGAGATAGGTTCTGTTTAGTTTTCATCTGGGGATATTTTGGGTTTCCCCAAAGGCCTCAATGGGCTACCAAATGTTCCTTCACAGATTCTACCAAAAGAGTGTTTCCAACCTGCTGAATCAAAAGAAACGTTTATCTCTGAGAGCTGAATCCACACATCACAAAGCAGTTTTACACATAGCTTCTTTCTAGTTTTTATCTGAAGATATTCCGTTTTTCCTCATAGACCTCAATCGACCCCCAAATGTCTCTTTGCAGATTCTATAAAAAGAGTGTTTCCAACCTGCTGAATAAAAGAAAGGTTAAACTCTGTGAGATGAATGCACACATCACAAAGCAGTTTCAAGAAAGTTTCTTTCCAGTTTTTAACTGGATATCTTCAATTTTTCCCCATAGGCATCAATGGGCTCTGAAAACTGCCATCACAGATTCTACAAAAAAAAAAGAGTTTCCAACCTGCTGAATAAAAAAAAGGTTTTACTCTGTGAGGTGAATCAACACATCACAAAGCAGTTTCGTTGACACCATATTTCTAGTTTTTATCTAGGGATATTTAGTTTATCCTTATTTGCCTCAGTGGACTCCCAAATGTACCTTTACAGACTCTACAAAAAGAGTGCTGCCAACCTACTGAATCAAAGGAAAGGTTTGTCTCTGTGAGATGAAACGACACATCACCAAGCAGTTTCACAGATAGTTTCTTTGGAGTTTTTATCTAAGGATATTCCATTTTTTCTCTTAGGCCTCAATGGACATCTAAATGTCCCTTCGCAGATTATACAAAAAGATTGTTTCCAACTTGCTGAATCCAAAGATATGTTTAATTCTGTGAGAGGAATCCACACACCACCAAGCAGTTTTACAGATAGCAGCTTCTTTCTAGTTTTTATCTGGGGATATTCAGTTATTCCCCTATGTCACAATGGACTACAAATATTCCTTTGGCAGATTCCTCAAAGAGTGCTCCAAACCTGCTCTATCAAAAAAAGTTTTAACTCTGTGAGATGAATCCACACATCACAAAGCATTTTCACAGATAGCTTTCCCTAGTTTTTATCTTGGGATATTCATTTTTTCCCCATAGGCCACAAGTAAATCCCAAATGTCCCTTTGCAACTTTTACAATAAGAGTGTTTCCAACTTACTGAATCATCAGAAAGTTTTAACTCTGTGAGATGAATTCATACATCACAACCAGTTTCACAGATAGTTTCCATTAAATTTTTATCAGAGGATATTCTGTTTTTCAACGTAGGCCTCAATGGGCTCCCAAATGTCCCTTCTGAGATTCTACAAAAAGAATTTTTCCAACCTCTTGCATCAAAAGAAAGTTTTAACTCTGTGACATGTATCCATAACAAAGCAGTTTCCCAGATAGCTTCTTTTTAGTTTTTATCTGGTGATATTTGATTTTTCTTTATATGCCCAATGGACTGCCAAATGTCCCTTCAGAGATTCCACAAAAAAAGTGTTTCCAACCTGCTTAATCAAATGAAAGTTTTGCCTCTGTGAGATGAATCCACACATCAAAAGGACGTTCAAGGATTGCATATTATTAGTTTTTATCTGGAAATATTCAGTTTTTAACTTTAGGCCCCAGTGGGATCCCAAGTATCCCTTTGCAGATTCTACAGAAGGAGCATTTCCAAGCTGCTGAATAAAAAGAACAGTTTTACTCTGTGAGATGAATCCACACATGACAAAGTAGTTTCACAGATAGCTTCCTTCTACTTTTTTTCTGGGTATATTCAGTTTTTTCCTACAGTCCTTAATGGGCTCCCAAATGTTCCTTCGCAAATTCTACAAAAAGTGTGCTTCCAACCTGCTGAATCAAAAGAAAGGTTTAACTCTTTGAAATGAATCCACACATTACAAAACTGTTTCACAGATAGCTTCTTTCTAGTTTTTATCTAGGGATATTCTGTTTTTTCCCATAGGCTTCAATGTGCACCAAAATGTCTTTTCACATATTCTGAAAAAGGGCGTTTCCAGTATGCCGAATCAAAGCAAAGCTTTAACTCTGTGAAATGAATCCACAATCAAAAAGAAGTTCACAAGTGGCTTCTTTCTAGTTTTTATTGAGGAATATTCGGTTTTTCTGAATAGGCCACAATATGCTTCCATATGTCTATTTGCAGATACTTCAAAAAGAGTGTTTCCAAACAGTTGAATCAAAAGAAATGATTAACTTTGTACAATTAATCTAGATATCACAACGTAGATTCACAGATAGCTTCTTTCTAGTTTTTATCTGGAAATATTCACTTTTTCTCCACAACCCACAGTGGGTTCCCAAATGTCTTCTCACAGATTCTGCAAAAATAGTTTTTCCAGTTTGACTATCAAAAGAAAAATTTAACTTTGTGAGATGAATCCACACATCACAAAGTAGTTTCAGGGATAGCTTCTTTCTAGTTTTTATCTAGGGATTTTCTTTTTTCCCCATAGACCACAATGGGTTCTCAAATGTCTCATCCAGATTCTATCAAAAAAAAAAAAAAAAAAAAAAGAAGTGTTTTAAACTTGCTGAATCAAAAGAAAGGGTTAACTTTGTGAACTGAATCTACACAACATAAATCAATGTCACAGATAACTTCTTTGTAGTCTATATCTGGGGATATTTGGTTTTCCTCTAGGCCTCAATGGGCTCCCAAATGTCAATTCATGGATTCCACAAAAAGAGTGTTTCCAACCTGCTGAATCAAAAGAAAGGTTATCTCTGTAAGGTGAATCCACAAGTCACAGGGCAGTTTCACACAAAGCTTCCTTTTAGTTTTTAACTGGGGATATTCAGTTTTTCCAAATAGGCACTAATGGGGTCTTAAATGACCCTTCACTGATTCTAAAAAAAACAGTGTTTCCAATCTGGGGAATTAAAAAAAAAAGGTTTGACTCTGTGAGATGAATCCACACATCACCAAGCAGTTTCACAGATAGGTTCTTCCTAGTTTTTATCTGGGGATATATAATTTTTCCCAATAGGCCTCAGTGGGCTCCCAAATGTCCCTTCACTGATTCTAAGAAAACAGTGTTTCCAATCTGATTAATCAAAAGAAAAGTTTGACTCTGTGAAATGAATCCACACATCAGCAAGCAGTTTCGCAGATAGCTTCATTTTGGTGTGTATCTGGGGATTTTCGTTTTTTTCCTTTAGGCCTCAATAAACTCCCAAATGGTCCATCACAGATTATACAAAAATAGTGATTCCAAACTGCTGAATTAAAAGAAACGTTTACCTCTATGGATGAATACACACATCACCAGACAGTTTCAGAGATAGCTTTTTCCTAGTTTTCATCTGGTGATATTATGTTTCCAATAAACCTCAATGGGCTGACAAATGCCCCTTTGTAGATTCTACAAAAAGAGTTTTTCAATCTACCGAATCAAGAGTAACTTTTAACACTGTGAGATGAATCCATTCCTCACAAAGCATTTTCAAAGACAGCCTGTTTCCAGTTTTTATCTGGGCATATTCTGTTTTACCTTATAAGCCTCAATGGGCTATCAAATATCCCTTCACAGTTCTATGAAAAGAGTGTTTCCTATCCAGTGAATCAAAAGAGAGGTCTATTTCTGTGATGTGAATCCACACATCAAAAAACAGTTTTACAGATTGCTTCACTCTAGTTTTTATCTGGGATAAAAAGTTTTTTCAGCTGCATCCATGTCCCTACAAAGGACGCAAACTCATCCTTTTTTATGGCTGCATAGTATTCCATGGTGTATATGTGCCACATTTTCTTAATCCAGTCTGTCACTGATGGACATTTGGGTTGATTCCAAGTCTTTGCTATTGTGAATAGTGCCGCAATGAACATACGTGTGCATGTGTCTTTGTAGTAACATAATTTAAAATCCTTTGGGTATATACCTAGTAGTGGGATGGCTGGGTCATATGATACATCTAGTTCTAGATCCTTGAGGAATCGCCATACTGTTTTCCATAATGGTTGAACTAGTTTACAATCCCACCAACAGTGTAAAAGTGTTCCTATTTCTCCACATCCTCTCTCTATCACAAGAAGAGAAAACCAAACACCGCATGTTCTCACTCATAGGTGGGAACTGAACAATGAGCTCACTTGGACTCGGGAAGGGGAACATCACACACTGGGGCCTATCATGGGGAGGGGGGAGGGGGGAGGGATTGCATTGGGGAGTTATACCTGATATAAATGATGAATTGATGGGTGCTGACGAGTTGATGGGTGCAGCACACCAACATGGCACATGTATACATATGTAACAAACCTGCACCTTATGCACATGTACCCTAGAACTTAAAGTATAATAATAAAAAAACATAAAATAAAATTAAAAAAAAAAAGTTTTTTCCAATATGCCTGAAAGTCCTCCCAAATGTCCCTTCACAGATTCTACAAAAGGAGTGATTCTAACCTGTTAAATCAAAATGATGGTTAACTCTGTGAGATGAACGCCCATATCACCAAGCAGTTTCAGAGATGGTTTCTCTCCTGATTTTATCTGGAAATATTCTGTTGTATCCCATAGGCCACAATGGGCTCCCAAATGTCCCTTCAGAGATTCTACAAAAAGTGTGTTTCCAACCTGCATAATCAAAAGACAGTTTTAACTCTGTGAGATGAATCCACACATCACAAAGTAGTTTCACAGATAGCTTCTTTCTAGTTTTGATCTGTGGATATTCTGTTTTCCCAATAGACCTCAATGGGCTCCCAAATGTCCCTTCACAGATTCTACTAAAACAGTGTTTCCAACATGCTAAATCAAAAGAAACTTTTAACTTTGTGAGATAAATCCACAGATCACAATGTAGTTTGATGGCATTTTTCTAGTTTTTATCTGGGGATATATGATTTTTCATCATAGGCCATAATGGGCTCCCAAATGTCTTTTCACAGATTCTACAAAAAGAGTGCTTCCAAGCTGCTGAATCCAAAGAAAGGTTTAACTCTGTGAGATGAATTCACATACCTCAAAGCAGTTTCACAGGTAGATTATTTCTAGTCTTTGTCTAGGGATATACAGTTTTTCCCCATATGCAATAATGGGCTCCTAAATGACCCTTTGCAGACTCTACAAAAAAAAGTAATTCCAACCTGCTGAATCAAAAGATAGGTTAAACTCTGTAACATGAATCCAAACATCACCAAGCAGTTTGACAGATAGCTTCTTTTTAGGTTTTATCTGGGGATTTCTGCTTTTTCCACTAGGCCTCAGTGGGCTCCCAAATGTCTACTCACAGATTTGATAGAAAGAGTGTTTGTAACCTGCTGAATCAAAATAAACATTTACATTTATTAAATGAATCCACATATTAGCAGGCAGTTTCACAGATAGTTTCTCTAGTTTTTACCAGGGGATATTCACTTTGTCCCCTTAGGCTTCAAAGGGCTCTCAAATGTCCCTTTGCAGACTCTACAAAAAGAGTTTTTTCAACCTGCTGAATCAAAATAAAGGTTTTACTCTGTGAGGTGAATCCACACATCTCCAGTCGTTTTTACAGACAGCTTCTTTCTGGCTTTCATCTTGATATATTTGGTTTATTCCCATAGGCCTCAATGGGCTCCAAAATGTTTCTTCACAGATTCTGCAAAGTGAATGTTTCCAACTGATGTATCAAAAAATGCTTAAACTCTATGAGATGAATCCACACATCAGCAAGAAGTTGCACTAATAGCTTCTTTCAAGTTTTTAACTGGGGATATTCGGTTTCCCACATAGGCCTTAAAGGGCTTTGAAAAGGCGATTCACAGATTCCACAAAAAGAGTGTTTACAACATGGTAAATTAAAATAATCTTTTAACTCTATGAGCTCAATCCACACATCACCAGACAGCTTCACAGATAGCTTCTTTCCAGTTTTTATCTGGGGATATTCAGTTTTTCCCCATAGGCCTCAATGGTTTCCCAAACATCTCATCACAGATTCTACAAAAAGAGTGTTTCCAACCTGCTGAATGAAAAGAAAGGTTAAACTCTCTGAGATTAATCCATACATCACACATCACCAAGGAGCTTCACAGATAGCTTGTTTCTAGTTTTTATCTGTGGATATTCGGTATTGCCCCATAGGCCCCAATGGGCTCCCAAAGGTCCCTTCACAGATTCTCAAAAAGTATGTTTCCAACCTTCTCAATCATAAGAAAGATTTAACTCTGTGAAATGAATCCACACAACACAAAGTAGTTTCAGAGATAGCTTCTCTCTAGTTTTTATCTGGGGATATTCGGTTTTTCCCATTATGCCACAATGGGCTCCCAAATGTCCCTTTGCAGATTCTATAAAAAGAGGATTTCCAATGTACTGAATCAAAAGTAACTTTTTTTTTATTATTATTATACTTTAAGTTCTAGGGTACATGTGCATAACGTGCAGGTTTGTTACATATGTATACATGTGCCATGTTGGTGTGCTGCACCCATCAACTCGTCAGCACCCATCAATTCATCATTTATATCAGGTATAACTCCCCAATGCAATCCCTCCCCCCTCCCCCCTCCCCATGATAGGCCCCAGTGTGTGATGTTCCCCTTCCCGAGTCCAAGTGAGCTCATTGTTCAGTTCCCACCTATGAGTGAGAACATGCGGTGTTTGGTTTTCTCTTCTTGTGATAGTTTGCTAAGAATGATGGTTTCCAGCTGCATCCATGTCCCTACAAAGGA
>NC_045445.1:91339159-91356202 GCF_002776525.5 Piliocolobus tephrosceles
GCACTCCCGAGTGAGATGACCCCAGTACCTCAGTTGAAAATGCAGAAATCACCGGTCTTCTGTGTCGCTCGCGCTGGGAGAAGGAGACTGAAGCTGTTCCTATTCGGCCATCTTGCTCCCGAGAACCCAAAAGTAACTTTTAACTCTGTGAAATGGATCCACACATCACAAAGCAGTTTCCCAGATCACTTGCTTCTAGTTTTTATCTGGGGATATTCAGTTTTTCACCATAGACCTCAATGGACTCCCAAATGTTTCTTCGCAGATACTACAAACAGACAGTTTCCAACATGGTGAATCAAAAGAAAAGTTTAACTCTGTGAAATGGATCCACACATCATGAAGCAGTTTCCCAGATAGCTTTTATTTAGTGTGTTTCTGGGTATTTTCTGGTTATTATTATTATTTTTTGTAGGCCTCAATGGACTCCCATAGGTTTCTTCACAGTTTCTAAGAAAAAGAATGTTTCCAACCTGCTGAATCAAAAGCAAGGTTTAACTTTCAAACATGAATCCACACATCACCAGGCGGTTTCACGGATAGCTTATTTCTAATTTTTATCTAGAAATATTTGCTTTTTCCTCATAGGCCTCAAAGGGCTCTCAAATGTCCCTTTGCAGATTCTACAAAAAGAGTGTTTCCAATAGGCTATATCAAAAGCAATTTTAACTCTGTGACATGAATTTACACACCACCTAGCATTTTCACAGATAGCTTGTTTTTAGTTTTCATCTATGGATATTCGGTTTTTCCTTCATAGGCCTCAAGGGACTCCAAAAAGTCCATTCGGAAATTCTACAAAACAGTGTTTCCAAACTGATGAATACAAAGACAGGTTAATTCATTGAGATAAATCCAGACATCACACAGCATTTTCACAGATAGCTTCTCTCTAGTTTTTGTTTGGGGATATTCGGTTTTTCCAAATAGGTATTATTGGGCTCCCAAAAGTCCCTTCGCAGATTCTACAAAAAGAATGTTTACTATCTGCTGAATCCAAAGAAAGTTTTAACTCTGTCAGATGAATCCACACATTACAAGTCATTTCACATATATTTTCTTTCTAGTTTTTATCTGTGGAATATCATTTTTCCCCATAGGCCTCCATGGGCTCACAAATGTTCCTTTGTAGAGTCTACAAAAAGTGTATCCAACATGTTGAATCAAAAGAAAGTTTTATCTCTGTGAGATAAATACACACATCACCACAGATTCTAAAAAAACATTGTTTCCAATCTGGTGAATCAAAAGAAAGGTTTAACTCTGTGACATGAATCTACACATCAACAAGCAGTTTCACAGATAGCTTCATATCACTTTGTATCTGGGAAATTTTTTTCCCTTAGGCCTCGATGGACTCCCAAATGTTCCTTAACAGATTATACAACAAGAGGGCTTCTGATCTGCTGAATTAAAAGAAACATTTCCTTCTATGAGATCAATCCACACATCAGCAGTCGGTTTCACAGATAGCTTCTTCCTAGTTTTTATCTTGGGATATTCAATTTCTCACTATAGGCCTCAATTATTTCAAAATGTTTCCTTGCAGATTCCACAAAGAGTGTTTCCAAACTGACGAATCAAAAGAAAGTTTTAACTCTGTGAGATGAACCCACACATCACCAAAGAGTTTCACAGTAAGCTTCTATCTAGTTTTATCTGGTGGTATTCTTTTATTCCTCATAGGCCTCAAGGGGCTCCCAAATATCCCTTCACAGATTCTCAAAAAGGGTTTCCAACCTTCTGAATCATCAGAAAGATTTAACTCTGTGAAGTGAATCCACACATCACAAAGCAGTTTCACAGATAGCTTCTTTCTCGTTTTTATTTGGGGATATTCAGTTTTTATCGAGTAGGCCTCAATGTGCTCCGAGATTTCCCTTTGCAGATTCTACAAAAAAAAAATGTTTCCAACCTACTAAATCAAAAGTAAGTTTCAAATCGGTGCGAGGAATCCACACATCTCAATGTAGTTTCACAGATAGCTCTTTTATACTAGTTTTTACCTGGGGATCTTCTGTTTTTCTCCATAGTCCTCAATGGGCTCCCAAATGTCCCTTTGCAGATTCTACAAACATAGGGTTTCCAACTTGGTAAATCAAAAGAAAGTTTTAAGTTGGTGAGTTCAATACACACATCACCACAAAGTTTCACAGATAGATTCTTTTTAGCTTGTTTCTGGGGAATTTTAATTTTTTTCCATAGGCCTCAATGGACTCCCAAATATTCCTTTGCAGATCCTAAGAAAAAGAATGTTTCCAACCTGCTGAATCAGAAGAAAGGGTTAACTCTATGAGATGAATTCACACATCACCAAGCAGTTACACTGATAGTTTATTTCTCGTTTTTAATGCGATATTTGGTTTTCCCACATAGCCCTCAAGGGGCTCTAAGTCCCTTCGCAGAGTCTACAAAAAGAGTGTTTCTAAACTCATGAACACAAAGACAGGTTAACTCTGTGAGTTGAATCCACACATCACAAAGCTGTTTCACAAATAGATTCTTTCTAGTTTTTATGTAGGGATATTCATTTTTTCCCTATAGGCATCAATGACACTTTGCAGATTCTACAAAAAAAGTGTTTCCAACTTGCTGAATCAGAAGAAAAGTTTATCTCTGTGAGTTGAATCCACACATCCCAAGGAGTTTCACAGTTAGCTTCTTTCTAGTTTTTATCTTGGGATAGTCGGATTTTCCCCATAGGTCTCAAAAATCTCCCAAATGTACCTTTGCGGATATACAAAAATGTGTTTTTAACCTGCTGAAACAAAACAAAAATAAGGTTTAACTCTGAGATGAATACACACATCAACAAACAGTTTCACAGATAATTTCTTTCTGGTTTGTATCCTGGGATTTTCAGTTTTTCCCCCTATACCTCAATGAACCTTCACAGATTTTGGAAAAAGAGTGTTTCCAACCTGCTGAATCAAAGGTGATGTTTAATTCCGTTAGATGAATCCACACACCACAAAGCAGTTTCACAGATAGCTTCTTTCAAGTTTTTTGGGGGGATTATTCTGTTTTTCCCCATATGCCTCAATGTGCTCTGAAAAGTACCATCACAGATTCTACAAAAAGAGTGTTTACAAACTGCTAAATCAAAAGAATGTTTTAACTTTGTGAAATGAATGCACACATCACAAAGTAGTTTCACAGATAGATCTTCCTAGTTTTATCTAGGGATATTTTTTCCCCCACAGGTTTCAATGGGATCCCAAATATACCCTCAGAGATTCTACAAAAAGAGTGTTTCCAACATGCTGAATCAAAAGGAACTTTAAACCCTGTGAGATAAATCCACACATCATGAAGTAGTTTCACAGGTAGCTTCTTTCTTGTTTTTATCTGCGGATATTTGGCTCTTCCCCATAGTCCACAATGAGTTCCCAAATGGCTCTTCACAGATTCTACAAAGAGTGTTTCTAACCTGAAAAGGCAAAAGAAAGGTTTAACTCTGTGAGATGAAACCACATATGCAAAGCAGTATCACATGTAGCTTCTTTTGAGTTTTTATCTGGGGATATTCAGTTTTTCTCATAGGCCTCATCTGTCTTCCAAATGTCCCTTTACGGATTTTACAACAAGAGTGTTTCCAAACTGCTGAATCAAAAGAACAGTTTACCTCTGTGAGATGAATCTGCACATAAGAAATCAGTTTCCCAGATAGCTTCTTTGTATTTTTTTCTGGGGGATATACATTTTTTTTCACCATAGGCCTGAATGGGCTCCCAAATGTCCCTTTGCAGATTCTACAAATTTCTTATCTGGGGATATTCTGTTTTCCACCATAGGCTTTAATGGGCTTTCAAACGTTCTTTCACAGATTCTGCCAAAAGAATGTTTCCAATCTGTTGAATCAAAAGCAAATTTTAACTCTGTCAGATGAATCCTTAGATCACAAAGCAGTTTCACAGACAGCATATTTCTAGTTTATATCTGGGGATATTCAATTTTACCCCATAGGCCTCAATGGGCTCTGAAAAGTTCCTTTGCAGTTCCTATAAAAAAGTGATTCCAACCTGCTGAATCTAATGTATGTTTTAACTCTGTGATACGAAATTGCACATCACCAAGCAGTTTCACAGATAGCTTCTTTTTAGTATTTACCTTGAATATTTGGTTTTTCCTTATAAGCCTCAATGTGCTTCCAAATGTCGCATTGCAGATTTTACAAAAAGAGTATTTCTAACCTGCCGAATCAAAAGAAAGTTAATTCTGTGAGATTAATCCACACAGCACAAAGCCCTTTCACAGAGAGTTTCCTTCTAGTTTTAATCTGGGGATATTCAGCTTTTCCCCATAGGCCCCAATAGGCTCCACAATATCTCCTTGCAGATTCTACAAAAAGAGTGTTTCCAATGAGCCGAATCAAAAGAAATTTTTGACTCTCTGAGATGAATCCACACATCACAAAGCAGTTTCACAAATAGTCACTTTTTAGTTTTTATCTGGAGATGTTCAGTTTTTCCCCATAGGCCTCAATGGGGTTCTAAACGTTTCTTCACAGATTCTACAAAAGCAGTTTTCAGCCAGTTGAATCAAAAGAAAGCTTTAATTCTGTGAGATGAATCCACACATCACAAAGAAGTTTCACGGATAGGTTCTTTTTATAGCTTTTACTATGGGAAAATCGAATATCTGCAGATAAAAACTAGAAAAAAAGCTATCTGTGAAACTGCTTGGTGATGTCTGGAATTATCTCACACAGTTAAAACTTTCCTTTGATTAAGCAGGTTGGAAACACAGTTTTTATAAAATATGCGAAGAGAAACTTCAGAGCCCATTGACGTCTATGGGGAAAAACTGAATATCGCCAGATAAAAACCACAAAGTAGTTATAGGTGAAACTGCTTTTTTCTGGATAGCTTCTTTTATCTGGGGATATTGGATTTTTCTTCATAGGCCACAATTGGCTCCCAAATTTCTGTTGACAGAGTCTCCAAAAAGACTGTTTTCAATGTGCTGAATGAAAAGAAAGTTTTACTTCTGTGAGCTAAATCCACAGATCACCAAGCAGTTTCACAGATAGCTTTTTTTCTAGTTTTTTTCTGGGGATATTCGCTTTTCCCCATAGGCTTCAATGAGTTCCCAAATGTCCATTTGCATATACTACAAAAAGAGTATTTCCAACCTGCAGCATCAAAGGAAAGGTATAACTCTGTGAGATGAATTTACACATCACCAAGAAGTTTCACAGATAGGTTCTTTCTAGCGTTTATCTAGGATTATTAAGTTTTCCCCCTTAGGATTATGTGGGCTCCCAAATGTCCCTTCACAGACACTACAAAAAGTTTTTTTCAACCTGCCGAATCAAAAAAAAAAAAAAAAAAAAAAGATTTAACTCTGTGAGATGAAAGCACACACCCCTAGGAAGTTTCACACCAGATTCTTTGTAGTTTTTAACTGGGGATATTCCGTTTTTCCCCATAGGCCTTAATGAACTACCAAATGTACCTTTGCAGATTCTATAAAGAGTCTTTTTAATGTACTGATTTTAAAAGAAAGGTTTAACTTCCTGAGTTGAATCCACATATCACAAAGCATTTTCACAGATAGCTTCTTTCTAGTATTTTATCTGGAGATATTAATTTTTCCCTGTAATCCTCATTGAGCTCCTACACGTCTCTTTGTAGATTCTTCAAAAAGAATGTCTTCAATCTTCTGAATCAAAACAATGATTTAACTTTGTGTGATGAACCAACACATCTCCAAGCAATTTCACAGATAGCATCTTTCTAGTTTGGATCTGGGGATATTCAGGTTTTCTCCTTAGGCCTCAAATAACTCCCACATGTACCTTGGCATATTCTACAAAAAGAGTGTTTTCAACCTGTTCAATCAAAAGAAAGGTTTCACTATGTGAGATGAACCCACACATCACCAAGCAGTTACACAGATAGCTTCTTTGTAGATTTATCTGGGGATAATCTTTTTTTTTTTTTTACATAGAAATCAATGGGTTCCCAAAAGTCCCCTTGCAGTTTCTACAAAAGGAGTGTTTCCAAACTGTTGAAACAAAAGCAAGATTTAACTCAGTGAGATGAATCCACACATCACCAAGCAGTTTTTCAGATAGTTTTCTTCTGGTTTTTATCTGGGGATATTTGATTTTACCCCATTAGTCTCAAAGGGCTCCATATTGTCTCTTAGCAGATTGTACAAAAAGAGTATTTTAAACCTGCTGAATGAAAAAAAGGTTGAACTCTGTGAGATAAATACAGACATCACCAAGCAGTCACAGGTAGCTTCTTTCTAGTTTTAATCTCAGGATATTAGTTTTTTCCTACAGGCATCAATGGGCTCCCAAATATGCCTTTGCAGGTTCTACAAAAAGAGTTTTTTCAACCTGCTGAATCAAAAGAAAGCTTTATCACTGTGGGATGAATCCACACATCACCAAGCAGTTTCACAGATATATTCTTTCTTGTTTTTATCTGGGAATATATGGTTTTCCCCTAGGCTTCAACGGTCTCCCAAATGTCTCTTAGTAGATTCTATACAAAGAATCTTTCCAAATGCTAAATCAAAAGAAAGTTGTAACTCTGTGAGATGAATCAACACTTCACAAAACAGTGTCAAAGATAGCCTCTTTCTACTTTTTTCTGGGGATATTCTGCTTCTCCCCATAGGCCTCAATGGGCTCTGAAATGTACCTTCACAGATTATACAAAAAGAGTGTTTTCAAACTGGTGAATCAACAGAAAGTTGTAGCTCTGTGAGATGAATCCACACATCACCAAGCAGTTTCACAAATAGCTTCTTTCTACTTTTTATCTGGGGATATTTGGTTTTTCCACACAGTCCTCAATGGGCTCCCAAATGTTTCTTCACAAATCTTACAAAAATAGTGTTTCCAACATGATGATTCAAAAGAAATTCTCTGTGAGATGAATCCTATCATCTTGAAGCAATTTCACAGGTAGCTTCTTTCAAGTTTGCATCTGAAGATATTTAGTTCTTCCCCATAGGCCTCAATAGGCTCACAAATAGCTTGTCACAGATTCTACACCAAGAGTGTTATCAACCTGCTGAATCAAAAGAAAGGTTTAACTCTGTCAGATGAATCCACACATCACCAAGAAGTTGTACCAATAGCTTCCTTCTTGTTTTTATCTGGGGATATTCTCTTTTTTCCCATAGGTCTCAATGGGCTTTGAACATAACTTCTCAGATTCTGCAAAAGGAGTGTCTCCAACGTGCTGAATCAAAAGAAAGGTTTAGAACTGTGGGATGGATTTACACATCATGATGTAGTTTCACAGATAGCTTCCTTCTCGTTTTTATCTGAGATATTCAGTTTTCCCCCCACAGTCAATGGTCTTTCAAATATCCCTTTGCAGTTTATACAAAAAGAGTGACTCCAACCTGCTTAATCAAAAGACAGGCTTAAGATTGAGAGATGAAGCCACACATCACAGAGCAGTTTCACAGAGGGCTTCTTTCTGGTTTTTATCTGGGGATATTCAGTTTTTTTGCATAGGCCTCAATGGTCTCCCAAATATCCCTTCACATACAATAAAAAATAGTGTTTCCAACCTGCTGAATCAAAAGAATGGTTTAACTCTGGGAGATGAATCCAGATCTCGCAAAACAGTTTCACAGATAACTTCTTTCTGTTTTTTTCAGTGGATATTTGTTTTTTCCCATAGGCCACATTAGTCTCGCAAATGTTTCTTCACAGATTCTACAAAAAGAGTTTTTCCAACCTGCTGAATGAAATGAAAGTTTTAACGCTGTGAGATGAATCCAAACATCACAAACCTGTTTCACTGAAATTTCTTTCACTTTCACTTTCACTTGAACTTCTTTCGAGTTTATATCTGGGGATATTGAGTTTTTCCCTAAAGTCTTTAATGGGATCCCAAATTTCCTTTCACAGATTCTACAAAGACAGTCTGTAGCCTGTTGAATCAGTGGAAACATTTAACTCTGTAAGATTAATTTACACATCACCAAGCATTTTCACAGATAAATTCTTTCTTGTTTTTATCTGGGGATATTCGGTTACTCCCTGTAGGGCACAATGGGCTTCCTAATGTCCCTTTGCAGAATCTACAAAAAGAATGTTTCCAACCTGCTGAATCAAATGAAAAGGTTTAACTCTGTGAGACTACTCCACAAATCACCAAGCAGTTTTACTGATAGCTTCTTTTTCTGTATGAAAACTGGAGATTTTAAGTTTTTCCCCTTAGGCCTCAATGGATGCTTAAATGACCCTTCAAAGATTCCACAAAAGAGTGTTTCAAACCTGCTAATTTAAAAAAGAAAGATTTAACTGTGTGAGATGAATCCACACATCACAGTGGAATTTCACAGATAGCTTCTTTCTAGTTTTCATCTGGGGATGTTTTGTTTCCCCATAGCACTCAATGAGTTCTGATAAGTTTCTTCACAGATTCTACAAAAAAGTGTTTCCAACCTGCTGATTCAATAGAAAGTTTTAACTCTGTGAGATGAATCCACACATCACCAAGAAGTTTCACAAATTGCTTCTTTCTGATTTTTATCTGGGGATATTCAGTTTGGGCCTGTAGGCCTCAATGGGCTTCCAAATGATCCTTTGCAGATTCTACAAAAAGAGTGCTTTCAACCTGCTGAATCAAAAGAAAGATTTAACTCTGTGAAATGAATTGACACATCACCAAGCAGTATCACAGATATCTTCTTTCTAGTTTTTCTCTGGGAATATTTTGTTTTTCTTTATAGGCCTCAATGGACTGTCAAATGTCCCTTCCCAGATTCTACAAAAAGGGTGTTTCCAACCTGCTGAATCAAAAGAAACGTTTAATTCTGTGAAATGAATCCATGCATCACTAGGCAGTTTCACAGATAGCTTCTTTTTAGTTTTTCTCTTTTTTTTTTTTTTTTTTTTTGAGACAGAGTCTCGCTCTGTCGCCTGGGCTGGAGTGCAGTGGCCAGATCTCTGCTCACTGCAAGCTCTGTCTCCTGGGTTTACACCATTCTTCTGCCTCAGCCTCCCGAGTAGCTGGGACTACAGGCACCAGCCACCTCGCCCAGCTAGTTTTTTGTATTTTTTTAGTAGAGACGGGGTTTCACCATATTAGCCAGAATGGTCTCGATCTCCTGACCTCATGATCCACCTGTCTCGGCCTCCCAAAGTGCTGGGATTACAGGCTTGAGCCACCGTGCCCGGCCCATTTTAGTTTTTAACAGGGAATTTTCGTTTCTTTCTCCTAGGGGCTCCTAGGGATTTTTCCTCAAGGGTCTCCCAAATGTCCCTTTGAAGATTCTACGAAAAATGTTTTTTTCAATCAGCTGTAACAAAAGAAAGCTTTAATTCTGTGGGATGAATCCACATGTCACCAAGCAGTTTCACAGACAGCTTCTTTCTTGTTTTTATTTGGGGATATTATGTTTTTCCCCATAGACTTCAATAAGATTTCAAATATTCCTTTGCACTTTCCACAAAAGGAGTGTTTCCAACCTGCAGAATCAAAATTTTTTTTTAATTCTGTAAGATGAATACATACATCACAAAGCAGTTTCACAGATAGCTTCTTTCTAGTTTTTATGTGGGGATATTCTGTTTCCCCATATTACTCTATGGGCACTGAAATGTCCCATTGCTGATTCTACGAAAAGAATGTTTCCAAATTGCTGAATCAAGAGAATGGTTTAACTTTGTGCGATGAATCAACTCATCACAGTGTGGTTTCACAGGTAGCTCCTTACTAGTTTTTATCTAGGGATATTACTTTTTTTTTTCTACAGGCTGCAATGGGCTCCCAAATATCCCCTTACAAATTCTAAAAAAAACAGTGTTTCCAACCTGCTGAATCAAAAGAAACATGTAACTCTGTGAATTGAATCAACATATCACAAGCAGCTTCACAGATAGCTTCTTTCTAGTTTTTATCTGGGGATATTTGCTTTTTCCCATCAGGCATAAACGGGTTCCAAATGTCCCATCACAGATTCTACATAAAGAGGATTTCCAGATGGCTGAATCAAAAGAAAGATTTACCTCTGTAAGATGTATCCACACATCACAGATAGTTTCTCTCTAGTTTTTATCCGTGGATATTCCCAGATAGTGTCTTTCTAGTTTTTATCTGTGGATATTCAGTTTTTCCCCATAGGCCTATAAGTGCTATTAAGTGCCCCTTCACAGATTCAGCAACAACAACAAAAAGTGTTTCCAACCTGCTGAATCAAAAGAAAATTTTATATCTGTGAGATGAATCCACATGTCAGAATGAAATTTCACAGACAGCTTCTTTCTAGTTTTTAACTTCAGATATTCGGTTGTTCTCCACTGGCCACAATGGGCTTCCAAATGTCCCTGTGCACATTCTACAAAGAGAGTGGTTCCAACCTGCTGAATCAAAAGAATGGTTTAACTCTGTGAGATGGATCCACCCACTGCAAAACAGTTTCACAGATAACTTCTTGCTAGTTTTTATCTGGGGATATTAGATTTTTCTACTTAGGGCTCAATGGGCTCCCAAATATCCCCTCTCAGATTGTACAATAAGCGTGTTTTCATCCTGTTAAATGAAAATAAAGGTTAATCTCTGTGATATGAATACACATGTCAAAAAGCAGTTTCACAGAGAGTTTCTTTCTTGTTTTTCTCTGGCAATATCCATTTTCTTTTTCCCCTAGGCCACAATGGCCTCCCAAATATCCTATCCCAGATTCTACAAAACAAAAAAAAAAAAAGTTTCCAACCTTGTTAATCAAAACAAAGGTTTAACTCTGTGAGATGAATCCACCCATCACAAAGCAGTTTCACAGATAGCTTCTTAATAGATTTTATCTTGGTATATTCGGTGTTTCCCCATAGTCCTCAATGGAATGCCAAATATCCCTTCGCAGATTCTACAATTTCCGACCTGCTGAATCAAAAGAAACGTGGAACTCTGTGAGATGAATCTACACATTAACAAGAAGTTTCACAGAGGGCAGCTTTCTAGTTTTCATCTGGGGATATTCCGTTTTTCCCCATAGTCCTCAATTGACTCCCATTTGTCCCTTCGCTGATTGTATAAAAAAGAGTGTTTCCAAGCTGCTGATTCAAATGAAAGATTTACCACCTTGAGACAAATCCACACATCACAAACCAGTTTCACAGATATCTTCATTCTAGCTTTTATCTAGGAATACTTGGTTTTTCCTGATAGGCTGCAATGTGCTCCCAAATGTCCCTTCACAGATTATACAAAAAGAGTGTCTCCAATCTACTGAAACAAAAGCAAGTTTTAACTCTGTGAGATAAATCCACACATTACCAAGCAGTTTGACAGATAGCTTCTTTCTAGTTATTATCTGGGGATATTCTGTTTTTCCCCACAGGCATCAATGGGCCTTCAAATGTCCCTTTGCAGAATCTATAAAAAGTGTTTCCAACCTGCTGAATCAAAAAGATAGGTTTAACTCTTTGAAATTCATTCACATATTACCAAGTGGTTTTGCGGATAGATTCTTTCTAGTTTTTATCTGTAAATATTCAGTTTTTCCCTATAAGCCTTAATGGACTCCCATATGTTCCTTCATAGATTCTACAAAAAGGGCATTTCCATCCAGCTGAATCAAAAGAAAGGTTAAAATCTGTGAGATGAGTCCACATATGACAAAACGGTTTCATAGATAGCTTCTTTCTAGTTTTTTCTGGGGATATTCATTTTATCCCGATAGACCACAATGGGATCCACAATGTCCCTTCACTAATTCTATGGAAAGAGTGCTTGCAAGCTGCTTAATGAAAAGAAACTTTAACTCTGTGAGTTGAATTCACACATCACAAAGCAGTTTCACAGATAGTTTCTTTCTATTTGCTATCTAGGGATATTAGATTTTCCTCCATAGGCCTCAATGGCCTTTCAAATATTCCTTCTCAGATTCAGCAAAGAGAGTGTTTCCCACATGATGAATTGAAGAAAAGTTTATATCTGTGAAATGAATCCACACATCACCAAGGAGTTTCAAAGACAGCTTCTTTCTGGTTTTTATCTGGGGATATTCACTTTTGCCCTGGAGGACACAATTAATTCTCAAATGTCCCTTGGCAGATTCTACAAAAAGATTGTGTTTGTAACCTGATTAATCAAACAAAAGTTTGAACTCTGTGAGACGAATCCACACATCACCAAGCAGTTTCACAGATACCTTCTTTCTAGTTTGTCTTTGGGGATATTCAATTTTTTCCCCATAAGACTAACTGAATTCCCAAATGTTTCTTCATATATCCTACAAAAAAAGGGTTTCCAAACTGCTGAATCAAAGTAAAGGTTTAACTCAGTGAGATGAATCCACAAATCACAAAGCAGTTTCACAGATAGCTTCTTTTAAATTTTATCGGGGGATATTCAGTTTTTCCCCACAGGCCTCATTGGAGTCCGGTATATTCATTCACAGATTGTACAAAAAGAGTATTTCCAACATGCTGTATCAAAAAAATATTTAACTATGTGAGATGAATCCACACATCACAAAATAGTTTTGCAGATAGCTTCCTTTTAGTTTTAATCTGGTTATATTAAATTTTTCCCCATAGGCCTCAATGGGATCCAAAATGTCCCTTCACAGATTCTACAAAAAGAGTGTTTCCAACCTGCTGAATATAAAGAAATGTTTAACTCTGTGAGATGAATCCACCCATCTCAAAGCAGTTTCACAGATAGCTTATTTCTAGTTTTTTGTCTGGGGATATTAAGTTATTTCCCATATAAATCAATTGGCTCCCAAACATTTCTTTGCAGATTCTGCAAAAACAGGGTATTTTATCTGCTGCATCAAAAGAAAGGTTTAACTCTGTGAGATGAATCTGCACATCACCAAGCAGTTTCACAGATAGCTTCTTTCTAGTTTTTATCTAGGGATATTGTGTTTTTCTCCATTATCCTCAATGGACTTTCAAATGTCTCTTCACAGATTCCATATAAAGAGTGTTTACAACCTGCTAAATCAAATGAACGTTTAAACCCTGCAAAATGAATCCACACATCAATAAAGACTGTTCCAAAGACTGTTTCTTTCTTGTTTTTGTCTGGGGATATTCGCTTTTGCCCTGTAAGACACAAGTAGTCCCCAAATGTCTCTTCGCAGAGTCTACAAAAAGAGTGTTTCCATCCCCCCAAATCAAAGGAAAAGTTTAACTCTTTGAGATGAATCCACACATCACAAATCAGTTTCACAGAAAGCTTCTTTCTAGTTTTAATTTGGGGATATTCAATTTTTCCTTATAGGTCTCATAGGCCTTCCAAATGTTTATTCACACATCCTACAAAAAAAGTGTTTCCAACTGCTGAATCAAAAGAAAGGTTTAACTCAGTGAGATGAATCTGCACAACACCAATCAGTCTCACAGATACCTTCTTTCTAATTTTTATCTGGGGATATTGGGTTTTCCCCACAGGTCTCAAAGGACTCTAAAATGTCCCTTCATATATTTTACAAAAAGTATTTCCAACCTCATGAATCAAAAGAAAGTTTTAAGACTGTGAGATGAATCTGCACATCACCAAGCAGTTTTACAGATAGCTTTTTCTAATTTTTATCTGGGGATATTCTATTTTTCCCCATAGGTCTCAATGGGTTCCCAAATGTCCCTTCACAGATTGTACAAAAAGGGTTTTTCCAACCTGCTGAATCAAAATAAAAATTTAACTCTTTGACTTGAATCCACACACTAAAAGACAGTTTTGCAGAAAGAAGAGACACTTCTTTCTAGTTTTTATCTGGGTGTATTAGTTTTTTCCCCATTGGCCTCAAGGGGCTCCCAGTGGTCCCTTCACAGATTTTTCAAAAAAGGTGTCTGCAACCTACTAAATCAAAAGAAAAGTTTAACTCTGTGAGATGAATCCACACATCACCAAGCAGTCTTACAGATAGATTCTTACTAGTTTTTATCTAGCAATATTTAGTTTTTCCCCGTAAGCCTCAATTGGAGATTCAATTTTTGCTTGTAGGCCCCAATAGGCTCCCAAATGTTCCTTTACAGATTCACACAAATAATGTCTCCAACATGCTGAATCAAAAGAAAGGTTTAACTCTGTGAGATGAATCCACACATCACAAAGCAGTTTCACAGATAGCTTCTTTCTAGGTTTTATCTTGGAATATTCTGTTTTTTTCTGTAGTCCTCAAGGGACCCAGAAAAGTCCACTTGCAGATTCTACAAAAAGAGTGCTTCCAATCTGCTGAATCAAAAGAAAGCTGTAACTCTGTGAGATGAATCCACACATCACAAAGCAGTTCCACAGAAAACTTCTTTCTAGTTTTTATCTGGGGATATTCTGCTTTTCTTTATAGGTCTCATGGGTTACAAAATGTTGCTTCACAGATTCTGCAAAAAACAGTGCCTCCAACCTGTTGAATTAAAAAGAAAAACAAAAAACAACAACAAAAAATGTTTACCTCTATTACATGAGTCCACACATTACAAAGTAGTTTCGTAGATAGTTTCTCTCTAGATTTTAATTGGGGATATTCTGTTTTTTCCCATAGGCCTCAAAGGGCTCTGAAAAGTCCATTTGTAGATTCTTCAGTAAGAGTGGTTCCAAGCCCCTGAATCAAAAGAAAGGTGTTACACTGTGAGATGAATCCACACATCACAAAGCAGTTTCACAGAAAAGTTCTTTCTAGTTTTTATCTGTGGATATTCGGTTTTCCTCTTAGGCATCAATGGGTTCCCAAATGTCCCTTCACCAGTTCTACAAAAAGAGTCTTTCCAACCTGCTGAATCAAAAGATAGGTTTAATTCTGTGAGATAAATCCACACACCACAAAGCAGTTTCACAGATTACTTCTATTCAGTTTTTATCTGGGAATATTTGATTTTTCCCCATAGGCCTCAATATGCTACCAAATGTCCCTTCATAGATACAACAAAAGGAGTGATTCCAACCAGCTGAATCAAAAGAAAGGTTTAAATTTGTGAGCTAAATCCACACATAACAATTAAGTTTCTCACATAGCTTCTTTCTAGTTTTTATCTGGGGATATTCAGTTTTTACCTATAGTCCTCAAAGGGCTCCAAAAAATCCCTACATAGAGTTTACAAAAAGAGTGTTTCCAACCTGCTTAATCAAGATAAAGGTTTTGCTCTGTGACATGAATTAACACAAAGCAGTTTAACAGATAGATTCTTTCTAGTTTTATCTGGGGATGTTTGGTTTTTCAACATAGGCCTCAGTAAGCTCCAAATTGTTTTTTCGCAGATTCTACAAAATGAGTTTTATAACCTGGTGAATCAAAAGAAAGATTTACCTCTGTGGATTGAATCCACACATTTTAAAGTAGTTTCACAGATAGCTTATTTTTAGTTTTTACCTGGGGCTATTATGTTATTTTGCTATAGACCTCAAAGAGATCCCAAATATTTCTTCGCAGATTCTACAAAAGTGTTTCTACATTGCTGAATCTAAAGAAAGATTTAACTCAGTGAGATTAATTTACACATTATAAAGCAATTTTACAGATGGCTTCCTTCTTCTCTTCATCTGGGGATATTTGGTTTTTCCCTGTAGGCATCCATGTGCTTTCAAATGTACCTTCACAGATTCTACAGAGAAAATCTCAACTTGCTGAATCAAAAGAGATGTTTAACTCGATGAGATAAATCCAAATATCACAAAGAAGTTTCACAGATCACTTCTTTCTAGTTTTTTACTGGGGATATTCGGTTTTTCCCCACAGGCCTCAATGGGCTCCCAAGTGTCCCTTTCCAGATTCTATGAAAAGAGTGTTTCCAACCTGTGGAATGAAGAGAAATATTTAACTCTGTGAGATGAATCCACACATTACAAAGTAGTTTCACAGATAGCTTCTTTCTTGTTATTATCTGGGAATATTTCATTTTTCCCCATACGCCTCCATGTGCTCCCAAATGTCCCATCACAGATTCTACAAAGAGAGGGTCTAAACTTGTTGAATCAAAAGAAACGTTTAACCCTATGAGATGAATCCAAATATCACAAAAGAGTTTCACAGGTCTCTTCTTTCTAGTTTTTTACTGAGGATATTCAGTTTTTCCCATAGGTCTCAAAGGGCTCACAAGTGTCCCTTTCCAGATTCTACAAAAAGAGTGTTTCCAACCTGCTGAATCAAAAGAAAGGTTTAACTCTGAAATTAATCCACACATGACAAAGCAGTTTCCCAGAGAGCTTCTTTCTAGTTTTTATCTGGGGATATTAGTTTTTTTCCCACTTGGCCTCAATGGGTTCTAAAATGTTCCTTCACAGATCTTACAAAATGAGTGTTTCCAACCTGCTGAATCAAAAGAAAGGTGTACCTCTGGGAGATGAATCCACACATTGCAAAGTAGTTTCACAGATAGCTTCTTTCTAGTTTTTATCTGGAGACATTCGGTTTTTCCACATAGGACATGATGAGTTCCTGAATGTTCCTTCACAGATTCTACAAAAAAAGTATTTCCAAACTGTTAAATAAAAAAAAAAAAATCCTTAACTCTATGAGATGAATCCACACATCACTGAGTTTCACAAATACCTTACTTCAAGTGTTTATCTGGAGATATTCAGTTTTTCCATGTAGGCCACAATGTGCTCCCAAATATCCCTTTGAAGATCCTACAAAATGTGAGTGTTTTTAACCTGCTGAGTATGGAGAAAGTTTTACCACTGTGAGATGAACCCACACATCACAAACAGTTTCACAGATAGCTTCTATCATTTTTTTTATTTGCAAATTTGTTTATTAGAGACCAACCCATTTCCTTTTTTTTTTTTTTTTTTTTTTTTTTTACTTTAAGTTCTAGGGTACATGTGCATAAAGTGCAGGTTTCTTACATATGTATACATGTGCCATGTTGGTGTGCTGCACCCATCAACTCGTCAGCACCCATCAATTCATCATTTATATCAGGTATAACTCCCCAATGCATACCCCCCCCCCTCCCCCCTCCCCATGATAGGCCCCAGTGTGTGATGTTCCCCTTCCCGAGTCCAAGTGAGCTCATTGTTCAGTTCCCACTTATGAGTGAGAACATGCAGTGTTTGGTTTTCTCTTATTGTGATAGTTTGCTAAGAATGATGGTTTCCAGCTGCATCCATGTCC